>NW_023416314.1:63418580-63727671 GCF_014108235.1 Myotis myotis
AAAAGATAGTAGAGAGAAGTTTCAAATAAAATATAGCCAACGTTCAAGGAGAGTTCTGATCTAGTCCTAAGTCTTTAAATGAGTGGCAAACCAATGTGATTCTTTTCTTTATTTATTAAGGTATTACATATGTGTCCTTATTACCCAATTGTCCCCCACCCACCCCCCACTTGTGCCCCCCTAGTGTCTGTGTCCATTGGTTAGCTTATATGCATGCATACAAGTCCTTTGGTTGATCTCTCCCCTTACCTCCCACCCTTCCCCAATGTGATATTTTCTAGACTTAAAATGAGGTGAATGAGGTATAGATACAGAAAATGACATGAATTCATTGAAAATCATGAATGCTGAGTGAAGTAAGCCAGACAGTAGAGAGAACATGCTGTATAATACTCCATTTATATAAAACTCTTGAAAATGCAAACTAATCTATAGTGACAGAAAGCAGATGAGTGAGTGAGTGCTTAAGGATGGAAAAACAGGGAATATAAGAAAGGAGGGACTACTAAGGGACACAAGGAAACTTTTAGAGATAATGGATATGTTCATTATATTGATATGATAATGTTTTCATACGTATGTGTGCATGTGTGAAAATTTATCTAGTTATACACCTTATATATGTGCAATTTATTGTATGTCAATTATAACTCAATAAAGCTAGATATGTTTGTAATCTCATTCAGTCATCTAGTTTTTAAATAGTAAAATGATTAAAAAAGATTCAATGAGAAAGCACCTGAAAAATTTTCTAGGGCATGAGAGAAGTTCATCAAATACCTTTGACCTTGTCTCCTCACCTAAGCAGTCTCTTTTCCTTCTCTCTTTTTTTTTTTTTTTTACAGAGAGGAAGGGAGAGAGATAGTTAGAAACATCGATGAGAGAGAAACATCGATCAGCTGCCTCCTGCACATCTCCCACCGGGGATGTGCCTGCAGCCCAGGTACATGCCCTTGACCAGAATCGAACCTGGGACCTTTCAGTCCGCAGGCCGACACTCTATCCACCGAGCCAAACCGGTTTCGGCTTCCTTCTCTTTACTAAACTAACTTTACTAATGAGAGTGTTAGAGACATTTTCTAGAATTGGATTTCAAACATTTAGGTTCTATTTTTATTGGCTAAATTTCCCTTGAACAATTTGTTTAACTTTTATTAATCTCAGGTTTCTTATGTAATAAAACTGTGTTAAACCTGAAATGTTTAACCCACGGAGTTTTATAAACTGCAAATATATTTTATAATATATATATATATATATAATATAAATGTATTATTATATATAATATAATATAAATGTATTATTATATATAATCTGACTACTAGAGGTAAACGACTAGGTAGATCTGTTCTGGGTAAGAGAAAAGCTATGTGCAGTGTTATTTCAGAGAAAATTATAGGAATATACTCACAATTACTGCTCCCCAGAATGGGTAGCCTGCTTTGAATGATGAAAAAAAATCTTTCTCAAATTCTGAAATCTTGAACACGGAGTAGACAATTGTTCCAAAACAAAAACACATGAAACCAATCAGAATTTGTGTTACCTGTAGAGAAATGCATAACTCTTGTGGAATAAAAAGATATTTCCCCGAGAGTGTATCAATTTCCTTACAATTAAGGCCAAATGTGGGAAATTGCTTTGGTGCCGTAGGCAGCCCTGAGAAAGGATCCACATGTGCTATTTTCCAGCATCCTCTGACCACTCTAAGAATTGATACAAGCATGACCTAATGCAGGAATGGCCAACATAATTCTCATCGCCTTTACTGAGTCAGACATGGTGGACGTCAATAATTGTCCTTTCCATCTAAGAGAAGTTAAAGATTACAAATCCTTCAGAGCAAGATATTACATTAGCCACCAGCAATCGGCCAGAGTTGGCAGACCCTATTTGCCTTCTCATTCTAATATTCATGAGGAAATGCTTCTTTCTACCCCACAGGACCCAGTTGGTGTCAACTCATCTACTGAATTCTTTGTTCCTCATGAATCCTACTGAGAAAACTGTTGATGCAACCTAATGCTCTTTCCTAGAACCAGTCCTTATTTTAATTGAGGTTGAAAAAAGCTCACTTACCCCTAGGAATTCCAGCTCCCTTT
The DNA here is from genome assembly GCF_014108235.1 of Myotis myotis. Lineage (NCBI taxonomy): Eukaryota > Metazoa > Chordata > Mammalia > Chiroptera > Vespertilionidae > Myotis > Myotis myotis. The sequence goes on from NW_023416314.1 coordinate 63,420,683, forward strand.
TCAAAAATGTCAGCCATGTCTGGCGTGGTGATGGGGCAGCCTTCTCTAGTAGGGTGCTAGCATGAAAAGGTGCTTCTGAAAGTTCAATTTCAGACACTCTGTGAAGTTTAAACAGACATTTAGTCATGAGAAAATTTTCTAGCTTTCTATGTCCAGTTTTGAACTCACAAAAAAGAAAGCTTTCATTGTTTACTTTTTCAAAACAGTCTTGCAATTAAAATTTTTATTGCAATGAATAAAAAACTAAGGTTCAAAGGGTCCAAGGAACTGGTCAAGATCACTATCGAATCAGTGACTGGAGCAGACAAAATGGAATGAAAACTGTGCCAAGTCTTTTTATTAACCCAAGAATTAAACCAAGTTCTTTCCCAATTAATCTGTGCTGATGAGTGAAAATAAAAGCGATCAAACATGTTTACCTATGCATATCTCAGTCATTTTAACGTAGAAATGTGTGTGGCTATATTTTTTCACTGGCACACCCAATTTCATGTGCCTTCAAAGTAATGGCTTTGAAGGGTTAATTGAATTTCTAATCCTGTTTTCATCCTCAGAGGAGGTTAACTGGAAATACTCTCCCTACTAAAGATTTGGAATACACCTAACATTTAACAATCCAACATTGATTCTCAAAGTTCTGTTTCAGCCTCTCCCAAAACTGTTCAAAGGAAAGTCTTAACATGTGATCATGTTTGTTATTCAAAGGAAACCTAAATTATCCACCTCTATTGGCCTTCACTCCAAGAACATTTCCCCTCAAAACAGTGGGACAGAATTCCACAGCTTAAGGTTAACAAAGACTACCCAGAAAGGAGCCCAGGATCATTTTTAAAAGCATCTGTCCTTTAGCACACATCAGACACGGAGCTAGAAACCTATATGGATAGAACAAACTCCCCTACCTCATACCTAGAATGTGAGCCTCTCTCTATTGTTAGGAAACTTAAGTTATTCCCAGTTCACAAGCTGAGTAAAAACCTTCCTCCCCATCAACCAGAGAGCACTGCTGGTAAGGTATAGCAATATATTAATTAAACCAGATAGGTCTGTGACTGAGTCCATGAACTGCCATCTCCCCACCATTGTGACTATCTCTGTCTGGATCACTAAATAACTGAGCATAGAAAAAAATAACAATGAACTTGTATACATACATATATGCATAACCCGTGGACACAGACAATGGGGTGGTGAGGGCCTGGGGAGGAGGAGGGGGAGGACGGGAGCGGGCTAGAAGAGGTTAATGGGGGAGGGGAGAAGGGAAGGAGGAGCTATGTAATACTTTCAACAGTAAAGATTAAAAGAAAAAACAGAAATAGGTCAGAAGGTAGGTAACATGGATTTACTTAACAGAAAATGAAAAAAAATAATAACCTGTGCCTACCTGGAGGGCCCTTGTGGATTTGGGAGAGCAAGATCTGCTCTGCTTCTATTTTCTGACTCCATTTTTTTAAATTAATTGAGCTATCCAGTGATGAAGAATATTGTTAATGACAGACAAGCCTTGGTGTGCTTCCTCTCAGGGTGTGCTCTGGGTGGACAGTTAAAATGGATTGGCTCATGACATTAATGATTATCTTTATAGTTAAGACATTCGTCAGGCAGATAAATTTACTGGCTGATTAAGATCAACAGGGTTTCTCTTGCTATTTTGAAGAGGGAAAAGAGAGTAGTCTACTGAGACTGCTGTAAAATAACTCTGCCTGAGACCAGCAGGATTCACAGACCTAAAAATGAAACAGTTTAATGATGATTGAGAAGGTGAGAAAAAAACACTACAGAACAGAGAGAGCTGTCCTTCTCTACTTGCGTCCCAGTTCAGCCATTTCTATGGCGGAAGCTCTCCCATGGTACCTTTGAAAAGCCTATCATCCCTGTTTAAATCATACTTAGGTTCACAAGTAGGAGTATGTCTTAGCCTCTGGATCTCTGCATTCATCTCCGACTTCAATATTTATTATCTTTCTCTCTCTTCCTCTCTTTTGGACACAATGTATCTGGCTCTGCCACAGATGGTCTCAGAAACTAAATAGGCAGAGTTCTAACTGCTGTGCACTATTCCTGACAGACTGAGACAATTTCACACTAAAGATTCCATTGTCCACTAAATTATTAATGGTCTGCTGCTTTGATTTTTGTGATGACCAGGATTCGATAGCAGAAAGACTGAGGGACGTGGACTTGATGACAAATCCTATGAGTAGGTCTCAGTAGCATTGGACTGAGCAGTATGTCACAATTAGGGTGAGAGCTACCAGTAAGCCAATGTGTTTGTTCTAATTGCATAGCTAGCTAGACTATCACAAAACAAATAGACAGGTGAGATTCACAGACTTTCATTTCAGTTTAATTATAGACATAACCTTGAATGCCTCTTCATTAAACTGTAAGATACTACAAATTGTACCTCTAATCATCTGGATTGTTTCTCTGAGGTGTGATAAAATCCGAATTCTCCAGGAAACTAAGATAATTATATGAACAGAGGACACTAGAAGATATATGTATAAGTATGCCTTTTGTAACAAAAATTTATAAACTCATGTGCCATCTTCCCACTGTGTCTTCAGGAATTGGTGGACCTGAGCAATGTGTTATTATAATTAAGAAATAAACATCATTCAGTTATACACTCATCCAAAAAGGACTTATTCAGCATGTCAGGTACTGCTGGTATCACTGAGCATGCAGAGATGAGTACCGTGGTCCCCGTTCCTTGTCCAGCTCACAGCAGAATAGAACCGACAAATGAGATATTAATGATACAATATGTCAGAGGCTGCTAAACACAGGCTCAGGAGATTCCTTTCCTCACCCTCAGTGAAATTACACCACCTCTGCTGGAAAAGACCTGAAGAAATGCCTGTTTTGGTATTTGCTGGGAGCATATAATAGTTCATTATGTGTGCAACAAATAATCAGAAATTAGACTTGAGATTTAGACAGGAAACAGATGGAGGATGGTCTTCGGTGTTTGGACATGATGCTATTTTGTAAGAAATTTCAATAGAACCTTGAAAAATGCAAACCTCCAAATTGCTTCATATACCAATTTCCACCAGCATCTTCTTCCTACACTTTCTGAGGTGTGTATTATCTTCTGCACCCACACTACAGGTCCTTATACCCGTGCTCTGTCATCTTTCCCAATAGTGAACATTGAAACATATGATAAAATCGTTTTTGCTTTTTGGTGGGGGCAAATTTATCAAGATGAGTTTTGATCACATGACTGCCTGAAAGGAAGAGATAATTGAGCTAACATTTCTTCCCCACCACATAATTTCCTCCTTCTGACAATGCATTAGCACATGCTTTTTATCCACGCTCCATCTGGCTTCCTCTTTGACAAGCAACGGTTCTTTTCTCACTTACACACTAGATTTATTTCCCCAAACTCAAAAGAAATTTGCTTTCAGATCACTTCTGAAGAATTGTTTTCTCAAACTGAATGTTCAAATTATTTAAAATAAATATGCATAAATTTGCATGTTACACATTGAAAGTGTACTATCTCTTCTGATAGTCTCAAGGGTCTCTCTCTCTCTCTTTCTCTCTCTCTCTCTCTCACACACACACACACACACACACACACACACACACACACACACCCTGAGCCAAGTATGAGTTCCATAAATATGGTTAAGATGCCAAGGTTGCCGAAACCGGTTTGGCTCGGTGGATAGAGCATCGGCTTGCGGACTTTGAAGGGTCCCAGGTTCGATTCCGGTTAGGGGCATGTGCCTGGGTTGCGGGCACATCCCCAGTGGGAGATGTGCAGGAGGCAGCTGATCGATGTTCCTCTCCCATCGATGTTTCTAACTCTCTATCTCTCTCCCTTCCTCTCTGTGAAAAATCAATAAAATATATTAAAAAAAAAAAAAGATGCCAAGGTTAAGAGAGAGTCTGAGACTAACTGATATCAACCTCCTAATGTTCCACAGAATTGACAAAATATTGTTCACAGAATGAGGGGTGGTCTTAAAAGGCCTAGTGCTGAGTCCAAACTTGAACAGAATACCTTTGTCTCTTCACTTATATGACCTCAGAAATGCAAAGAGAAAGATTTATGCAGACTACCCAGGTGTTTAATATCACTCTCTGTTATGTGCCAAACTCCTAACACAACACATAGCACATAGTAGGCACCCCCTAAATGACTGCTGAATGTACTAAAAAAACAAATAGTTATATATATATATATAACTATTAAGGAGAGATGTAAGAATTAGTAGTGTAGAAAGATCTTTGCACATATGGTAAACAAGTAGATAAAAGTAACTTGTGGGTATGAACTTATAGATATTGTGGATGATTCAGTTCAGTATCAAGAGAGGACAATTTATAGATCAGATATATAAATACTTCAGCAGTAGATTTATAAATCAGGAGCCAGATATATCAGGAGCTTTAACATCAAATTTCCACCTTAAAAAGAAGACCATTGAAGTCATCAGAGGGTATGGGGGAGCCACAGTGGAAGTGTGAGGCTTTATGCCACCTTCCTTGAATACCTGACCAGAGACCCAGAGCAACAACAGCAAGACCAATGTCTAGGAATTGTGGTGCTGTTTCCTGTTAGCTTTACTTTTATTTCACCCTCATAAAAACCGTTGAAATAGTATTTGCTACTATTATACTTACTTTACAGATGAGGACAAATAGGTCAGAGAGGTTAAGTAACTTGCTCAAATTAACACAGTATCAGAATGTGAACCCAGATCCATGTGACTTTAAAGCCCTCATTCGTTAGTTCTCTGCTTTGCAGTTTCTCACCATGCTTTGAAAAATAAATGTTGACCTTGCTCTCAAAGTCCCTAATCTAAATCATGATTTCTGTGTCAGGGCATAGCTCCTTTACTCTTGTGGTTTACATGAAATCCATTGGTGTTAGATGAAGGAGGTGGGAGAAAGCAACGTGGGGAAACCTCTGGGATTGGATGAAAAGTAAGATGTTAGAAACAAATTTTTACATAGATGGGTTCAGGATAGTTAACAGTCAATGATTAACTCACTAACAATAGGGAGATTTGTGGTCTCTTCAGAGCCATACCTGTGCTTCGAGGGGTCCAGAAAAAGGGAAATTACTTTGACATTATAACAATTTATTACCAGAAATGCAAAAAGAAGATAGACAGGTTCAGTTAAGATAAAGATTGACCTTTGTCAGGGAAGATGCTGGCCTAGGACGTGACTACCCACCATAAATTGCTTTTATTTTAAAAGTTTTAATTTCAGACCATTCTTTGTGGTTATTTTTGTTGATCCTCACCTGAGGATATTTTTTTCTTTGATTTTTAAGAAAAGTGAAAGAGGGAAAGACAGAGAGAAACATCAATGTAGAGAAACACATCAACTGGTTGCCTCCTGCATGAGCCCTGATCAGGGCGTGGCCCAGAGAGGAGCCTGCAACCGAAGTACATGCCCTTGACTGGAATAAAACCCAGGACCCTTTGGTCTGCAGAACGACACTCTATCCACTGAGCCAAACCGGCGCTAGGGCCTTTGTGGTTACTTTCGGTCTCTGTGTTTGCAAAGCCACCACACAGGCCTCCCCTGAGCTTGTCAGGTTTAGAATGTGGCCCCTTTTCAACCACAACTTTTAAAAATAACTATGAATAACAGGGAGAAATTTCAGCCTTCAGGTAAAATTAACTATGCTGTCTAATATGGTCAATATAGCTTTTTCTTAATGGAGGAAATGTTGATTTTTTTTTCCCGAGAACCCACCAGTTAAGTTCACTCATCTCGCTTTCAGTGTGTTCTAAATGTTCTTATGTTAACTGATTTCGTTCTTACAGCATCCATGTGAAAAGGTGATATTGTCATGATTTTTTCCATCTTACAGGTGAGGAAGCTGAGCATCAAAGGTGTTAAGTAACTTGCCCAAGGCCATGCAGCCAGCAATTGGAGGAGGTAGAGATCAGAACCTGGCTGCCCCTGGAGTATTATTACCTTATACTGTTCCCTGGAGTTTATGCAGAAACTCACTGTCCAAATTCCTTACCTCAAGTGTGTCCAGACTGCTCTCATTGCCAGAGCTGGCAGCCGAAATTGGGTGCAAACACTTGGATTGAATATATCTAAGGGGTATACACCTGCATGTATGGGCGTCCATGCCCACATTTTCCAAATAAATAACGATATAACTATATGTATCATTTTATCATGGCGCCAGAGTAACAGTCAAATTTTAAGAGGAAGCCATCTTAGAGCTCAATGTTCCAAATCTCTACATAGCAACCAAGCAGAACACTTTGCAGACATCCTCAGTGGCCCACTGGGTGACACCTTTGACAAGAAAGACAGTGGGCCGAAACCGGTTTGGCTCAGTGGATAGAGCGTCAGCTTGCAGACTGAAAGGTCCCAGGTTCGATTCCAGTCAAGGGCATGTACCTGGGTTGTGGGCACTTCCCCAGCAGGAGATGTGCAGGAGGCAACTGATCGATGTTTCTCTCTCATCGATGTTTCTAACTCTTTATCTCTCTCCCTTCCTCTCTGTAGAAAATCAATAAAATATATTTTTTAAAAAAAGAAATACAAGCAGGAAAAAAAATACAAGCAGAAACTATGGGTAGAGGAGTGGGAAGGGGCAGGGAATGGAGGAAGAACAGTTAGCCAGAGCCATTGCAAATAGAATACTAAAGAAGAAAGGGAAGAGAATGTGTCTCAAGAGAAAGAAAGAAATGAGGAAGTGAAAAAAAAGTATTCCTTTGACCACAGTTGTTTTAAATTTAGAACTGCAGAAAGAGCTGTGTGAGGAAGTTACTTAAACTCTAAGACTTTAGTTAACCTCTAAGACTTCAGTTATCTCATTTGTAAATTTAAGCTCATAGTATCCACCTTAGAGAATAGTTACTCAGGGACAGAATGGATGTAAAGGCCTTAGCAACTAAGATCTTTACATTAATAGAATGCATAACTCTTTGGGTTATTAGGATTAAATAAGTTGTCACAGTATGCTGGTAGTATCACTGACATACATTTTAAGCCTTTCTATTACCTGTGTCTTAACTGCCAAAGGATATGCCTGTTAGGACAATGATTAAATTCTTTAACAAGTAAACAACCAAATGCAACATTTTATTGAAAATGGTAAGATAGAAGCACTTTAAATTTTAAAAACTTAATGAAAAATATCTTAGCAAAATCTGTTTCCAGGAGAATGTAGCACCCAAAATGTACATTTCACTAAGCAATTGAATATAAGAAGTCTCCCCAAAGAGTGGTTTTTTGGTGTATTGCCAGGTAGACTCCCTCTTTAGTGAAAAGAAGAGCATAAACAGCTGGTGGTGGGTGATCAGGTAATGAATTGCCCTTCAGTGGCAGGACAATGCTATGCTTAAAGGCCTCAATCATCAATTATTTCAAGTGTGGAAGAATCATATGGGGGAGAAAGGAAAACATGGCTTCAAATTTCAATTAAGGGAGTGGTTCTTAAATTCTAGAATATAAGTTAAATTTCTTCTGCAATAATTACTCAAATATGATGGACATTATTTTTAGGATTCTCCTGATTAATTAGGAGAGCACGCATAAGTTAAAGCATCTTCACAAAAAAGGACTTGGTCTCTCCTGGGAGTTAGTATATTACATTTTAAATTCTGCACAAATTTTAGTCTCTGGCACATTTGCTAAAAAAAATATTTAGAACAGTTTTCAGAGGTTCAGATCAAATAGATTAAACTATTGTCATTGAGGACATATTGCTGAATTTACTACATAGAACAGAAAATAAAACTTAAATGGGTAATATGAAATACCTAATAGTTAACATTAAATTAATAAGCCATACCCTTAATGAATAATAGTATCTAAAAATACACCTTCACTAAATCAGGACCTTCACTGAATTAGGGTTTTTTAGGGATCAGGTATCTAAGAAAAAATGCATACCAATTATTTTTTTGTATAGTAAAAAAGATTTTTTTCAACAAAATCATGATGCCAACTTCAGGTTTTTATTTTTCCTTTAAAAAGGAAGTCAGTTTAATTAGAACTCGATAATCCTAACTCTTCTGGCGTTGTCTTACAGTCAGCCCCGAAGGGACTGGGATTCAACTGTATTTCATCTGTAGAAACTGGTATAAACCACAATGATTTCCTAAAGAAGAGAAAAGCAGAAATCAGATAGAGTTGACATACTTAGTACCAGGTCTTTCTAAGTCTAAACTTGGAGCCAAGTTATTTTTAGCACTTTTGAACACTATGTTCATTTTCAGTTTGGTGTTGTAGGCATGCAGAGCAGTGCCTGGACCTTCTGGATAAAGATGATTTATAATGCTTGAGTTAGCAGAGTATACCACAGTGCCCAGACTTAGACAAATGGCAACTAAAAGCTGTCAAAAGCTTAATTTGACCTAGTGTTGGGTGGCAAGAGAGGTATGTAGTGTGTGTGCTGGGCTGGAGAGTGGCGGGGGGGGGGAGGGAGGGTGCGGAGTGCATGTTTCTGTTTACGTACAGCAGTAAAATTCATGCACCAAAAACCTAATCATATTCCTTTGTTGGTCTAGTCTTCATGTTTTCATTTTTTTCTAAGGAAGATAAGTTACAACCAACATAATAATTACTATCAAAATGGGAATGCCTTAGTCGTCACTATTATTCTGGTGGCCTATGCAGAGGCAACAGCTCCAGGGCATTGGCTAATATATAAGAACTAAAGGCCCGGTGCACAGATTCGTGCACTGGTAGGGAGTGTGGCCTGCAGGAATTGGCCCGCTGTGGGAAAGCCGCTCATCCTGGTCAGCCGAGCAGCTATGGACCTGCCCTCTGAGTGGCTGCTGAATGAGGAAATTAGTCTGAGCTGATATTTCAGGGTGATGTCTTGGGTGAAGGTGTGTTCTGTGTCCTGGAGGAACCTGGCAGAGAGCTTTGCACCCCAAAGCCACTCGGTGAATGTCCCTGATATGTGATGCCAGGTCAGTGACACCATTGGGGATGTTCAGGAAGCTGTGCTCCAGGATCCTCAGCCATGAGGACAGCCTCCCCTGGGGGGTCTGCAGTCATGTCCCCTCTTGCCATCCACCTATACTAGCTCCCCGTGCTCTTTCTAGAACACACCTTAGCGAGCCTGAATCAGCTGGTGGGGTCAGGCCAGAGTCTGGATTATCTCAGGTATTTGATAGGTGCAGAGACTTGGCTCACCCTGGGCCTGCTAGCAGCTGCTCCCACAGTGGGAGCAGCAGCTCATCCTGGTCAGCAGAGTGGTGCTCCCACTGTGGGAGCATACTGACCACCAGGGGGCAGCTCCTGGTGGTCAGTGTGCATTATAGTGACTAGTCAACCAGTCATTCTGGTCATTCCGCCATTTGGTCACTGGATATATATATATGAAAAGGTGTATATGTGTGTGTGTGTCACTAAATCCCTCAGCCTTTTTTTTTTTTTTACCCTATGAAAGTAAGTTAAAGAAAAGATCAAGGGTATTCAACAATGCATATGTGCTTAATGCCACTAAACTATACACTTAAGATAAAATTTACCATTTTAGCCATTCTTATGTATATTTTACCACAATAAAAAATAAAACATCAATTCTCCCCCTCCCTGCCCCTCCTAGTAGTACTCTGATCAAACTAAAAGATATTGCACACTAGCTCTGAACTCTAAATTATTCTTTGGTGTCAACTAATTGGGTTTTTTTTAAGAGGATATTTTTTGCCATTGATTGAGGGAAGTGAGGAGAGAGAAATCAATAAAAATACATATTTTTTTTAAAAATACACCTGACCAATGTGGACACAAAATTCTTTAAAATAGAAAAGTGCCACACAAATCAATGGAACAAAATAGAAAGAGTCCAGAAATAAACACATGTAAATATAGTCAATTAATTTATGACAAAGGAGCCAAGAATATACAATGGGTAAAGGATAGTCTCATCAATAAATGGTACTGGGAAAACTACACAACCATATGCAAAAGAATGAAACTGGACCACTATTTTACACCATACACAAAAATTGACTCAAAATGAATCAAAGACTTTAATGTAAGACCTGAAACCATAAAACTTATAGAAGAAAACACAGGCAGTAAGCTCCTTAACATTGGTCTTAGAGGTTATTTTTTTGGATTTGTAAAGGCGACAAAAACAAAAATAAACAAGTGGACTACAGCAAGTGAAAAAGCTTTTGCACAGCAAAGGAAGTAATCAACAAAATAAAAAGGCAACCAACTGAATGGGAGAAAATATTTACAAATCATATACCTCATAATGGGTTAATATCTAAAGACATAAAGAACTCATACAATTCAATAGCAAAAACATAAACAATCTGGCATCCTATTGTTTCTTTCTTTAAAGGAAGACTGTAAACCTCAATTTACTAATATCTAGTCCAGTGATGGCGAACCTATGACACGCGTGTCAGAGGTGACACGCGAACTCGTTTTTTTGATTGATTTTTCTCTGTTAAATGGCATTTAAATATATAAAATAAATATCAAAAATATAAATCTTTGTTTTACTATGGTTGCAAATATCAAAAAATTTCTTTCATATGTGACACGGCACCAGAGTTAAGTTAGGGTTTTTCAAAATGCTGACACGCCGAGCTCAAAAGGTTTGCCATCACTGATCTAGTCCTTTCTTTGTTAGACAGCAGCATGACCTGTAGTAAACTGTTAGCCCTTTTAGTTTCCGTTGCTTACTATAAAAATTGGAAATAATACCTTCTGTCCAGTGTTTATAGATTTCAAAATATATAAAGACTAAAGATGATTTATGAGTGCTTGAAAAATCATAATAATATATACATTAATGTATCCCCCCCACACACACACACAAAGGACCAGGTGCTCTTCAAGACCAAATTCTTAGTCCCATTGGTCTTTGTCTTAAAAGTGCTGAACTTGCCCTAACCGGTTTGGCTCAGTGGATAGAGCGTCGGCCTGCGGACTGAAAGGCCAGGTTCGATTCCGGTCAAGGGAATGTACCTTGGTTGCAGGCACATCCCCAGTAGGAGGTGTGCAGGAGGCAGCTGATCGATGTTCCTAACTCTCTATCCCTCTCCCTTCCTCTCTGTAAAAAATCAATAAAATATATATATTTTTTTAAAAGTGCTGAACTCAAGTGTCATAAAATGATCAGGTTCTTCATCTTGTTACAGAATTTACCAGGCAACTGAAAAATACACAGGAGTACTGGAGACACAGGAAAAACCCATTTATTTTCAGATGTTTTGCATGTACTAGTACAGGACTCAGGGGAGACTATTTCTCTCCAAATCCTGAGCAACCCAATATGGAGGAAGTTCTCTCTTTATACCCCTTTGGTTTCTTTGTCCCCCAAATAAGGATCAGACTTCTGGGCCTTTCGCAGGCTTTGCTAAAAGCCCCGTGTGTTGGGATGGGGGCTGTGAAACCACACCTAAAGGCCTGGCCTGGCCCCAGCACTGATAACTCCATCTGGGGATTTTGTATTGTTCACGGTTTATGGCCTCTGTAAAATGGGAGTAGTACTTAGGTAAACAGGTCTTGCAAGACCAGATATTTAAGGAAGGGGCAGTGACTAGACCAGCCGTGGGCAAACTACGGCCCGTGGGCCGGATCCGGCCCGTTTGAAATGAATAAAACTAAAAAAAAAAAAAAAGACCGTACTCTTTTATGTAATGATGTTTACTTTGAATTTATATTAGTTCACACAAACACTCCATCCATGCTTTTGTTCCAGCCCTCCAGTCCAGTTTAAGAACCCATTGTGGCCCTCGAGTCAAAAAGTTTGCCCACCCCTGGACTAGACTATGGGCTAACAGGAATGTGCATTGAGTTACTGGAGCAGATTCAGATTGCTAGTCCCCGAAAAATGTCTTATTTTCCCCATCAATCTTTGGCCTTGACCACACCTATCTTGTACTGACTCTAAGCACAGTGCCATTGCAAAGTAAGATCAGGAAGTTAGTTTACTATTTGAAATCATCACAGCTCTTACCTCTTTCTGAATCCCACACTCAGTGACAAGGTAATTAAACTCATATCCCTTCTCAGTTATGTTTGTTACAGGACAACCAATTCCCAGAGACACTGTACCAGAATGCAAAAAGTGATCTTGACCAAGTAGAGTCGGTTCAACCACAGCCCAGAATATAGAAGAAGTACATCCTACGGACACTGTTGAAAGAACACCTCCCGCCCAAAAAAAAAAAAAAAGACTCAGATAAAAATTTTAGTCCTAGAGGACACTCAGAAAAAATTGGAGCATAGCCTCTTACTAACTAACTAAATAAATAAATAAGTACCCCCTGGAACACCTTTGAGAGATGCAATGTGAATGTTCAGGTGAAGTCCTAACAGTTGTGAGTGAAAAATTAACGTCAGGTCAGACTCATAGAGGCCTATTGGGGGACAATCTTCATCTCCCCCTTCCAGCATCATTTCTCTAAAAACTATAGAGTTAAGCTTAATGTGGGATGCTGTCTCTGCTTCACTTGCTGTGGGACTGCCCCTGGACTTGGGGTGCCTCAAGTTAGTGTTCGGCCTTGGATCTACAGGATGAGGCCAGTGTAAATGATCAATGGGACAACTCTCTGTAGTTTCTGGCCCTCATTCAGAGCAGCCAAACACACCTTTTGTGGGTGAAGGAACAAAGGAAATCATATATTTTGAGCAAGTGCTGGATCTGTCCATGAAATGAAGATCTATACCTGCTGTGTCTCCTGCCCTGTGTCCCTTCTACAAAGCAAAATGAAGATCATCTTAGATTAAAGCCTACTCATGTCTGGTGAGTCTGTCAGCTCGAATCATATCCACAGTAGTGGTGCCCCATTAACTCTACTCCAGGAAAAAAAATCTAAGTCTTCAGATAGATATGCAAAGAATGTCTAAAGATAAAGCTACCCGTCATTATATTTTCATGATAAGGAAATACTAGAAGTAATAAAATTAAGTTTACTTTCTGTGTAAAATTAAGTTTACTTTCTATCCAGTGACTTTTTTAATAAAGAAAAAATAAAAGTTTTCATAAGTAAAGATTATTGTAAATAAGGCACAGGCAGAACACAGACAAAATCAGTGGGTTGCAAATGAAACAACAGATATTAACAGATAACTTTATGATTCAGGAAAAATAGGAAGTGAGTAGAGAAAGAATGGAGAGCTTTGTTTCCACAACCTGATTTAGAATTAACACACAATCAGCAGAGGATGCCCAGAGGCAGGTAGCTGTATTATGTGCAGATCATGGTGGCATTTGGAAGAGTAGTCTGAAACTTTAAATAAGGAAATCTTTTTTCCCCAGGTGGGATGGTGGAATAGAAAGCCACACAATGGGAAATACCTGCATCTGGAAGGAAGAATAAAATTAGCTCTTTCCCAAACATGAGATAAACTAGACAAATCATTTGCTTTGGGGAGAGGGGTGGCAAATAGGAAAGCATCAGTACTACAGAAGTTAGAAAAATAGAATGGCAAGTCACTTCTACTGAAAGCAGCCAACAGTAACAGCCAGAGAAACTACATGTCAGACAACAAACATGTACCTGACATTTGCTCAGAAGCCAAAATCATGAACACACAAAAAGATGATTGTAACGCCACAAAATCCTTCATGATTTTGATCGTCAGCTCCCAACCAATGACCCTTGAAAAACACAGGAAATTGGAGGCACCCAATCTGCTTTGGATAATTTTATAGCCAATGCCAAACCCAGCTGACTGCATTTACAAATTACTTTGTGCTGATTGCTTTTATTTTCCGGGAATATGTATTGGGTTTTTTTTTAATTGCATAATATCTGAAAATATGGAAAGTGAGAAGAACAAAATAAATCTTTATGAAAATGGCCATTTTTTAATATTTCAAGAAAGACTTCTTTCTCCCTCCTGAATCTAAACATTGTCGTAATCACTCCAGACTGGAATCAGAAGTGCAAATAAAATGCCACCGGCAAATCTTTGAAAGCTGTGACTCCTTTAGGCCCTCTGAAGTTCTTGGGGAAACAAAATGTTCAGGAGTGTCAATGCTTGTTTATAAATTGTTGGGGAATGACATTCAGGGAGATACAGTGGGGCCTTGACTTACGAGTGTCCCGACTAACGAGTTTTTCGAGATACGAGCCGTCTCTCGGCCAATTTTTTGCTTTGAGTTGCGAGCTAAAATTCGGGTTACGAGCCAGCTTCAGATACCCCACCGGTAGTTGGCGCGACGAACGTCACAGTGAATGCCACATCAGCCCAGCATCACGTGTCTCACTCGTTCACAATTGATTTGACATACGAGTAATTTGAGTTACGAGCTCCATCACAGAACGAATTAAACTCGTAAGTCAAGGCCCCACTGTATTTCAGCCTGTGGTTTTTGAACTTGAGAGGCATCAGAATCACCTGCCGAGCTTGTTGAAACACGGGTTGCTGGGCTATGTCCTGAAGATGCTTATTCAGGGCTCGTGTGGAGCCTGAGAATTTCTATTTCTGAAAGTTCCCAGGTGAACCTGATGCTACTGGGGTCAGAACCACATTCTGAGAATCTCTGACTCAGATACAGTCCCTTTAGAGCAGTGGTTCTCAACCTTGGCTGCACATTAGAATCACCTGGGAATCTTTTTAAAATCCTGATTTCTGGGCCTCATCCTCCGGAAATTCTGTTTCTTTGTTGCTAATGTTGTGGCCTCACCCCATAACAAAGAAACAGAATTTCCGGAGGATGAGGCCCAGAAATCAGGATTTTAAAGATTCCCAGGTGATTCTAATGTGCAGCCAAGGTTGAGAACCACTGCTTTAGAGAGCACCCTGTTCAATGGCTTCCAGACTTCAGAATGATTATCAACATCATCTGGAGTGCTATTTAAAAATAAGGATGTTTTAGCCCCACTCCAGTCCAGTGGGATGTGTTATAGCTGGAAGTTTTAGAGTACATTTGAATCGCTGCAATTTGTTGTCAAATTTCTTGTCAATTTCTTATAAATTTCCAGAGTCTGCCCTAGCCGGTTTGGCTCAGTGGATAGAGCGTCGGTCTGTGGACTGAAGGGTCCTGGGTTCGATTCCAGTCAAGGGCATGTACCTTGGTTGCAGGCACATACCCAGTAGGGAGTGTGCAGGAGACAGCTGAATCAATGTTTCTCTCTCATCGATGTTTCTAACTCTCCGCCCCTCTCCCTCTCCCTTCCTCTCTGTAAAAAAAATCAATAAAATATTTAAAAAATTTTTAAAAATAAAAATAAAATAAATTTCCAGAGTCAGACCTAGAGGGACAGGGCCCAGGTATATACATTTGTAACAATTGCCCCAGGTGATTCGTGGAGGCTCCCATTTTGAGAAACCTTGAGCAGAGGTCCTCAGGACTGCTGATGATGGAGGAAGCAAGGCAGGCCTCCAATTCTCCTTCAATTATTTTCACTTCCCTTTCATCTGTTTTATAGTAGAACCTTTTAAAAAATCACCCACATTAGAAATCCTCTGTGTCCTTTTATTTGATGTGTACAATCATAATTTTAAATAAGAAATCAGATGTGCCTAGAGCAGCCGTGGGCAAACTACGGCCCGCGGGCCGGATCCGGCCCGTTTGAAATGAATAAAACTAAAAAAAAAAGACCGTACCCTTTTATGTAATGATGTTTACTTTGAATCTATATTAGTTCACACAAACACTCCATCCATGCTTTTGTTCCGGCCCTCCGGTCCAGTTTAAGAACCCATTGTGGCCCTCGAGTCAAAATGTTTGCCCACCCCTGGCCTAGAGGCTACTCAATAAATGTCATCTTGAATGAATCAATGAGGAATAAAAAAGTGAACCCAAATCTTACTTTGCTTCATGAATTCT
Organism: Myotis myotis; assembly: GCF_014108235.1. Classification (NCBI taxonomy): domain Eukaryota; kingdom Metazoa; phylum Chordata; class Mammalia; order Chiroptera; family Vespertilionidae; genus Myotis; species Myotis myotis. Next base: position 63,436,443 of record NW_023416314.1, read on the forward strand.
CTTAGTGTTGCCAATATCTACATGATATAGACACTAAAATATTTGTGCTGGTAGTCGTGGTCTTTTGAGGCTCTGGAATGACCTAAAAGAACAGAGAGACCAGTCCAAGTAGCATGATGTTGGGACAGTTTCCAGGATCCGCAGTCTGAACAAAGGCTTTCCATAATGAGGGGGGGAAATAACTTTCACTCAATATTAATTAAAGCATTTCCCTCCTCTCTCCCAGTTTTAGCCTTTTCTAGACACTCACATATTATAATAGGAAAACAAGATGGGCTCAATCAGTTGCCACCCTGCCATTTCATACCTCTGACATGGAAAGGAAGGACCTCTACTCGGGGATACAGGCTTTAGAGGGCTTCTCACTATGGCTTTCTCCACTGTGCCCTTCACTTGAGAAAAAGAAATGTTGGACCAAGAGAACAAGCCCCCAGAATTCCCTACCCAAACAACCCTGAGCTCACATCTAAGGACTGCACAAGCCATTTCCTTGAGTCTGCCCTCCCAGATCTGTGTACCTTACAGTGGGTAGCCAAAGGGTAGTTGCTTGCAAATGACAAGTGCTGGCAAGGATGCAGAGAAAAAGGAACCCTCATGCACTCTTGGTGGAAATGCAGACTGATGCAGCCACTGTGGAGAACACTATGGAGTTTCCTCAAAAAATTAAAAATGGAACTCCCATTGACCCAGTAATCCCACTTCTCTGAATATATCCCAAGAAACTAGAAACAATCAGAATGGATATATGTACCCCTATGTTCATAGCAGCACAATTTACCATAGCTAAGATTTGGAAACAGCCTAAGTGCCCATCAGCAGATGAGTGGATTAAAAAACTGGTACAGCTACACAATGGAATACTATGCTGCTATAAAAATGAAGAAACACGTACCATTTGCAACAGCATGGATTGTCCTGGAGATCATTATGCTGAGTGAAATAAGTCAGTCAGAGAAAGATAAATATCACATGATCTCACTCATTTGTGGAATATAATGAACAACATAAACTGATGAGCAAAAACAGATCCAGAGACAGGGAAGCATCGATGAGATGCTCAAACCTCAGAGGAAAGGTAGGAGAGGGTGCAGGTAAGGGAGAGAGATCAACCAAAGGACTTGTATGCATGCATATAAGTATAACCAATGGACACAGACACCCAGGGTGGGGTGAGAGCATGAGCGGGGAGACAGTGGGGGGATAAGGACACATGTAATATCTTAATCAATAAAGAAAGAAAAATAAATAAATTAATTAAAATATATATATTAAAAAAGAAATATGAACAGAGCTTGGATGTGCCATCTGTAGTGACCACACACAGGCACTCTCTGTGTGGAGGTCCTTACAACACAGGTCAGAATAAGGTTGGAAAGAGAGGAGAAATTGGGCTATGGGCCTTGCATGGGGAAGTGCAATATAGTGGAGATGGATGATGGCACTTATCACATGGAAATGTTCCAGGCCCTAAGAATTCTAAATGAGGCCCGGCCAGAGTGGCTCAGTGTTTGAACGTTGACCTAGAACCAGGAGGTCATGGTTCGATTCCTGGTCAGGGCACATGCCTGGGTTGCAGGCTTAATCCCCAGTGTAAGGCATGCAGGAGGCAGCTAATCAATGATTCTCTCTCATCATTGATGTTTCTCTCTCTCTCTGAAATCAATAAAAATAAATTTAAAAAATAATAATTCTAAATGAAAATCTGTCTATCTCATTATAATAAAAGTTGGTTTGTCAAAACAGGAGGGCAGAACAGATCTTATTTAACAGTGTCTTCAATTGATTTATAACTTTTACATTGATATATGGTATACGTGCCTCCACTCAAACCCTTGTTCCAGCTCCCATACATGCAACGCAGGAGCAAAACTGAGGCCATTTGTGCTCAGCTCAGAGTAACTTGGGAGCCATTAGGACCTTGTCTTGCTCTGCTAATAAGCGTAGAAAGTTTGAGTTTTACTAGATATTTTGGTGCTTGACTCATTCCTACATTCACCTTCAGTAAGTCAAGCAAATAACCAAAATTACATAAATCTTGCTTATCAGCAAGGAGAGGTAAAAGAAAAAGAGTGTAGATTATCTCCAAGTAGATCTGCTTGATTAGATTTTTTTAAATGTGGACTAGAGGACTCTAACATACTTAATACTTGAATGACCTTGATTCCAAACCCCAGATGCTCAAATCTTGAATTCTCTCAATCCTGATGGAAGCCAACTCAATTGCTTACTTTTCTAGTTTGCACCTGAATAAACTTCTAATATTTATTCCATTGAGATTATCTACCAATACGTGCATGTTATTTAAAAATATATGCGTTATCAATTTGTAATTTGGCTCTGAATCTGGGGCTGTTCCTTTAAGCAAACATTTGACAACCACTTATGTTATAAGTATTTTGCATGGTACCGTAGGAGATACAACAGTGAACAAGAAAGACTTACCTTTAGCTTTGCCTTTTTTAAAATTTATTTTTAGCCCTAACCGGTTTGGCTCAGCGGATAGAGCGTCGGCCTGCAGACTCAAGGGTCCCAGGTTTGATTCCGGTCAAGGGCATGTACCTTGGTTGCGGGCACATCCCCAGTGGGGAGTGTGCAGGAGGCAGCTGATCGATGTTTCTCTCTCATCGATGTTTCTAACTCTCTCTCCCTCTCTCTTCCTCTCTGTAAAAAATCAATAAAATATATTTTGCAAAAAAATTTTATTTTAATTATTGAAAGTATTACAGATGTCCCTTTTTTCCCCCTCCACTGACCCCTTCTACCCAGCCACTGTCCCCACACTCCAGGCCTCCACCACACTATTGTCTGTATCCATGGGTTATGCATATATGCATATAAGTTCTTGGGTTAATCTCTCCCCATTCACCTACCCACCAGCACTTTCCCTCTGAGATTTCATCAATTTATTCATGCTTCTGTGTCTCTGGATCTATTTTTTCATCAGTTTATTTTGTTCATTAGATTCCATATATGAGTGAGATCATGTGATACTTATCTTTCTCTGATTGGCTTATTTTGCTTAGCATAATACAGTCCAGGTCCCTCCATGCTATCTCAAAGGGTAAGAGACCCTTCTCTTTATTGCTGCATAGTATTCCAAGGTGTAAATGTAACATAGCTTTTTTTATCCATTCATCTACTGATAGGCACTTGGGCTATTTCCAGATCTCAGCTATTGTAAATTGTGCTGCTATGAACATAGGGGTGCATATATTCTTTCTGATTGGTGTTTCAGGTTTCTTAGGATATATTTCTTGAAGTGGGGTCACTGGGTCAAATGGTAGTTCCATATTTAATTGTTTTAGGAAACTCCATACTGTTTTCCATAATGACTGCACCAGTCTGCATTCCCACCAGCATTGTACTAGGGTTCCCTTTTCTCCACATCCTCACCAACACTTGCCATTTGTTGATGGTAGCCTTTCTGACAGGTATGTGGTAATAGCTCATTGTCTTTTTAATTTTCATCTCTCTGATGATTAGTGACAGAGCATGTCTCTTGGTGAACTGTATGTCTACTTCAGAGAAGTATCTATTTAGGTCCTTTGCCCATCTTTTAATTGGAATGTTTGTCTTCATTTTGTTACGCTGTATTAGTTCCTTATATATTTTGGATATTAACCCCTTACCTTTGAGAAACTCATGTCTGGCAGGGAGACACACATCAAACAAACACAGTTAAGAAATAATTCTGCAAGTAACTAATTGCACTTTTCAGAAGTGCTACAAAGGAAAGTACAGAATACCAAGAGAGTAGATAACAGGGGGACATAACCAGGTCTGGGAAGGGCAGAGAGAGTATCCTTGAATAAGTGGTATTTATGCTGAAGGATAAGCCATTGGAGGGAACAGGAAGCAGCACCACCTGAAAGCCAGCATTCAAGAGAGGAAAACCACACATGCAAATAAGCCTTGAGGCAGGGAGGAACTTGGCACAATAGAAGAACTAAAAAAAAAAAAGTGAGTTGGAACATAACAGAAGATAGTGAAATAAACGCTGGAGAGACAGGCAAGGGTCAGAAGATACATGTTTTTAGAGATCACATTTAAAATATATGGAGTTTGATTCAAAGTGCAATGGAAGCCTTCAAGGTTTTAGCCTGGAAGCAAAGAATCAGAATTATGCTTTGGACGATCACTGGAGGTGTGAAACAGTGCTCAGAGCCTACAGAGTCACAGATATATTTTCAAGTCTATGATATTTTAAATAACTTAAGATATTACCAGGACAATCAAATATCTCTCCTGCAAGTTTTTAAAATATTCAAAACTGACTTTTTCCCAAATACAAAGTCTAGGGCACTCTGGGTCAAACTGTATTTCTTGTATTTCTTGAGAATTTCTTTTCTTTAGGTGGGGTCTACATATCAATCAAGTTTGGGAAATGCTGCTCTAGGAGTTAAATGAAAAATGACTTGGCTGGACTGGCCTGACTCAGTGGTTGAGCGTCCACCTATAATCCAGGAGATCACGGTTCAATTCCCAGTCAGGGCACATGCCTGGGTTGTGGGCTCAATCCGTAGTGTGGGGTGTGCAGGAGGCAGCTGATCAATGATTCTCTCTCATCATTGATGTTTCTATCTCCCTCTTCCTTCCTCTCTGAAATCAATAAAAATATTTTTTAAAAGAAAAATGACTTGGAGGAGGGTACAAGTGGCTAAGACAAAAAATTGGAAGTTATTATGGAGGTGCAGAAATTATGGTAATTTAGACCAGAGTAATGTCAGTAAATGCAGAGAGAAGCTGACTGGCCCCAGAAGGTAGAATGTTTGACACTGGGGACTGATTAGACCAGTGATCGTGGGAGTCGGGTATCAGGCTTGACAATCAGACTACAGGTAGATATGAGTTGATGGTTATCGAGACAATAAAAGTTGAGAATTACTAGTATGTACTGCCTATGAGTACTAGGTACTATTCAAAGCACCCTTGTGGTAACTCATAGAATTCTCACAAAACCTTAACAGAGAAGAGGTATTATTACCTACACAGAGGTTAAGGGACTTACATAAGGCTATTTTTCTGGGTCTTTAGCCAGGACCGTGGTCAGTGAACCTGCCTTCTCAGGATATAACAGGATATAATCCAGGAAGAAAAATAATAGTTTTCTGATTCTGTGCTTTAGCTTGTATGAATGCAAGTCTGTTTACAGTGGTGTGCCTTCTCAATACAGCCCTCCTCAGAAGCTCCATTGGGGTTTCACAACCTCTTACCTGGAACCTGAAGTTCCCACACAGGAACTTTTGTCCATGGATCAGTTACTGTTTCTGTGGGGTGATATGAGCAGATGACTTCCTACTCCACCATCTTGCTGACCCAGAGCAAACATTTTAAAGCTAAACTGATAGTATTCACTATTAGTTCTTAGAAGACGGATAAACAACAGTTCTCACATGTAGCACATAGCATCTTACCTGGCATGGCAAAAATCCACATTTGATGTGCATCTCTGTGGTTATCCTTCTGACCTGGAAATTCTCAAGGCATCTATCTTAGGAGAAAATCATAGGTCAAAAACCAATCCCCTATACTGTCTGTCCAATTTGAAACTTAGAACTTAGAACTTCTGCTTCCATTTTTATGTGTTGTAAGCCCTAGCCCCATCAAAAATAAGGTCTCTTAAAAAAAAAAAAAAAAAAAAAAAAAAAAAAAAAAAAAAAAAAAAAAAAACATAACAAAAGCAGAATGGAAAAGAGGGAAATATTACTGAAAATAGTCACTCACCTAATTTATTCATTGGGCTGAAGGCAAGTAAGAAATGTGAACCTTGAAGGTTTGGGATAGAAAACAAAGACAAATTATTATTACCTCATTCTCCCTGACCACACCTTTCAAGTCTTCTTCCTGGTTTGTGATATTACTTGGAAAAATACACTTCACCACACCTATCTGAATTGCTCAATATTTGCTTGAGTAAAAGAGGCTGCGGGCAAGCCGAAGGAGGAGCTTTCATTCTTTTCTGTCTGTCATTCAATAAATAGGCAGCAAAGTCCTCACCATTCCAATATACTGCTGGAAAGATGAGACAATCACACCAGCTGCCCCTAGTGGGGCTCTTATTGTTTTTTCTTATTCCAAGCCAACTATGCACCATCTGTGGTGAGTATCCTTTGATCTAAAATTACTCTACTATGATAGTCTCCTGACAGCTACTGACAGGAAACTTTGTAGAGAGTTATCTGAAAAAAGATCCTATCTCAGTTTTATATGTGGTTGGACTCTATGAGTAATGTAAAGGGTGGCCAGAGATGGTAAGGAAAGTTCCACAACTATTGTTATGAGGGATCAGAGATTCAATGTTAACTTGCCTAACTATTCTTTCTATGTTCAGATCCTCTCTACCACAGTGATGTTACCAAGTTGCTGACTATTTCTGTTCATTTTCAACGGTGGAAAATTCATGACCCCCAAAAATTTTCAAGATCATGAAAAGTTATCTTTCGATTTTGAGATACAATCTATTTTTCTAAAGTCCAGCCCATGGGCTTTGGGTTAACCTTTTGTGACTACACAGAAAAACGTAATATTAATAATCTCTTTTAAATAATGAAAACTGTTCTCTTGTCATTATTGAGTTTAGCTATTTCATGCTACACATTCCCCTCCCTACAACTTTTTCCTACAGGACATGGGTACAACCCCCATCATCTTTCCTTTGGATATAGACACCAGTGACTATGTGGTTCTATTAAAAAAAAATAGTAATCATAAGACACTGGGGGATAGGGGAGGCTAGGGGACTGTCTAGGGCGGGGGGATAAAATGGACACATATGTAATACCCTTTGTAATACTTTAAGCAATAAAAAAAAATAGTAAGGAGAAATAAAAACTGGGTTTAGGTCTAGTCTGACCCCTTAGTAGCTGAATGATCCAATATTTCTGATTTTCTTTTAGCTTCATTCATAAATGGAGGTTAATCAGGGAAGGGTGTTGAAGCAGGTGATTTATTAAAGTCTGGTGTAGCTCTCAGATACATGATTTCTGCATGTAAGTCTTTACCCTGGAATTAAACTTCAAATCAGTCCAAAGATGACTATATGGTGCCAACTGTGGCTACATCTTCCTGGTACTTTCTAGCCTACTAGTACAAGAAGAGATCAACACCACAACAGAAAGACTTGTATTCACACAAGCTAAAGCAAAGACTAGGCCAACTCTAATTTTATTTTCTGGCCTGTCATTTTCTTTATTGTATCCTAAGAATAGGGGGTCTCTATGGAGGCTTTGAAATTCAATACATTGTATAAAATAATTTACTTTAGTGGTCAAAGAAGTTGGTTGGAATTGTTGGTCAAGGAAGCTGGTTGGAGTTATTGACCAGGAACTAAAAAGTCTGTTTCGAAGCCAGAAAATCTGCTAAATTAGATGCTTCCACAGAATGTCAGAGATGACTCACAATTATCCAATTGTATCTGTGGCAAACCATGACCCTTTCTATGATCACTGAATTCAGATCTTCTTGATCTCTATTTAAAATGAAGAAAGGTGAGCAGGGAAAATCACATAGCCTGGATTCTCTAAGTATAGGGATAGAAGCTCCAGCTAAGCTAAAAGTAACAATTTGCACAATATTTTACAATTTATTGATTTATTGTCCGATATATATGAAGTAGTTGTTAAAACAAAGAAACTGAAGGTCAGGAAAGTTACATATCTTACCCACAGTCATAAATTAAGGAGCATATAATCCAGCCACAGTCTGTCTGGATCCAGGGCTCATATTCTTCTCACTATCACACTAACCCATGATAATCTGGAAATGGGTAGGATTTTCTTGGGATTATTATCAAAGCATATTTAGAAATGGTAACTAACTTTTCTTGTTCTCCTCTAGTTCTTAGGGATTCTGAATTCTCTTTTTCCTTCCACAGTATAATGTGACTCCCTCCATCCTTTTGCTTGGGATTTGGACAGGTTGTTGGCTAAATCTGGAGGGTTTCCCATTCTGAGTTTTAATATTTTCTATGTGTTTCTTATTTCCTCCCTCCCCTGCCACAGAGGTAAGCAAAGAAAACCACTCCCGTTTAAACCCTCTACTAAACACAATGATCCATTCAAAATATGCCAGAGGAATCCAAGCTGCCAATCTCCTGTTAGCCCTCAAACTTGTTGGGATCCAGGACCAAAACTTAGAACAACAAGTGTTCCAAGAAGTCAGCGACAGTGTGGAAAAGAAGAGTGAGTACTACTATTATATTCTCTGGAAGGTTTAGGATAACAGTTCCCTATCTATATTATCTCCAGTGAGTCCTAAAAATTGTGTGTCCAAAGTATCCCTGCTACATCTACCCAGCAGCATAAAACTTGAGGTGACAGAAAGGTGCCTCAAACTATCAATCCCCCTGCCACTTACTCAAGAGCCACTTACTTCTTTGGCTCTTGAAAACCATTTTTTAAGAGATCACAGGAAAAACAAAATAAATTATGGAGTCTTAACCATTAATACTGTTCTACAAACTAGCTGAGTTCACACCCAGATGCGGTGTGGACCACAACTAAGAAAGCTGACAATAGAGAAGCAACCATAGAACAAGAGACATGTGTCCTTGGTTTCAGTCCAAGCTCCACCTTGTACCTGTCGTATCAATACAGAGCCTCAACTTTCTATTTAACATAAGGGGGAAGTGAAGCTACCCTACCTATCTCTTATTGCAAAAATTATGAAAATCCCAAGCGTTTTTATACTCTATAAGGCAAAATATAAAAGTTAATTATTACTATCCTGGCAAGATGACACCCACAAAGACAGAAGATCCCAAGATTTCATTATTTATCTATTTTTCTTCTTTTTTATTTTTATAAGGATTGTAAGATTCCAAAAAGATTCCATGATTTCATCTAGCTTACATTTTTACAGTACAGCTAGCAAAAGTTATGCTTTGGAGATAAAGATGAGAACAGTAAAATATTAGTTTAGAGTGGAACATAAGAAAGAAGTGACAGGAAACTTAAGTCACAAGGAAGACGGGAGGCCAAAAATATCAGAAGTGTATACCTTGTTAAAATTGAATAATTTTCTTTTCAGGGTCAGATTTAACCTCGGGAGAGCTTGCCTTAGTTATACTGGCTTTGAGAGCATGTCAGAACTCTGATGAAAGTGTTACATATTTTCATCTGGTCAGCCAACTAGAAGAGAAATTCCAAGAAGAAATTGAAAATATGGGTGAGAATCAAGTGTTTAGAGACCCTGGACAACCTTGTCTTCTTCTCTACTGATTCAGAACTGTATGAAGTATCCTTCCACTCTTCCTTCTCCTCTTCATTCCATTCATCTCACTCTATCTTTGTAGATCACCTTCCCTTCTTCCCTTTCTACATGCATCTTGAATTGTCTTTTCAAATATGTTCAACTGAACACTGACCCTACATCAAGCATACACACACACAATACAGTTGTTTATTCTATGCAAGCTTGACTTTTAGACAAATAATGAATCACGCCAGAAATAACTGAGCAATACAAGACACTGTATCATGATTACTGAAGCATACAATACTAATATGGGAGGTAAAGATGGCCAATAGTACTTCATCACTGGAAACAATAGGTTGACCATGATGGCTTCCAGTAAGGTGCATTGCTTTTATTTTAACTCCTATCCAATATCCTATTATTCAATAAATCCCTCCAATCCCATCCTTCTTTGAGATTGCCTCAACTTCTTATAGCTTCAGCTCATTATTATTGAACATGTAAGAGGCTTGGTGGTGGGAAATCTGTGTCCTAGCTTTGTAACCACCTGAATATCAGGATAGTTTTTTAATACTTTTAATGCTGGGTCTCCTCAGTGATAAAATGTAAGGATTTTAATTTGGTGGCTCTTAGAGCCTTTAAATTTCTCAAGTTTCCTGATTCTATGTGTGATTCTCCTTTTATATTACTCATCTTTCATTCACTGTAAAGAAATGGGAATAAAGTAAATAGGAATAGACTTCAAATGTATCATCCCAGTACCACTTCCATGTGTGAGGTATTTCTTTTCTCTCTGCCAGGAGTACATGATGGCAATCCGCTGACTAACTACTACCAGCTCAGCCTGGACGTGCTGACCTTGTGTCTGTTTAATGGGAGCTACTCGATCACCGAAGTTAAAAAATACTTCACTCCTGAAAATAAGAACTTTTATTTTGGTGGTCAGTTCTCAGTAGGTGAGTCATTAAACTCAATTCCCTTGATAGAGAGGACACAGTTATTAGTAGGTCTTGCCTTTAGGGTTTTTCTACAAGTAAGTACTTAGATTCTTTTTCTATTTCATCTACCCTAGTCTCCTCAGAAGGGAGTTTTCTTTTTTTAGAAGAATGGAAACTGGGAGGCAGTTAAGTCTTTTTCTAGATGTGTAGTATAGTAGAAAAACATGGATCCTATCCCAGCTCTTGAGTTATAGAACCAATGGACATTAACACAACTTTAATTTTCCCATCTTTAAAATTAGGATAGAATATGAGAATCTTCACATTTTAGAAATCATAAGTGTTAGAAAAAGGGAATATAGTGGAATCCATTTATCTTAACCCCTGCCTCTTTTTCCAGTTTATTGGAACACACAACCTCTGCAAGTAACAAGGCCCAATATTTTGCTCAATAAAATGTGTATTCACAATGGGGAATTACCGTAAATTTTCCACTGGGTCAGCTTACCCATCCAAAAAAAGTCACCTCTAGACAGCTAGTATTGGTGCTCAGCCCCTACAGATTCAGATACACAAAAGCTAATCTTCCTCAAAGCAGCTCAAAGAAAAGCATTCTGTATCTTGGATAGTAAGGAAAACATGAGATTTCTTATACTCCTTTTCCTTTGAAAAAGGGAGGCCACCACCTAGGGGGGAACTAAAAATCAAGCCAGGAAAAAAGAAAACAAACCTTATTTTTCCTCCTTTCAATCTCATCCTCCACCTAAAGGAGGTTTATTAAAAAACAATTCTCTTAAGTGTTATTTACTAATCAGTCTAATGGAAATCTTGAAATATTACAAAGATATATTTTGTTTGGTTTGTCATCCTTTGTTTTCTCAAAACAAAGGATTCCTTTGAAAATACGGCTGAAAGATGAAAAAATGAACATGAAAAACAAGATGTAAAAGTGGAAGACTGTTCATGAGTATGCACCTACGAATTCATGTGTTTCTATGACCAAGATGTGAGTTATTGGGTACAAGGTACATGGCTACTCAACATAAGGAAAGACTCTTAAAATATTGGAGTGATGCCCTGACTGCTTTGGCTCAGTGAATGGAGCATCGGCCTGTGGGCTGAAGGGTCCCAGGTTCGATTCCAGTCAAGGGCATGTACCTTGGTTGCAGGCATATCCCCAGTGGGAGGTATGCAGGAGGCAGCTGATTGATGTTTCTAACTCTCTATCCCTCTCCCTTCCTCTCTGTAAAAAACAAATAAAATATATTTTTTAAAAAAATATTGGAGTGATTAGTGTTGAAGGGATGATTGCTATCTCTTGAAATCCTTCTCTCCCACCACCAACTAGCATGAACAACCATCCCAGTTTACCCAGATTGTACCTTTTTTAGCACTGAAAGTCCCACATACCAGGAAACCCATCAGTCCAAGGCAAACTGGCATGGTTGGTCACTCTATCACCAATATTTGGTTTCCTGACAGATACTGGTGCAATGGCTGTCCTGGCCCTAACCTGTGTGAAGAGGAGCATCCAAAACAATGGAGAGGATTTACAGGATATCAATCATTATATAGAGTCACTGGTAAAAAAGATTCTGTCTGAGAAAAAAGGAAATGGTCTCATTGGGAATACATATAGTACAGGAGAAGCTATGCAGGTAAGTCCAAGGCTAACACAGGAAATAGGGAAGGGAGTCACGAAGGAAAGCAATAACTTCATTCTTTCTTTTTGGCCTTCTAAGATCTTATTATCCATCTGTTTCCTATATTACCTTTGATTCTACTCATATGATTCTCCTCCCTGCCTGAAATGTATTCTCCTTACCTTCAATCTTTACCTTTCCATATCCAATGCTTCTATGAAGCTTTTCTTGGTTACAATTTCTTTAAGAAATTCTAGAGTCTACTACAACTACAACCTATCTTGTTCTATAACATGCAATTTCACACTTTACCATATACCATTGTTTTGAGTTTTTGTCTTAACTCCCAAGTTTGATATTGTTGTAGAAGTGGCAGTGGCAGGAACAGGAGCTGGTATTTATTGACATTAACTCATTGATGCACACAACAACCCAATGAGGAAAGAATCATTACTTTCATTTCCTATAATAGGAGCATGAGATATGGAGTACCAGTAACTTGCCTGATATTACAAAGCTAGAAAATGATGCAGATGGGGATGAAACCTAAACAGTTGGTTTCAAAACTCACTCTCAGCACCTACACTCTCCTGTATATGTTCCTTGAAGTCTGAGACTTTATTCCTGCACTGATCTACTCAACTCCAAGAATACATCAAAGAAGACTTACAGAAAAAAAATTCACTGAGTCTTTAGAAGTTTGCCATGCTGACTCAGGGTGAGAGAACCTTCAAAGCGACAGAGGATAGCAAGACAAAGACCAAAAGCATCAAGAACATTACACATTTTAGGAAGATCCAGGTGTTTAGAATGGTAAGCATAGGGTCCTTAGGAAAAATTACAATGTGAGGCTGGTTGTAGGCAGGGGTCCAATCATAAGGTTATATTGTTGTTACTATCCATGTTGTCTGCCTTGCTAAGTTTAAATTTAAAATAAAACAGTGGCTTCCCATTCAAGCTGCACATTTTGAATCAGGAGCTTTTAGAAAATACTCATCTTTCAGCCCCACACCAGCCAGTTAATACAGAAATTTCGTGTGGATCATGGGCCTTGGTCTTGTTTAAAAGCTCTACAGGTGATATTAATTCACAGCAGGATCAATAGTTTCCTGCCTGCAAGACAGCTCTTAAGAGGAGATATAATATGATCGGTTTCATTTCCTTTATTATCCATACATGCTTGTTGACTACTTGTTAACTTTAAGAATCTTCAAGAAAAGGTGGAAAAGGTGGATTGCTCTTCCCTCAGAACCTACAGAGCAAAATCTTCAAGTCCAAGCCATTTACTTCTTGTCTTTCTCATTCTAATTCCCTCCTAACTTTTCTTACCCCATAATTCTGCTCCTTCAATCCAGTTTACATCTACTGCCCAAATAGTTTCTGTTCAAAAAACTATTAGGCTTCCCACTGTTGAGCAAATATTGTTGGACACCTCATCCTAAAATTCAAGGGTCTACCAATCTGGCCCCAACCTCCTTGTCTAGACTGTTCTTCCACAATGTCCCTGAGTGTTTTCCACATACCAGTCCTCCCAGACCAGGGAAATCCTCCAGGGATTTTGTTAAAATGCAGACACTCTCATCACCATCAGGCCATGCCCTATCCTGCATATCAGATATTTACATTACGATTCATAACAGTAGCAAAATTACAGTTATGAAGTAGCAACAAAAATAATTTTATGGTCGGGGGTCACCACAACATGAGGAACTGTATTAAAGGGTTGCGGCATTAGGAAGGTTGAGAACCACTGCCTAGCCACTGCTACTCTAGCACCTTCAGTCATGCTGTTCTCTCTGGGTACAGGGTTCCCCTCCTCATGTCACCTACTAAAATGCTATCATATCATAAGGACTACCTCAAGTACCACCTTCTCCACCAAGCCTTTCCTCAACCCCACTAAATGTTTAGAGCTCTCCCTCTTTTGAGAGACTGCCACTAAATGCTTCTCTTAGAGCATTCATCTCAGGGGCTCCTTAACAACAGTTTGTTAACAATATGTGTTGAGTGCCTCTTATATGGCAGGTATTGTTCCAGTGTTTGGGACACAAGAGTGAATATGGTAGAGAAAGTCTATTCTCATTGGTGCTATTACAGTTTGGATTATTAAGCAATTCACCACCTCCCCACCCACAATAGTTGATAATCTTCTTGAAGGCAGGAAATGTGTCTAAAGCACCTCCTATGTAGTCAATGTCAAATAAATATTTACTGTATTCCATGTAAGCTTTCCCGTATTTAAAGTCATTCTCTCTCTCCCTCTCTCTCTCTCTCTCTCTCTCTCTCTCTCTCTCTCTCTCTCTTTCTCTCTCTCTCATTAGGCTCTCTTTGTCTCATCAAACTATTATAACAAAAATGAATGGAATTGTCAACAAACTCTGGACACAGTGCTCAAGGAAATTTCTCAGGGAGCATTCCATATGCCAATTGCTGCAGCCCAGATCTTACCTGCCCTGATGGGAAAAACCTACTTGGATGTTAACAATGTCTCTTCTTGTGCCAGTGGTCCAGGTAAAGAACTAAAGAGTAAACTGTTTTTGCCTTTCAGCATAATACCCAAAGCACGTGAGATTTAGATGTCCTTAGGGACCAAAAGTGACCAAATAAATCTCTAAAGCATCATAGTTTTCACACAGAACTCAGTCCTTAATATGTCATCAGAGATTATACCCATCTGAGGATTTGTTCTTAACAAGGTGGTAGGTGTCATTCTTGGTTGAAACACTGATAAACAAGGTAGACTTGATTAAAAGGTGTCTATCTCCAAAAGTATTTTTCTGATTGCTGGAGATGTTCTGAATATCATTCCCATCCTAAACAAAGTATGGCATCTCTGACTTTCCATTGTGCACAGTAAGTGATCCCTCAGGGAAATAAGACAACTGTGTGGAAGGAATATGGCAATATTGAAAGAAATTGCAGTGTGCATCATTGATTTTGCAAAAAGATAAAGAAACTTATTCTTCTATCGCATTCATTCCTGGTTCAGACACTGACAGGTTTAGGGAACTTGGACAAAATGTCTAACCTCTAAGTTTCAATTTTCTAATGTAAGAAATGCAAATGATAATAGTATCTAATGTAGGTTTTTGTAAGGATTGAATGAAACAGTTCACATAAAATGACTAGTACAGTTCCTGGTGCACGATTTTTTAATAAATGTTAAGAAATAAAAGGGCAAAAAGATGAAGCATTATTGTGTGCTGTACCAGAAGGAAAAACTCAGGAGCCTCCATGAGAAATAGGGGATGGGGCAACTGAAATGTTTAAACAGCTGGGAGTCAAGCTGAGCATGAGCATTCACAAGCTGGTGAGCATCTGGTTTTCATTTCTGCTTTCATCACATGAGAACTCTGCCCCTTGATTGACGCCACTTACTCCTGTAGCAAATCCCCCCTGCATAAAGGAAAGGAATTTGTGGATAGAAGTTGGATAGGTGTTCAAACTCTAACATTATTTTTATTGTCCTGAATAATAACTCTTTTCTGCTTTCCTGTCTCTGTCAGGTCACCTTAACATCTCTATTCATGAGCCAATACCTGTGGAACCTACCATTTCATCCACATGGATCTCAGTCAACTACACTGTGCAAATCAATGAAACATTTTTCACCAAAGTCACTGTGCCGAAGGGTTCTGTCTTCCTGAATGTGATGGAGGAAGCTCAGAAAATCAATCAGACTGCATTTTGGTATGTTGTACATAACCTCAGGTTAAGGGATTTAGTGTGATTTTGAAAGAGTAAAAAAATACATCTGCACATAAATACAATGAACAGTTAAAACACATCTTAATCAGTACCTTTACTGACCTTCTACATCTCATGGCAGATGAAAGAGATGAGACCTTTCATCTTCTAATACATATTAGGCATTAAATTAATGTTCACCTAGTGGATGAATAAGTCCCAGGAACCTCACTTCTGTCAGTAAAACTTCTTCAATAAATATAACTTCTTGCCAAAACCGGTTTGGCTCAGTGGATAGAGCGTCGGCCTGCGGACTGAAGGGTCCCAGGTTCGATTCCGGTCAAGGGCATGTACCTGGGTTGCGGGCATATCCCTAGTAGGAGATGTGCAGGAGGCAGCTGATCGATGTTTCTCTCTCATCGATGTTTCTAACTCTCTATCTCTCTCCCTTCCTCTCTGTAAAAAATCAATAAAATATATTTTAAAAAAAAAAAATATAACTTCTTAAGGCAGGCATTTTGTGTCCAGAACAGTGGTTCTTAACTATTTTTAGTCACTGACCCCTTTGAGTAGGATGCTCATTGCAGAAAAATGAACATACACATAAAACATCATTAAATCAGAGGTTTCACAAATGCATGGAAGCCTCTCTATGCCTTACCCCTTTCATCAGATTTCATGGACCCCCTAGATAAAGGTTCCCTGGCCTAGAGAGGTCAAATATTAAAATTAAGATATTGACTTTGTCTCTGAAAACTGTGGTTTACTTGGTTTCTTAAACCTAATTGACAATTGTTTATTATGTTTAATAACATGATGTAAGATGTTACAAAGAATATAATATATATATGAAAATATATATATATTATAATATATATAATGATAAAGGCTCCTTGCAAGTGCTCCCAGAAATATGACTAAAAAATGTGAAACATATACTGACCATGTCATTTTTTTTTAATCCTCACCCAAGGATATGTTTCTATTTATTAAAGAGAGAGAGGAAGTGAGAGGGAGAGGGAGAGGGAGAGGGAGAGGGAGAGGGAGAGGGAGAGGGAGAGGGAGAGGGAGAGGGAGAGGGAAACATCGATTAGTTAACTCCCACTCATGCGCCAACCGGGAATTGAACTCGAGACCCTTCAGTGCATGGACAATGCTCCAACCAACTGAGCCAGTCCAGCTAGGGCCACCATATCACTTTTTTTTTTTTTTTTAGGGCATTTTATTCTTTTTTTAAATTTATTTATTTATTTATTTATTTATTTATTTATTTATTTTTCTTTATTGATTAAGGTATTATATATGTGTCCTTATCCCCCCATTGCCCCTCCCATCCCACTCCCACCCGTGCCCTCACACCCCTAGTGTCTTTGTCCATTGGTTAGGTTTATATGCATGCATACAAGTCCTTTGGTTGATCTCTCCCCCTCCCCCCTCACCCTCCCTTGCCTTCCCTCTGAGGTTGTTTTGTTTGTTTGTCTGTTTGTTTGTTTGTTTGTTTGTTTGTTTTATATCCCTCTGAGGATTGATGGTCTGATTGATGCTTCTCTGTCTCTGGATCTGTTTTTATTCATCCGTTTATGTTGTTCATTATATTCCACAAATGAGTGAGATCATGTGATGTTTATCTTTCTTTGATTGACTTATTTTGCTTAGCATAATGCTCTCCAGATCCATCCATGGTGTTGCAAATGATAAAATTTCTAATAAACAATCATGAAATATTAAATTATTCTTCCCTGTTTCTCTTTCTGAAGAGAAAACCTACTAACTTAGGACTTATGGTGCCCCTAGGATATCAGGTTAACACTTTCGTCTACTGTTTTAGTAACTTTGACAGTGGCTATCTTAGGGTAGAAGTTGTCTTCAACGTGTCTCCTATGGTGGGAGGGAAGGGCAAGAACATGGGCATCATTTCCCTAATTTAGCATGGACTGGAACTGCCTGTATCAAAATCACTTAGAAATGTGAAGATTCCTGGTCTCAGCCCAGACCAACAGAATCAAAATATCTGCAGATAGGGCCAGGAAATAAGCATTTTGGGGGTAACATCTTCAAGTGATTCTTAGGACATTAAAGTTTGAAAAATGTCCATGTACAATTGCCTTTGAAAATTCTAAGCTAAACTGGTTTGGCTCAGTGGACAGAGCATCGGCCTGCAGACTGAAGGATCCCGGGTTCAATACCTGTTAAGGGCACATGCCCGGGTTGTGGGCTCAATCCCCAGTAGGGGGCATGCAGGAGGCAGCCAATCAATGATTCCCTCTCATCACTGATATTTCTATCTCTCTCTCCCTCTCTGAAATCAATAAAAACTATATTTTTTTAAAATTCTAAGTTCCTGTAACCTATTCATTGCCCCCATAGTTTCAAATATGTGGAGAGCTCGTGGGGCCCTTACATCATCTCTGTTCAGGGCTTGGAGGAGAACCATAAAGACAGAACCTACTGGCAACTTCTGAGTGGAGGCGAACCAGTGACCCAAGGTAAGGGAGAGTATGCCAAAAGCCCTACAAAGTGAAAAGGCCCAGACTGTTCATCTGTGAGGGTGTGGCATGGAATTGGAAGAGTGATATCCATTATTTAGTGATTTGATGGTCAAATCATTTGACCCACTTCTCCTTCTTCTTCCTTCCAGGAGTTGGAAGATATGTTGTCCATAATGGAGAAAATTTGGAGGTTCGCTGGAGCAAATACTAATAAACTCAAACCTTCCTCTGCTGGATCTAATTCTTTTGCAGTGGAATTCCATGTGGATGTTGGCCTCGTGCCTTTCTTTTTATTTATCTCAATTACAATAGGAGCTTCAAATACCTCCCTTTCTCTCTTTGCATGTTCAATAAATATCAACAAGTATACAAAAATAGTATGTTCTAATCATTTTATTTTAAAGGGAGATTATTATTAGAGAGAAGACCACCTCAGGAAGAAGTGAAGTGAAAGATTAAACCATGTCTAAAAAGCTGAGTTCTACTCAAGGTCCCCCTGATAACTATCTGGGTGACCTTGGGCCACTGGGGAGAATGGAAATAAGGTTCTAGGTCTACTGTTGCAGCCACAAGCAATGAGATCAACTAGACACCTGTAGGGAGACCAAGCTCTTGGAGGCCCAAATGCACGGAAGGAACCAAATGGATAAATGGACCTCACACAGGCACTGGGTTAAAAAGGAAAATCTTGCTCTTCTCAGAATGGAAGTGTGAGGTTTATACATAAAAAGTCAATCCATAAAGCTTAAGGAAAAATATCATCCCCTCCACATTTACTTTCCTTTTCTACTCATAAAAATCGTGTGATATTCATGTCATTAAAAGAAACATGCAGCCTGGCTGGCATGGCTCAGTGGTTGAACATGGACCTATGAACCAGGAGTTCATTATTTGATTCCCAGTCAGGGCATATGCCCGGGTTGCAGATTTGATCCCCAGTGTGGTGCATGCAGGAGGCAGCCAATCAATGATTCTCTCTTATCATTAGTGTTTCTATGTCTCCCTCTCCCTTCCTCTCTGAAATCAATAAAAAAAACACTTTTTTTTAAAAGAGACATGCCAAAAAAATCACCTCTGATGTTCATTTCAGCAGAACTCATTTAAAAAAAAAAAAGTTGAATCATAGTGCCCAGCCAGTGTGGCTCAGTAACTGAGCATTGAACCATGAACCCAGAGGTCACTGGTTTGGTGCTGTTAGCATAGGGCAGCAGCTGTCAGATCTGTTTGTAGACTATATAGTCTATGGGAAATTGAAGTATAATGGTTTAAGGTGGCAGATATGCAAAATGTTAGAATTGGCATTACTGTCCATAATAAAATGTGTGGCCATACAGCTTATTATCCAGCCATGACACTATAAAGAGTGACAGTGAACACTATTAATAATTACATTTGAAAAAACAGATTAAGAACTGAGATTATCCTGGGAAAACCAAAACATATGCTCTATTTTGCCCATAAGGAAAAACAGGGAAGCTTAAGCAAAAAACATAGGCACAAATATGTCAAAATAACAGAAAGTACTGACCCTGTAACTGACCAATGAAATTGACTCTCAATATAACAAGGTTGGAATACTGGATGTCCCTTTGAGATCCCTAACTCTCTCCCTCTCTCTCTCTCTTTCTCTCTCTCTCTCTCAGCATTAAAAAGTAATTTCCTTTATAATTCTTATTTAATTATTCCAATTGGCTCAAGCATCAAATCTCACATTATACTTCCTAATGTTATTAGCGTTCATTTTGAACAAAGAGAGCTGAGTTTCTCCAGCCAGTGGTCTCTAAATAGAAGGTAGTAACACTGCCATATGGTAGAAACTCCTTTAATCTCAGAGATAGCCAGATGGTTAATGGAATCACATTCCCTTACCAGTCCACTAATATGAACTTGGTGAAACCTAGCTCTGGCCTCACTTACATTCTCAGAAGCACTTAAGTCTTAGGACTATTATAAAACCTACATATTTTCTGAAGGGACAAACTTCCATCTGCTGCCACAGCAAAGAATAATCAACCCAAATAAACCTTTACAATGTCCAGAGAGGGAGTCTGGGTGCTTTGAGACTAGGAAATTAGGCACAGGAAAAAAGCAAATAAATAAATAAGCCCAATCAATAACTAACCAAGAACTGTCAAAACATACTGTGTAGTGAAATAATGTATGGCCTATGGTTTCCTGTTTGCAAGTTATTTGCTAAGTGAAGCAACTGTGTCATAATCAATCTGCAGTAACCATTGCCATAGAGGTAATTTATAAGGAAGTGTATGTTTAAAGAATGGGAATACCAGGGTGTGTGGATTCTCTCAGGATGGTCATGCACAGGCTCTGGAACCCAAGATCAACAATATGCTGGGTTCCTATTTCTGTATTAGATTCTTATTGCTGCTGTAACTAATTACCACAAAAAATGTATTGGCTTAAAACAAGACAAATCATACAGCCCTGGAGGTCAGAAGTCTGAAATGGATCTCACTGGTCTGAAATCAAAGTTTTGAAAGAGCTATGTTCTTCTAGAGTTTCTAGGGGAGAATCTATTTCCTTGCCTTTTCAGGTTTGGGAAGATGCCTGCATTCCTAGGCTCACATTCCCTCCACCTTCAAAGCCAACACACTGCTTCCATCATCACATCACCTTCTCTGACTCTAATTCTCCTGCCTCACTCTTCCACTCATAAGAACTGCTGTGAAACCAAAGCCGGTTTAGCTCAGTGGATGGAGCGTCGGCCTGCGGACTGAAGGGTCCCGGGTTCGATTCCGGTCAAGGGCAAGTACCTGGGTTTCGGGCACATCCCCAGTGGGGGATGTGCAGGAGGCAGCTGATCGATGTATCTCTCTCATCGATGTTTCTGACTCTCTATCTCTCTCCCTTCCTCTCTGTAAAAAATCAATAAAATATATTTAAAAAAAAAAAAAAACTGCTGTGATTACTTTGGGCCCACTCAGATAATCCCAGATAATCTTCCTATCTTAAAGTCAGTTTATTAGCAACCTTAATTCCATGTGCAACCTTAATTCCCTTTACCGGGTAACCCACCACATTCACCAGTTCCAGGGATTAGGATATGGATATCTACAGTGGCTATTATTCTGTCTATATTCCCTCACATGGCACACAGGCCCTCTACCATGCAGAGCCAAACTGTCTTTCTGGTCTCATCTCCCACATAGGCCATGTATCAATTATATATTGCTGCATTAAAAATTACCCTAAAACTCAATGGCTTAAAACAACATTTCTTATCTCACAGTTTCTGTGAATCAGAAATCCAACGGAAGGCTTAACTGGGCCCTCTGGCTCAGGGTCTCTCACAAGGCTGAAGTCAAGATGCCGCCTGGTGCCTCCTTCATCTCAAAGCTTGACTGGGGAAGGTTCTGCTTTCCAGCTAATAACATTAGGAAGCAGAGTGACATAACATGAGACTTGATGCTTGAGCCAATAGGAATAATTAAATAAAAATTGCATGGTCATTGACAGGATTCCTCCCTCCCTGGCTGTTGGCTAGAAGCTTCTCTGTTTTCAACACATGGTTTTTCCCCAAGACAGCTTATAATATGACAGATGGCTTTATCAGAGCAAAAAAATGAGAAGAGCCAGGAGACACTGCAAGCGAGAAGGAAGTTGGTCTTTTGTAACCTCATCCCATTACTTTTGCTGTATTATATTCATTAGAGATGAGGCCAGCCCACACTCTAGAGAAGAGGGTTATGCGAG
Organism: Myotis myotis; assembly: GCF_014108235.1. Taxonomy (NCBI): domain Eukaryota; kingdom Metazoa; phylum Chordata; class Mammalia; order Chiroptera; family Vespertilionidae; genus Myotis; species Myotis myotis. Next base: position 63,458,106 of record NW_023416314.1, read on the forward strand.
GGCATATACCAGGAGCTGGGAACATGGAGCCATGCTAGAAGCTTTCTAGCACACCCCAACATGTACCCTGTGCTCTCTCACCTCACAAAAACCACTAACGTTCCCTGAAAATGAAAAATATGATTTATAACCTGTCTTATATTTGTTCATTAATTCACTCATTCTAAAGGTATTCAAGTGGTACTATGAGCTAGGTAGTATCTCAAATGCTGGGGACAGAGCTATGAACAAAATAGACAAAGCCTCTTGGAACAGACACTCTAGTTGGAAGGCCACAGGCAATAAATAAACTGCACACATAGTGAGAAGTGATACAGGTAAGGTACACAGTGAGGGTCGTTGGGTGAGCATGTCTTATATACAGTGGTCTGGGGAAACCTCACTAAAAGCTGACCTCTGAGCAGAGACATGAAAGAAGTGAGGGAGCCTCCATGAGAATATTTGTAGTCTACTGCCAAGCACACTTTGGCACAGAGTTCTTTACTTACTTTTGCCCACACCTGTATATCCTTAACACTTAATATAGTACATAGATCTCACATTTTCTAATTACTTACTTTAAAAGATAATATATGGCCAAAACCGGTTTGGCTCAGTGGATAGAGCGTCGGCCTGCGGACTAAAGGGTCCCAGGTTCAATTCCGGTCAAGGGCATGTACCTGAGTTGCGGGCATATCCCCAGTAGGAGATGTGCAGGAGGCAACTAATTGATGTTTCTCTCTCATCGATGTTTCTGACTATCTCTCTCCCTTCCTCTCTGTAAAAAATCAATAAAATATATTTAAAAAAAAAAAAGATAATATATGAAAAGTACTTTCATCCCCAGATAAGGAAAGAGAAGTCAAACAAAATTTCTGGGAAGCAGGTCCTTTGCCTGCCTGAAGTCAAACAACTTCAAAGAGCCTAGGCTGGAGTCCAGGTCACGTCAACTTCATTGATTACACAAAGCCAGACTTCACCTGGCAGATCTTTTCCTGAGAGCCTCAAAGGGCATATGGTAAAGCACATACCTCAAACCATGAAGTGAGGTGTTGTGTTAGGAACCACACACACCTCAATGAAGTGGCTGCAGTTAGACACAGGTGGTCTGACAGGGAGTAACCCTGGGAGGAAGCCTCATTTATCTCAGTCTTTAGCCATACTCCCAGTGTAAAGACCCAGAATTTGGCTAAAGGGCACTTTGTCATTGCCTTCATTACACACGCAGCCCAAGTTTCTCATATGACTGTGCTACCTAGAAGTCACCTTCAGACACCTTGGAAGGTCTATAGTAGGTAAACTTAGATAAGTATAAGGACATTAGTTCTATGCGGGGGGAGAGAGGTCAGCAGAGGTTATTAGGAGTGACTGGGATGGGGGTGGAGGGCAGACTTTCCATAAAGAGGAGCCTATATAAGAGAAAGTAGAGAAATACTCCTTTTAATAACACTGGGATTTTTTAACTGGAGACATGGACAGAACAGGAGAGAGAGGGATGGCCTGGTTTACCTTTTACCTCCTGAACCTTCTCTGGGCTACAGCTGGGACCAGCACCCAGACCCGAAGCTCATGCTGTAAGTATGGTGTGTTTCCTGAGGATGTCAGGGAAGCAGATACCCAGGGGACAGGCAGAAACCTCAGGCACAGGTTTGCTGATAAGAAAGTGGTGAAAAAAGCAATCACTATAAGAGCTCCAAAATGGTGAGCCGTGGTGGGCATGTGTGGTTCATCTTTCCTGACTTAATAGTGAAAGTTCTTTGAGAGACAAATCTATGCATTTCATATAAAGAGAGATTAAAATACTGTTTCAGAAATGATGGTACAAAGGCACACCCAGTGAGCCTTTCTTACCAGGTACCTCTACTAGATCCCTTTGGGGTACTCACTGAGTCATATCTCAAATCTTTAATTTGTCATTACAGAATGAGAAAAAAAAATGGATGCAAGGAAAACAGTGATTTGGGGGAATGTGCTGGAAATAATATGAACTGTCCACAAGACATATTGCTTGAAGTTGTTAAATGAGAAATCACTTTCTTAAAAAAGAAAAAGTATTTGACAAGATGTAGGGACTAATTGGCCTCTGAAGAAAAATCTCAATGTTTTCTCCATTTCTCTCTAGTAATCAGCCCTGAGAAGCATCACTGATGATTGAAATGCTAATCCTGTCTTCTCCTAAAAGACCGAGGGAACAAGGAAGAGGGGAAAAAGGGTGAGGGGTTTTGTAAATGGCTTGTCTCTTCTCAGCTGTTCCCCCAGCACAGCAGCCCTTGGTTAACAGTATGCAAGTGCTTATGGAGAACTCTGTGACCCACTCAACCTACCCCAACCCCAGCGTCCTGATTGCCATGAACCTGGCTGGACCCTACAACCTGGAGGCCCAGAAGCTCCTGACTTACCAGCTCATGGCCACTGACACAGCTGGTGAGAAGTCCAAGCCTCTCCATTCACATGCTCCCTGAATCCTGCACACTGTTCACCACCTCAGATCCCAACTCTCAATCCCCAACCCCAATGTGGTGGTCTCTGAATATATCTAAATCTCCCAAACACCTTTCCCAACATATCTGGAAAACACATGGAAAGATCTGTGTATGAAGTTGTGACATTCATAGAGGAGTGCACTAATGCAAAAGGAGCTCTAGACTAGATGGAAAAACAGTGGGCTTCCAGTTCTGGATCTGCCACTTATTAACCCTGACCTTGAACAGTCTCTCTATCCTACTTAAGCTCATTTTCCTCATTTGCAAAATTCAGATGATTCTAATAACAATAACACTAATAGTAATCACAACAAGGATAATAATAATCAAATCTCTGTTCTGCTCCCTCACAGGAATTGCCTTGAATCTCAAGTTAAAAAATAAAGTTAAAATTATTTTTCACCTGGCCAGTGTTCCTCAGTGGTTGAGCATTGACCTATGAATCAGGAAGTCACAGTTCGATTCCCAGTCAGGGCACATGACCAGATTGTGGGCTCGATACCCAGTGTGGGGAGTGCAGGAGGCAGCTGATCAATGATTCTCTCTCATCATTGATATTTCTATCTATCTCTCCCTTTACTTTCCTCTCTAAAATCAAGAAAAATGTATTTTAAAAAATTATTTTGCAACTATAAATTTTCATATGTGAATTTGTATGGGAGTTCTTGCTGCTTTTCTAAACAAACACCGTGGATTCTTGGTGGAGTTCTCAAGTCACATAAAAGCCACTGGATTAAATGTTCCTTAAGTATTTTTTCAATACTGCTTTCTTTAAGAATTAAGGCAGATTAAAAAAATCACATTATTTTAAAATTCAAAATGATCTGGAAAGAAGCAGAGAGTTTAGCTCTGGCCCCTGTTGCTTTCTCTTGCCTGAAAATACCTTTAACTATTTTGTTCTCTGCTGTGCAGATATGACCGTTGGTCAGCTCGCACTCACCATCATGGCCCTCACCTCCTCCTGCCGGGACCCTGGGAATAAAGTGTCCACTCTACAAAGACAAATGGAAACCTGGGCACCTTCAAGTAAGACCTCGTCGGAAGGGAATGGAGGGTGAGGCAAATGGTCCTTCCTGAGAATTTTACACCTAGAAAGAAACGGGTAGGAGAGTGGGAAGTTAGGAAAGAGACAAGGTATCTCCACTCAGGTTCCCTCTGCTAATTCCATAGATGAGTTACTCACTTCCAATCCAAAATGAACCAGAAAAGACCAGTAGCCCAGGGCCACAGCCTTACCATGCCATCACCTGGCAGAAGACAGCACCAACCCTTTTCATTCCATTCTCATGCCAGAGAAATATAGATGGGATCTTTAGCCAATATGGTATCTTTCTTTTTGGACAGGTTTTCTAGCAATGTCTATTTAAAAGGTTTGGCATTTCTTATCTCACAAATGTCCTCGTTGTGGTGAATGTTAGTCTTATGTAGGCCCTCTATCCTCTCCCAAGGCCCCAACGCTGAGGCTTCAAGCTTCTATGGGCCCAGCCTGGCGATCTTGGCACTGTGCCAGAAGAACCCTGAGACAACCTTACCAATAGCAGCCCGTTTTGCCAAGACCCTGCAGGCCAATTCCTCTCCCTTCAATGTAGGTGAGTTGGTCGCCACTTTCAAACTGCTCTGAGCTGGGAACATTGAGGGCACTGAATGGTGGGGCTAGAGGGCAAGTAGGAGGGGGAGGAGCTGGGGATCATGAAAATGTCTGTAGAGGGGAGTATTTAACAAATATTTGTTGGACATGTGAATTAAGGAATAAATGAAAGGTAGCTGGTAAAACCTAGATAACACTTGAAATGTCTGACAGTTACAGAATCTCCGTTGGGAGCAATAAACATATCACCTAGGTCAGGTTTGTTCCCAAGCAAATTATTAAATCTACATCTTCTAGACTCAGCTCTACCCTGAACCCTCTCTTTTATCACTAGTGATGCTTCCACATTCTATTCTTCTCAATGCTTCTCCTTAGAAATCCAAATATGTTCTGTCTATTAAACAGCTACTTTCTGAACCCTAAGTCCACCATGCTCCCCTTCAAGGACACTGTGGAACTGTCTTGTCCCTTCATTCTGCAAACATGGCTGCTTGTGAATGAAAACCTTTCCTCTATAACACTATTTCCTTCTTGGGCCCACCCTTCTGCATCTAATGATCCCTTCTCTGTATAATACCCCTCATTCATGGTCATTTTACTCCTCTGCCACTCTCTAAGCAAAGGCGTTAACTCCGGTTTTTACCCCCTTAAATATGCTTCATCTGCAACCTCTCTTGTTTTAGGGTCATTCAAACCAACAAGCAGGTAGATATTTACTCTAGTCTCCTCACTGTGGGTAAAGAACAGGCTGGCTTTTGATTACCATCTGGAGCATCTGGACATTTTTTACAACATTAGTTTCAACAATTCTGTCACCTTTAATGAGGTCATGCAACTTTATGGTAGAGATTGGGGTAGGGAGGGAAGATCAATGAAAGAAAAGATAGCATCTAGCAAGTCTTTCATTCATTCTGGTCTTGTCAGGCCAGAGCTGGCTAATTCAGTCCATACATGTTTTCCTGTGAAAATAATGGAAAAGCCCCTGTCTTGGGCCTTATGGGGGGTGCTAAGCTCCCACTACCCAGGAATTCATGGAGCCCAGTAACAACAAAACAGCAGAAAGTGCTAAGATTGCAAAACGAGTACAAACAATGAATGTTATTTCAGGAAAGAGACTGCACCTGTTGTGCTGAGATAACCAGAGAAGGCTTTAAGGAGACATGGTGATGGCCTTTGAGAACCAGTGGCATTCTTGAAAGATAAATATTGGGATAAGAGTAGTGGGAGTGAATAGACTACCAGTCTATTCACTTTAATTTAATTTATTAATTAAAAGCATGAGCTTCGGAGTCATACAAATCTGGGTTCAGATCCCGGCGCAGCTACCTTCTAGCTGTGTGGGCTTGGGCAGTTATTTAACCTCTCTGGGATTCCATTTCTCATTCCTTAAATTGATATAAGTACAGGCCCTATTTCACAGGTTGTTCCAAAGAGTAAAAGAGATAATGTACCTAGTATACAGTAAGCACACAATAAATGTTAGTTGTTCATATTCTTGTGGTGGTGGTTGTCTTATCCCCCTATGATTCACAGACACTGGAGCAATGGTGACCTTGGCTCTGACCTGTATGTACAACAAGATCCCTGTAGGATCAGAGGAAGGTTACAGAACCCTGTTTGGTCAGGTACTAGAGAATACTGTGGAGAATATCAGCAAAAGGATCAAAAACAATGGAATCATTGGGGACATCTACAGTACTGGCCTTGCAATGCAGGTAAACATATTAATGATGCTCTTCATTGGGTCCATGCCAATAAGACTGGATTGTAGGATCAAGAGACCAGGCTTCTTCTAAAGTCTCTGGGAAAGACCAGCTAGTGTGACCTGAGGTAGATTCCTTGTGGTGCCTGTGCCTCAGTTTCTCTACTGGTAAAATGCTGGTGTTAATTCCTCCCTCACTTACCCTCTTCCAGAGTAAGTGTGAAAACAAATCTACATGAACTCTTTTCCCTTCCTTGGGTAAAAAAAAAGAAAAAAAAACACAAATAAATCCAAGAAAATTATTATTAATAATGAACAGTTTGTCCATAATAATTATAGACTAAGGAAAATTTGATGTATAAAAGTAAGGATATTAAAATAGGTTCTCAAAAAAATATTGAACTTTCTAATTCCACCTTGCTTATCAAGTATTCTTTTTTCAGCCCTTTATCTTGATCGAAAAAAAAAAAAAAAGGACGGGCTTGTATTCAAAATAATTAATTAAAATAATCTAATGAATATCTAATGCTTTTAAGGCTCACATCAAATCTTTGTCAATCTCTATTTCAATCTTGATCTCATTTTCATTTCACAAAGAGCTCTAATAAATGGTGGAGCCATATGTGTCAGGAAACCAAGTCCATACTATACTTCCCTCGTATCGATTCCTGGACTTGGATTCTATCACATTCTGCTTGATTAGGGTTGATTAAGGCAGCATCCTCCCATGGAAAGCAATGATAATGGGGAGAGATAAGCAACTAGACTCAGAAACTAAAGGGTCATCTATGGCCAAGTCCTCTATTCCAAACTAAAAAGTTTGTGCTTCAAAGTCTCAAAATGCCCAGTCTCTATGTCATGTCACGGTCAATGGAATTTGCTGTGGAACAAAATGTTGTTTGTTACCATGGCTGAAACATATGAGACCAATCCCCGGGCTCAGGTCTAGAAAGCTTTGTGGAGGGACAAAGGCAGTATAAAAGGAATAGAAAATTGGTTTTAGTTGTGACTCACATAAAATAAACTTGCTTCACCAAACATATGATAGAGAAGTGATTGCTATGGCTAATTTGGTTTATGAATTCTGTTTGGGATTTTATCACCTTCAGGGTACAATCTGATAAGCTGTTCCTGAGACTTATTAAAGCTATTTCTATGAAAAGACAGGACTGCATCCATATGCAGATAACAGTTTATGTCAGTTCTTGTCAGTTAGGATAAAAAGCCTCCTCCTGCCTCACTTATGGCCCCACTTTGGAGTTGAATCAAAATATATAACCTTTTTCTAATCTAAAATGTTCTAGTATAGAAAACCAAAGGCCTTGGGAACTTTAACAACTTGGGTTTAAATCCCAAATCTGCCTCCACTTTGGCAAATATAGAATTTATCTGAATTACATTTTTCCTCATAATAACAAGGTTGCAAAGGTATTAAAAAAAAATCACAGGCACAATGTCGTGTGCAATGATTCTTGGTGGTTTCTCCCAGCAGAAGAGTGGTGACATTGAGCTTCTGGTTCAGCCCTCACTCACCTTCTTCCAGGGTACCAGTACCCTTCAATGGCCTGAGCCACCCACATTGCTTCCCAAAGGCACTCATGAGACATTTCCTCTGTTCCAGAATTTTTTCTCTTTCTTCCATCAATATGCTTATGCTTTCAAGGCTCCTCTAATAGAAACTTAACTTGAAAAGGATCTGACCTTCCTCATGCAAAGTTATTGATGAATTCTCACAGTTTAATGTGTTACTCCTCTCTAGAGTGTTGGTGTTGGTAGTTTATCCCAAGGCTCCATCTCATTTAGTGAGATTTGGGAGTTGAATATGGAAAGTGAACAAGATAAGGTTGGTGAGGAGTACCCATGGGATGCCTAAACCAAACTTCCGTATAAAGAGCCACGGTTCATGGTTGATGAGGATAACAGTGATGGTTGTGCCTTTCCAAACTGTTTAGTTGCTCATACTAATGCCTCACAGAGCCATTTCTGACACCCCTCTCCCTTCTCCCATTTCCCATCTCAAGCTTCAGGTAAATTGATCATCAGCAATTTCAGCCCATTAACAGGCTCTGGTGGCCATGGCCAGCACAATCCTAAAGGGAGGGAAATGGTAACTTACTATTTCACATAAACCGGGATGTTCCAGGGATGGATTAGGTGATTTCAGAATTCATCAAAATAAAGGGCTCCAGTCATGATATCAGGGACCACTCTTTTTTCATGTATCAGCCCTGGTTTTTGTCATTTTTTCCTGCTCCTTGGCTTCTTCCAAGTGGCCAAAGAAGATGGTAACTAACAACTCAATGCTTACTTAGATGGTACCAGCTAAATAACCCCAGTAAGGAGACAAAATGCTTCTCTCAATGTTTGTTTATAAGGAAGAACTTTGATTAGTGCATGTGTCCACCAATCACTGTCACCAAGAGGATGACATTCCATGATTATCCCAGCACAGTCCATGAGTCCACCACTGGCAAGGGTGATGGAGCCTCTGGGTGACAGTCCCAACATGATCAAAAGTGTGGGGGTGTACACTAAAGGGTGTGCAGGACAACACAAATCAAAAGAGGTCTACTATGTTTGTATGGTCACATTGTCCAAGACTGAAGATCCCCTAGAGCTTGCTTTGCCCAGCTCTCACCCTCATTCTCTGTCCAAGAACTGTTAGTAAATACAGCAGCCCTAATAGTGTTCCCCGAATCTAAGTATGTGGCTAGTATGTGACAGACACTGAGCTAAATGGTGAGGATGCAGCAGTGAACAAGACAGATGTTCCTATGCAGCTTCATTTTGGACTCTGGGTGATCAAAGAGATTAACGATCAAGTGTATCCCTTATAAGACAAGCCTAATCTCTCTATCTCTCTCTCTATCTCTATCTCTGTCTCTATCTCTATCTGTCTCTCTATGTGTGTTCCAGGCTCTCTCCGTGACACCTATGCAACCTAACAAGGAATGGAACTGCAAGGAGACTATGGATGTAGTGCTTAATGAGATTAAGCTGGGAAAATTTCACAACTCCATGTCCATTGCCCAAATCCTCCCTTCCCTGAAAGGGAAGACATACCTAGATGTGCCCCACATGTCTTGCAGCCCTGGTAAGAACTCTTAACATCTGTCTTTCCTCATATCATAAACTGGCAACTTATATTAGGAATGTTATGTGGTTTCAATTTTAAGTGGCATATAGGCTTTTCTTTGTCCATTACTTTCATGTAGGCAGAACCACATCTGGCTTCCAATCCTCAAGAGTTGTGTGATAACACAGCCATATACCATCCTGCACTCAGAAATCAGTCCTCATGTCCACTTCATTCAACATTTAGTGATAGCCTACTGTGAGTAAAACATTTTGTGAAATAGAGAGGGAAGATCCATGGTCCTAACAAATAACATACCACTTCATTCATTTGACAAATGTACCAAATATGCACTACCTTATCATATCTCTTCTGTACAAAGCCAGCTGACAAATATGTAGACAAAAACTACAATATTTGGAGGAATGAAGTAATTATTAAATAGAAATAGAAGACATATATAGCACAAAAGCAAAGAAAGTGTAACCAATCACTGACTTATCTGGGAAACTTAGGAAAAGAACAGAGTTGACATTTCAGGCAAGCCTTGAAGCTCTAAATATGAACCCTTGGTGCTCAAAGCTCACCAAATGGATGGGGTAGAACCCTGGCACACAACCTTTTTATTTTAAATATCCATATTTTGCCCAATTACCAATATAATACAGAGATACAATGCAGAAATACGCATTTAGAAACTGAGAGTCCTGCATAAAAATTATATTACTCCAGACATAACTAGTCTTTGGATTTAGATTCCTCCAACTCTTCTTTCTACTCAAATACTAAAATAAATTATTATTCATGTTATGTTGTATGGGCTTCCTAAGATAAGCAGAGATTAATAAAATCCTTGTCTATCTCAGAGCAGAATCTACAATCAAGTAACCTAATCTGAATCATACCAGATACAGCCACATTCTCCTAACCTTAGGCTTCTTCCTAGTCATTTCCCAGCTTTAACCAGGTGACCATGGAGTTCCCTCTTAGGATTCCACAATAGCTGCCCAGGTACTTTGTTAAATAGTCTGAAATGTACTACCTTTGCTTCCATTCTTAAGCATAACAACAACAAACATACAACTTAACAGTGAGTGCCATGTAAAATACATGACTTAGGGCTCTTAATCCTCCCTTCAAGTTACAAATTCTTTTAACAAGATAAATGTCCATTGTACAACTATCTGTCAGTTCTTCAACTACAATCAGTTCTCTAGAATGGAAATGAGAGCTTCATTGTGAACATTCTACGAACTCATTGCCATTTCATGAAATGTTTACTGGGACAGATTGCCGACAGCAGAGATTTTGCCCCATTAATACAAACTCTATTGTGATTTACAAATTTGGCCTCTTTGCTCTTCACAGATCCTGAAGTACATCCAACTCTACCCAACCATCCTAGTCCTGTGCCCACCATGGCATCCAACATCACTGTCAAATACACCATCAATAACCAGCTGAGGGGAGTGGAGCTACTCTTCAATTTCACCATAGATGTTAGTGTGAAAAGTGGGTCTGTGCTACTTGTGGTCCTAGAAGAAGCACAACGCAAAAATTCCACATTCAAGTGAGCACTACAAGTGGCATTTGCCATTCTCCCTGAGCCTAACCTGAATTACCATTTTTGCTCTCTCTTTCCTTCATTTACTTACTTTTTTTTCCTTCTCATAATAATAACAGATTTTTATTTAAATAGCTCCTTGAGAGCCTGCAATCTCTCATGAAAAATTAAATCATACAAATCACCATATGATAGAATTTTTAAAAAAGAAATTCAAAGGAAAGAGAGTCCATTATGTATTAGAACAGTCAAGAAGCTCTTGGCTTTGGACCACATTCAAAGAATAGGTACCATCCAGGAAAATATGAGAGAGTAGCATTTAGAGAGAGGGAATGGTTAGAACAGAGAATTCAAGATTGGAATGGGAAAGGAATTCAAGGTCAATGAGTAAGCCAGCTTGACTAGAGCAGAGAATTTGAGATTTAATTGAATCTGGAAGGATAGATTGGGTGGTTTTGTAAAAAGCTTGAAATACCACAATAAGGAGGTTGGACTTCATATTGCAGAGAAGTACTGTAAGATTTTGAATATGAAAAGCCATGTTGTAAAATGTTAAAGGCTAGGGCATGAGAGACTACAGTAAAGTGATGAAGCTGTAAAGTGATGAAGACTGCCTCTAAAATAAATGGACTTATAGCAAGGAAAAGTCACAGGGCTCTGAGTACAGGATGTGGAGGTCAAGAGAGAGAAGCTTCAGCACTATTGACAGGAGTATCAGGAGGAGAGAGAAACATAATTCCTCTGGATATCTTTAATTGTGGGTGTTTGAAAGAAAAACATCAGGAAGCTTTTGGAGATATAAAGGAAGTTCTAGAAAAAGAGGTCAGTACAGGCAAAAGAGATTGGGTAGAAGTGATGATCTAAGTTAAAAAACTGCACAGTCCTAGCCAGTTTTGTTCAATGGATAGAGCATAGGCCTGTGGACCACTGATTTTTCTTTTGCTGACTATGAATGTGATAAAGATACACAGAGTAGAAATTTTGAGGAAGAAAAAGCATAAAGAAAAAAAAAAAAACCTCTATATTACAAAGGGTCCCGGGTTTGATTCCGGTCAAGGGCATGTACCTCGGTTGCAGGCACCTCCCCAGCCCGGGCCCTGGTCAGGGCTCTTGCAAGAGGCAACCAATCGATGTGTCTCTCTCACATTGATGTTTCTCTCTGTCTTTCCCTCTCTCTCCCATTCTCCCTACAAATCAATGGAAAAATATCCTCGGGTGAGGATTAACAAAACAAACAAACCCCTCCCAAAAAAAAGAACTGCACAGATACGATGCTCTCAACAAAACCAAGAGACATATCTAATTATTCCCATTTTATAGACAGAACCATTTAGGCCCAAAGAGGTTAAGTAATATTTCTAAAGTCATATAACATGTAATTAATAGAGTTGAGATCTGAACCCTTAAACTTCCCTATCTTCTATAGACAAGTCAGGATAAAAAAAAAACTGCACCTCAAGAATACTTAATTTTCAAACAACCCTCTGAATATACTTTACTTCTCTGAGCTTATCTTTAATTTTGCCTGATTTTTTCTTTTTCTGACTATGAATGTAATAAAAATACACATAGTAAAAATTTTGAGGGAGAAAAAGCATAAAGGAAACAAAACCTCTATAGTCCATCCACAATATAATCACTGTTGCTGTTTTTTATAATTTTGTAGGTGTTTTTTCTATGCATATTACAAATAGTTGTGATCCACTATATATGTGGGATGGGTAAGTATTTTATATAAAATTTTTATCCCACATTTTCACTTACCATTATTACATAAGCTTTTTCCCATGTCACTGGAAATTGTTGAAAAATACAGTTTACATAACTGCAAATTACATAATGTTGGATATTCATTCCATCACTTACCTAATTACTAGTATTTGCCCATTGTTGCACATTTACATATTTAATTTGCTTACCAATGGTTATCTTTTAAATCCTTTCATTCAATTCCAAGTGATTTCATATTTATTAGTCATTTACATTTTCTCTTTTAAGCATGATTTTATCTGATCTCTATAGCACTTAAATGCCTCTGTCCCTTCATCTTACCCCCTAACTGTCTGACCTAAAGTAAAGTGTTAATCATATATATGATTTTATTCTTATAGATTTGAAACCACAATGACATCCTGGGGCCCTGTTGTCTCTTCTATCAACAATATCGCTGAAAATGTGAATCATAAGACGTATTGGCAGTTCCTCAGTGGCAAGACACCTTTGAATGAAGGTTAGAGAATAAAAGAAATGGGAGCATTTCCTTCATAGTTTGAAGGCTACATTCTTTAATTTCCTTATTTAATTAGTTCATTCATTTGATCAGTAAATACTAAATGATAGATAGATGATAGATGATTGGTAAGTGATAGACAAATGATAGATGATGGATAGAAAAATAAATATATAGATATATGTTAGCTGGTTGATAAATGATAGACAGATGATAGAATGATGATAAATGATAGATAGATAGATAGATAGATAGATAGATAGATAGATAGATGATAGATAGATAAAATGAGTGGCTATTTTAAAAGGCTTTTTAAAAAATCAAGAATCCTGGCTCCACTCTGGGAAAATATCCAGTGAACAAGAAAAGTGGAGTAATCTACTTAAAACAATAAGGGCTGAAGAAGGAAAAAGCAAATAATGTGAGAGAGACAACAAGAAAAGATGAAAAATAGTAAATTCATAGCCAGTGGTAAACAATATGAAGGATAGAATAATCCCCATTTGTGTAAAGATGTTACATTTTCTTGTTTCATACATCCACTTTGTAGGTATTAGTGATTCTCTTTTACAGAGAAAGAAACTAAGTCTTAGAGACATGAAAGGGACTTGTACAAGGCACATGTCTAGCGTGCGACAGAGCAGATAGTCAAGCCCAGGATGAGTGTGCTTTACTAGTATACCACAGCTTCACTCAAAATTCATTCTTCACCTTCTTTTGCTTTTAAATCTTTTGTTTTTAAATCTCCAAGGAACATCTTTATGTGCATTTTGTGTACATACAGAAGGATGAATAAATCAACAAGTTCAGCAAAACTTTAAAATGTTAGCATAAAAACTAAAATATCCTGTAAGGGCAGTGGTATATGGCTTTGTCTATGGATGATGTTACCTAGTTAATCTGATATTGTCACTGAGTAGAGATGTGAAGCCAACTAAAGTCATAGCAGAGCCAAGACTGGGCTGTTAAGATGCTTCAATATCCAAGATGACAATGAGAGAGATGTTTTCTGAAAGTCCATCATGTGCTGGATAATGAAACCCATTCCCTGGTGCCTGAGCTGAAGGTCAGGCTGACAACACATCTGCCTCTGGCAAGGTATGCTTCCAGGGATGGCTCTGCCTGGCACTGCTGGATTCAGATGACAATCAGCTCAGGGGCCTTTCCCGGGCACTCTCTACAAGTTCCTGCCCTGAATGCTCTAAATCTGGCTTAAATACATCATGTTGATAATAACCACCATTTATTGAATGCTCATCATGTGTCCAGTACAATATTAGGCACCTAATATTCATTATTTGTAATCCAGGATAAATATTATCTGTGCAATTTTATATATGAGGCTCGCACAATTTAAGGGGCTTGCCCAAAGTCATGCTCCTATGGCCACCTAGAGCCTGCAAACAAGGACTCCCTAAATTTCAATTCAATGCTCCTTCCATACTCACCAAGCTACCCATTTTGCTCTACAGTGATTTTACTTCTCTAACGATGGCCTGATCCTTTGGGAGGTGGGGGTGGTTATATGTACCATGGTGACCTCTTGTTACTCTCTGCTTGTTTTCAGGAGTTGCTGACTATATACCTTTCAATCATGAGCATATCACAGCTAATTTCACCCAGTATTAAGGACAAAGTGAGTTCAGATTCTGTTTAATATCTCCAAAGGATGGCTGGAATTCTACGGTCATACCATATCCCTGGTTTAAAAACAAAAACAAAAACAAAAAAACTAAATATGGAAACCATATGTAGAATAAATGATGATGCAAACTTCTCTAGAGTTGTACCATCTGTGACCCATGAAAATAAAGTACGGCTTCTCAAAGCAATGACTGCCAGTCATCATTTAAACCTAGGGTGAGGGAGATAGAAGAGCCCAGCTGATATTTTTGGAGATCATTCTGAGTTTCTGGGTTTCTTCTTTAAAAAAAAATTATATATATATATATATATATATATATATATATATATATATATATATTTGATTTTAGAGAGAGGAAGGGAGAGGGATAGAGAGATAGAAATATCAATGAGAGAGAAACATTGAGACATTGATTGGCTGCCTCCTGCATGCCCCTACTGGGAATCCAGCCTGTAACCTGGGCATGTGCCCTGACTGGGAATTGAACCGTGACCTCCTCGTTCATGGGCTGATGCTCAACGACTGAGCCACACTGCCCAAGCCTGAGCTTCTTGATTAATTAACATACTCCTTTATTTACACAAATGAAGTGATATATTTTAAAACTCCTATTTTTGTTTCACATATCAAGTACTCCTTTTTTAATCACAAAGTGTAAACATATGTATGTACATACATACATGAAGTGGCAAGAATTACTTCATATGAGATGCCCAGATAGTTCAGAATGAAGCAAATAATATTAATGTCATAACTCTCCCCTTCCATTTCTAATATTTGTTCTGGCAAAATCAAGTTTAAAAGGTATATTTTTATATAATCCTATATAATAAAGATGTAATATGCAAATGGTCATTATGCCATGAAGCGTAACGACCAACCACGTAACGACCAGATCACGGATCAGCAGGAGGGTGGGACAGCAAACTACAAGCGGGCAATGGAGACCTACAGGAGGGGCCAGGCAGCAAGCTATGAGGGGGGCAGGGGGGCAGAGGGAGCTACAGGAGGGCAGGGTAGTGGACGGAGAGCTACAGGAGGGTGGCAGTGAGCTACTGGCTACAAGCGGGCAGTGGAGAGCTACAGGAGGGGGCAGGGCAGCAAGCTATGAAAGGGAATTCGGGGGAGGGAGGTGGGGGGAGCTACAGGAGGACGGGGCAGCAGGCGGAGAGCTACTGGAGGGTGGCAGCGAGCTACTGGCGAGCTACTGGTGCATGGATTTGTGTGCAGGGCTACTAGTTTATATATAAACTAGAGGCCCAGTGCACGAAATTCATGCACTCAGTGGAGGTCCCTCAGCCTGGCCTGCACCCTCTCACAGTCTGGGAATCCTTGGTGGATGTCTGACTGACAGCAGTCGGACATCCTTAGTGCTGGCATGGAGGCAGGAGAGGCTCCCGCCACTGCTGCTGTGTTCACCAGCTGTGAGCCCGGCTTCTGGCTGAGCAGCGCTCCTCCTGTGGGAGCGCACTGACCACCAAAGGGCAGCTCCTGCGTTGAGTGTCTGCCCCCTGGTGGTCAGTGAGCATCACAGCAACCAGTCATTCCACCATTTGGCTGATTTGCATATTAGCCTTTTATTATATAGGATATACATTTAATATAAATGTAATTAGTATTTAATATTTAATATAAAAGTTAATAATACATTTTATACATTAAATGTAGATATATATATCTATAATCCCACTTCATATCCTATATAATAAAAGGGCGCAGGCTGGGCTGAGGAACCCCTCCCCCCCAGTACACGAATGTCAAGCACAGGGCCTCTGGTATAATTTATATATTAAATGTAAATATATCTATAAGCCCATGATATATGTTGATATGTATATATATATATATATATGAAAGCTTTCAAAGACAGTCAAAACCCTAATCTCTGCTGGTAGGAGTCAACACTGATATATCATACCTACTAGTAAAATGTACCTAACTTTGACTCCAAAAGAATCCCAATTCTGAAAGTTATATGAAGGGAAGAATCATAAGTGGACACAAAATACAAGAGTCAACATGATGGGACAATTAGAGAATGAACCTTAGATATGCAGCCTCAATACACCTCTTAATGCTGAACCCCAGTCCAGACAAACGGCCCTGTCACAGGTCTCCCACACTCCACCCTGCCCCCCAGCATCTCTGAGCAAGAACCTGCTCTCTGGTAACAGTCTGGCTCCCAGGAAAGAGAGGTGTGAACTACACAGGCCCAGGTCCCCATTCCGAATATACCTATAAGGTAAGTCACTATACCCCCCAAAAAAGGCCAGGACTGTTACCAGAGAGCAATGAAGGAACCCTCAGGGAGTGGTAACTAGTGCTCTCTCGTAACATATCATAATGTTTATAACATGGAAAATATGGAAACAATCGGTATGTCCAGCAGGAAAGCAATGGATAGGTAAACCTTGATGGAGCCCTATGAAAGGGTACTTAAGTCACTAAAATTATCCTAGCCAGTTTGGCTCAGAGGATAGAGCATCAAGGTTTCCAGGTTTGATTCCAGTCAAGGGCACATGCCTGGGTTGCAGGCTCAATCCCCAGAAGGGGGTGTGCAGGAGGCAGCTGATCAGTGATGATACTCTTTCATCATTGATGTTTCTATCTCTCTCTCCTCCTCTCCCTTCCTCTTTGAAATCAATACAAATTTATTTTTTTTAAGTCACTAAAATTCATGATGAAGATAAACACTTGCTGACATGGCAAGAGGACATAACATTATATAACATCGCCCATGCCAGAGAGGTATGTGGTTATCTCTGTGTGATGGAATTATTGGTGACTGACTTTGTTTGCTTTTCTGTTTTATAAATTTTCTCCATTCGATACATAATCTTTGAGCAAATGGAAAATAGAGAAAAAATATTTTAAACAAAGATTTTTTTTCTTATTTAACCATAAATTAGGCAATGAAAAGAATATGTGTGTTTGTATGTGTGTGTGCGGGTGTAAGAGACCTGCCCCCAACTTTTGCTCTAATGATAGAATTTGGAGAAGCAAGAGTGGCATGGGGGACAGTGAAGAGAGGGAACCACAGGTTGGTTTCATGTATGAAAATCTTGTTTTTGCTATGTGCCTAGTAATTAACTGTGTGTTCATCTGTATCTGCAGGGGTGAGGGAAAGGGGAGTGATATTGACCTGGGGTCTACTATGACAAGTTGTAATTCCTCCTTGATAAGTTTCTTCATAAAAGGTAGTCTGTGGTCATTATTGCATAAGGTTTAATGTCCAAGACATTGTTTTTTCAGTGACTATTATAAATACTTTCGTGACCTCTACTGGCCATGGCTGGTAAAGCCTAAACTTTCTTTGGGGGCGTGGTCAATTATGCAAATTTGTGAAGAAGCAGGGGAGAGAGGAAGGAAGATTGCTATCAAATACTTTTGCTCATTTAAAAATTATATACTGCCCAACCAGTGTGGCTCAGTAGTTGAGCTTCAAACTACAAACCAGGAGGTTATGGTTTGATTCCCTGTCAGGGCACATGCCTGGGTTGCGGGCTCAATCCCCAGTGTGGGGCATGAAGGAGGCAGCCGATCAATGATTCTTTCATCATTGATTTTTCTATCTCTGTCTCTCTCCCTCTCCCTCTGAAATCAATATATTGAAAAAAAAAAAAAAATGTATTCAATTGTACTTGCCTTTAACCAGATAGATGAATTACATATAGCAGATACACAACTGAAAATAACACTGATAAGGAAGTGGAACTAAATACATGATTCCTTAGCCCTTTTCAATTTAGCCCTTATATTTCCTTGAAATAGCAAAGAATTTTCCTCTGAATTGCAAATGGCTTCGTGATTAAGAAGAAGAATAATTCTGGCAGGAAAATAAAAATGGGAAAAAAGAGAATGAAGCATTAACAAAAGGTTTTAAAATTTTGTCTTGAAGACAAAGCACAGCCAAAATGGTTTTGTAACTGTTAGGTTAGGTGGCTCAGGAGGCGGCGCAAGAAATAGAGAGTCCAGTGAATCGGAAAAGGTTTATTTCTGCGTCCCCGGGAGACCCATGTACCCCAAAAGACAGGGCACGTGTATTCACACCAACAGGGAGGGGAGCGCTTTTTTTATACTGCGGTTGGGTGAGGGGCGGGGACATAAGCTGAGGAATTCTCTGCCGCAGGGGATGGGCGGGGGTATTCAGAAAGAAGTCAGTATCTGTGTGGGAGTATGTGGTTAAGGAAGAAGCCGGTATCTGTGTCTGGCACGTTGATCTGTGAGAAATTCCAGGGGAAGTCCATTGTCTCATCACATGTCTGCATGTATCCGATCCTGTGCTCTCTCTGACCTAACAGTAACGTGAACTTGACCAAACACATATAAAGATATATACTAAAAAGACAATAATAAAAACGGTGTAGCACTAATTTCAGATCAGTAATAATGTGGGAATAGAAAAAATTATGTGGGAATCCAGTGTGTGTGTGTGTGTGTGTGTGTGCCATTTACGTCCACGGCCAGATCTGGCACTAGGCTACTGGATTCTGTTATCTCTTATTTTAAAATGAGAAAGATTAAAAACTGAGGTGCTAGATATCTTTTATGCAGATGGAAAAAATATAAACCCTAGGGGCACCCTAGAGAAGTGGTATAATGTAGTGAATCATAAGGAACTGTGAAAAATAATATGAATGAAGCCACTTAAAAATGAAGTTGGAGCTGAGATCTCAGATGAACTGCCTTGAACTTCTTATTCCTCAAATCTTTGGAAGCTCAAAACCAGGCAAAACAACCTTTTGACTGGCCTAAGCAGCACTGTATTCCAAACAAGTATTTACAATGATAACAGGAAAGCAGAGATTGTAACCACTGGCCTGAAATTTAAACGCATTCTTTAGAATTAGCGTCACTGTGTTCCTTGATCTGCACCTACAGAAAGTCCTTTTCTCTATTCATATAATTATCCCCCTTTCCTTTCTCATAAATACCCCTTGCCTTCACCTCCTAATTAAATAAAACACCATTTGGGTTTCTGCCTACATCACTGCTTCCCAGAATTACAATTCTTTTTGGATCTCAAAGGCTTATTGTCTCTCACCTACCCTTTTTTATTTTTTGGTTAACGGAACCAAATTGCTACATGAATCCAGGTTTTCTCAGCATTGTAATCCCCAGAGAAAACACCCCCTCCTGCCGCCCTTATCTAGGAAAAGACCCCAGACTGGATGCTGACCGCAAAGTGACACAGGGGAGCCCTTCCGGACCAGCAGGAGCCGGAACCCACGCGCAGAGGTTTAAGTTTCTTCCGCTTCCGCGGGGTCTCTCTGCGGAAGGGACTGGCGCAAACGCAACTTCCTGCCCGACTGGGCTGTGAAGGCAAATCCCTGCGGGGCTGTAGAGCACCGCACTCTGGGTCAAGGTAACCCCCGTGGTCGCTGTGGGGAGCCCGGCGCGGCTGGACACACGCTGCCATGTGGCGTCAGCTGGCCCGCGCCAGTGCGCCTCTCCTGCGAGTGCCTTTATCAGGTCAGAGGCCCCCTGCGTCGCGCAGGCAGCCCCTTTCCGCCCCATCCCTAGTCCTGTGGGTCTCAAACTCAGAGAACGCCCTGCAGGTGGTTGCTGAAGCGCTGGTCTGGGCTGCGCTTTGCTGCCGCGCTTCCTGCCTTAAGATTCGTGCAAAAGGGTCCCAGCCGCCTATCGGGGTTGGCGCCGAGGGACCCCCGGCTGGTCTCTTCGGGCGCCTGAGCCCCGTTTGGTGGAACTCGCGTCCCACCCTTCAAGATGCCTCTGTCAGGAGTGTCTTTGGCCCTGGCCTTGTCGCCTTCCTGGTTTACTTTGATTTGTCTTTGTAGGTTCCTGGGCAGCCCCACCCGCCAGTGCTGGCCTCAAGACGCTGCTCCCGGTGCCGACTTACGAGGGTGAGCGCTGGTTTGTCGTTTTCATGTTTGTAAGCCTTTTCTCTGCTGGAATCCAGCGGAGGGTAAGCAAAGACGAAGGAGTGTGTGCTATCTCCATTCACTCGTTCAGTAAATATAGATTGAGGGCATACTGTATGCCAAACAGTGCTCTAAATACTAGAGCTAAATCAAAGAACAAGAGACCCCAAAAGGTCCCTGCTTTTAAGCAAATACATCATGGGATAGCTCTCCCAGGGCCCACCCCTTAGCGAGGGCTAATTGGCCTCAAATTTAGACTTTTGCTGTTCTCTCCAAATAAGATTATACATATTTGCAGTCACTTAACAAGATTATGTGAAAAGCATTCATTTGTTAAATGTAAATATTTAAGGTGAGTCACAATTTTGTAAATCTAATTTACCATTTCTTTTAAATATATTGGAAATCTCAAAATATAAAAGGGACCTCTGAGAGCCTTATCTTTTGTTAATCTACTGCATGTTCCCGAAGTCTGTATGGACTTGTAGGGCAGAGAAAGCATTATTGTTTCTCTGTAGCTTCATATAGAAACTTGGGGGTGGGGAGGTAGAGGAGAGGGGACAGTTTTTGTGGCTCTGAATAGCCTGTTAATAATTTGACATTTCATTGAAGTCGCCTGTTTTATATTTGACTCCACTGTAGAGCCATGTTTGTTTTACTATAGAAATGTTTTAAATGACTTACAAGTTAACTTTTTTTAAAATATATTTTTATAGATTTCAGAGAGGAAGGGGGAGGGGGAGAAACATCAATGATGAGAGAATCATTGATTGGCTGTCTCCTGCATACCCCCTATGGGAATTGAGCCCACAACTCTGGGCATGTCCCCTTGACCACAATCAAACCTCGGACCCTTCAGTCCAAAAACGCTCTATCCACTGAACTCAAACCAACCAGGGCCAAGTTAACTAGAGGCCCAGTGCATGAAATTCATGCACAGGTAGGGTCCCTAGGCCTGGCCGGCAATCAGGGCCAATCAGGGCCTTCTGGCTGCTGGCTGGGTCCTTCCTTCGTTCCGTGCCGCCCCCTGGTGGTCAGCGCACGTCATAGTGAGCTATCGAACTCCCAAGGGGACACTTTGCATATTAGCCTTTTATATGTATAGACAGACATGATAAAGATGTAGTGTATGTTGACCTGCATTTCAGCACACCCACCCTCACCCAGAAAGCTGTTGCATATTGTAGGGTATGTGCAAATCTCACCGTTAAAAGCCCCTGCCTAAGTAAAGGAAAGAGCATTGATCACAGAAGTCTTAGATTGTAAGTTCCCCAAGAATGAAGCAGAGTAAAACTTGGATATTTTCATGTACAATATAGTATTCTCTCTACTACCCCCATTAACATCCAGAGAGGTAGTGTAGTTTTGTTTCAGTTTTTTAAGTGTCATACTGTCTGGCTTTGCTGTTTTAACTGGATGACCCTGACCAAATATAAAATGTCTCTAGGCCTCAAGTTCCTCTTCTATAAAACGGAGATTAAAAATACTACCTGTCTCATGTTCTGTTTCTTGATCTGGGTGATATTTATTTGGATGTGTTTACGCATTCTTTTTGTGATAATTCACTGTGCTGTGCATTTGGGGGGGGGGGGGGGGCTTTGATATATATGTGTAAAACCTTAAAAAGTTCAAAAAATTTTAAAAGAAAGCCCTAAAAAATACCAAGGCTATAAAGTTGTTTTAAAAGATTAAGTAAGAACATGGATGTAAAGCATTCATCTAAATTCCAACACTAAGTTAAAAAAAAAAGAAAGAAAGAAAAGAAATGTTGGCGAGTGTTATTCTGTGAGTCTTTCATCTCTATACTGCAGTGGTTCTCAACCTTGGCTGCACATTAGAATCACCTGGGAATCTTTTTAAAATCCTGATTTCTGGGCCTCATCCTCCAGAAATTCTATTTCTTTGTTACTAATGTTGTGGCCCCACCCCATAACAAAGAAACAGAATTTCCGGAGGATGAGGCCCAGAAATCAGGATTTTAAAAAGATTCCCAAGTGATTCTAATGTGCAGCCAAGGTTGAGAACCACTGCTATACTGTCTCAAATGGTCCTTTTAGAGTGTTAGGCACAGAATAGGCCAGTGATGGCAAACCTTTTGAGCTCGGCGTGTCAGCATTTTGAAAAACCCTAACTTAACCCTGGTGCCGTGTCACATATAGAAATTTTTTGATATTTGCAACCATAGTAAAACAAAGATTTATATTTTTGATATTTATTTTATATATTTAAATGCCATTTAACAAAGAAAAATCAACCAAAAAAATGAGTTCACGTCACCTCTGACACGCGTGTCATAGGTTCACCATCACTGGAATAGGCAATTAATGAATGCATTTTGGTTTGAAGGCTAAAACTTTGCTACCTTCAGAAGTTTAACAACATTCACATTGATCATTGTCATAGCCAAAGGATTCCAATAATAAAAGCATCCACAAGAAAAACCTAACATACTTTAGAACTATTGTTCCAAAGTAACTTTTATTTAAGACTTTCACCTGATTGCTTCAAATTTTTCTAGAAGAAAATCTTTTGAGATGTGTATTATCATTTATTCTTAATTATCCATGTTCCTTTTAGATGTTTCCATTCCTGAAAGGCCCAAGCTTAGATTTGTTGAAAGGATGCCACTTGTGCCAAAAGTGCGAAGAGAACCTAAAAACTTGCGTGACATACGGGGACCTTCAACTGAAGATACTGAGTTCACAGAAGGCAATTTTGCAATCTTGGTGAGTTCAGCGGCAAGCAGCTCTACGGTGGAAGCCAGGGATTAACATAATCTCATACTCTTTGAGTCTCTTCCTTCACAGGTTTTATTAAAATTGCCACCAGTTGTTCTTTAAACTGATGTGCAACACCCAGTAAATATTTGAATTATTATTACTTTTTTTTAATGTAGAGTGAAAATAATGTAAAAGCAGGGGAGGAAAGAGGCTACCTAATTTATCCCATAATCATGAGATCTTTGCAGGCCTCTGGAAAAATAAAACTATCCACTATTTAGGATGTGAGACAGCTGTTTCCTTACTTACTGAGTAGTTTCCATGAAGACTTGATGTCAGTAGCAGCAAAAAGGATGTGAACTAGGCTTTATTTCCCATCAGGCAGCCAAAGCGATGTTTTAAAGTCCTCTTCCCACAACCCCAAGATCAGCCCCTGCCTGACTACCTCTCAGACCCTCCTGTCCACTCTCGCCTGCCCATTCCTCACTACTCCAGCCTCTCTGGCTTCTCACACTCCAAGCCTTAACCTACACCAGTGGTCAGCAAACTGCGGCTCGCAAGCCGCATGCGGCTCTTTGGCCCCTTGAGTGTGTCTCTTCCACAAAATACCGACTTCTGTGCATGGGCCATGAAGTTTCAGTGGCGCTGTACATGCACGCCCGCATGTGGTATTTTGTGGAAGAGCCACACTCAAGGGGCCAAAGAGCCGCACGTGGCTCACGAGCCGCAGTTTGCCAACCACTGACCTACACCATTCTCTGCCTGGAATACTTGTCTTTTTTCCTTTGGTTAGTTCTTACTGTTCTGGCCTCACTCAGCTTTAAATGTCACCTCCTCAAAGAAGCCTTTCCTGGCTACCCATTGAAGTGGGCCCTTGTTCTCATTTCTTACTCAGTCCTAGGCTTTCCATGGTACTTATTATAACTCTTATTTTCATTTGTATGTTGAAGCCACAGTTGCTATAAAAGAAGACATAAGAATAGAGCCCATCTAAGATATCTAAATCCCCATGTGCTTCTAATTCTCCCATTCACTTTTAGGCACTGGGTGGTGGTTACCTCCACTGGGGCCATTTTGAAATGATGCGCCTGACGATCAACCGCTCTATGGACCCCAAGAACATGTTTGCTTTATGGCGAGTACCAGCCCCTTTCAAGCCTATCACCCGCAAGGGTATGGGACAGCGTATGGGGGGCGGCAAAGGCGCCATTGACCACTATGTGACTCCTGTGAAGACTGGCCGCCTCATAGTAGAGATGGGTGGACGCTGTGAATTCAAAGAGGTACAAGGTTTCCTCAACCAGGTTGCCCACAAATTGCCCTTCCCAGCAAAGGCTGTGAGCCGTGAAACCCTAGAGAAGATGCGGAAAGATCAAGAGGAACGAGAGCATAACAACCAAAACCCCTGGACCTTTGAGCGCATAGCCACTGCCAACATGCTAGGGATACGGAAAGTACTGAGCCCATATGACCTGACCCAGAAGGGGCGATACTGGGGCAAATTCTACCTGCCTGAACGTGTGTAGTGAGAATATGAGAAATAAATGTACAGAGAGAAGGAATCTACATATTTGTGCCCCTCAGTTACCTTGAAAGTCTGGGTAGCTCTGATGTCATAACCAAGGAGCCGCATACGAGTGCTATAGATGAAAGTGCATTATATTTATATTAAATAAAGTTTCAGTATCACCTCTGGTTATAACTTCTCATTGGTCACTCTTCATCCCTTAAATGATTAAGAAAGAGGCCTGATGGACTTGGGAGCTCTGGTCCTCCCTGGCCATGTGGTGAACATCTTCAGGACTAAAGCAGGTGTTTGCATCTCCCACCTCTGATGCAAGTCAGACTTAGTATCTGTACTTCCTTTTATATGTACACACTTCAGGAGCTAGTTTCTAAGACCTTTTACTAATTACAAATACAAACTAACATTTTTTAAAAAGCAAAGAAATAAAATGACAGTGAATGGGTTAATTCAACAAATATTTACTCATGCCCAGCTACCCATCTTCTCTCAATCTTGGGGGTTGGGGGCAGGTATTGGGAACACACTCTTGCCTTTTAGCAAAAGGAACTGAAAAACAAAAGTTAGAATTGTGTGGCCTTTCCTAGGTCTGAAACTGTTTAAGGAGGAAGAGTATCTGGCTCTATCTTTGTATCCCTGTGGGTTCTAGTACAGTGCAGTGTGCCACACAGGACTTGAATAGTTATTGCTGTATAAATGAGGACCCCATGGTTCCAGCTCCCTATTTGCCTTTGCCAAGATTAATCTGTTTTTCAGGACTAGCCAGCAATTCTCTATCCATTCTTCATGCTAAAGGAAATACAAATTGATAGAAACATTAAATCATTTGCTTTTGAAAGTGGGTAGAAAGCACACTGATTAAAATGTCAAATATTTTTATCCCACTTTCTTAAAAAGTTAACATCTCCCACAAAGAAAATAATATACTTTCAAAAGTACAAATTTATCTAAACAGTTGAATGGTCCTTAAAAGGTATATGCTATTTTTAATGTATTTTTAGTTAATCACTTGAAATATCACTAAATTGCATAGAACAAATGTGAACCTTGAATTGGGGACAGTGTTTGGAACAGTTTCTTGTACACACGTTGCTGTACAGTTTCAGTTAGCAATGTCGATTGGGTAAGAAGGAAGTGAGTGATAGCCACACTTCACCTTTCTGAACTAACATCTTCATCTCCTCCTTTAGGATTCATAGAGCACACTATTGATGACTTAGGAGTTCAACCAAAGTATAAACCTGTTTTGTTTTGGATCCATGTTCAGTTATTAAACCACAATCCGGAGACCAACCATCTTAGCAGGGTGAGAGACTGTTGATGGCTCCACCATCCATAGGGAAAGGACTTTACAGTATAAGTTGTAAGGGGGATCCTGTTTTGTTTTTACATAAGTAGATCAACCCATTCCAGGCATTTTATGCAGCCTCTGATACTAACAAACCATTTTCCATTGGTGGCTTAAAGGGTTTAAGAGTGAAATCCAAAGACTTACGAATAGAAAGCAGAGCTTAGTTACAGGTAATTAAGTCAACAGATAGTGGAGCACCTCTAAGTAGCAGGCACTGTGCTAAAACTGAGGACAGCAGTGAACAAGACATGCCTGGTGCCTATCATTAGGCACTTCACTTTAAAGACTAGAGGGCCCTGAAGAAGGAAGGAGATGTAGGGTTGGTCAAAGGCGAGACTTAGAAGAACCTGAAGAACAGAAGTAACAAGTGCCCAACCCTGATCAACTGATCCTGATGAACTGGGTATGCTACAATATCTGCTTTTATTTCCTGAAGAGGTGCCTGTTACCCTGCAGTCCGTTGCTTCAAACCAGCTACGTATTTCTGTACTCCCTGTTCCTTCACCACTGCCCGCTGCCCAACTCTGTACTGTCATAATGTCTCCCTTTGCATAACTTTCAGTAGGTGTTTGACTGATGCCCTGTGTTATAAGAGGTTTCATAATGGAAAGAGGAGTCACTGTTGAGGAATCCTTAGTGAGAAGTGATGGCACCACAGAGGTGGACGGAGGATTAAAAATGCCAGTCGAGGATCCACCTGTGAGGGCTGAAGGAGATAATAGAAAGTGGAGGGGGAAATCAAAGATTATACAGCAAGTTGTTCAAGGTCAGGATCACAAATCCCTTTTCTGCAGGGGTAATGGGCTACTCACAAGGCTACGTTAATATGTCCTAAACTTGTAAAGGAGAAAATTTATTTATATGAGGTTTACTATGTGGCCCTTTTCCAAAGAGTTTAGGGTGCTTCTAATACAAGAACTGATTCTTTATCCTTTGGCCATCCCTAGATGGCAAGGCCCACATTTTGCTGCAGTAGACCAGTGGTCGGTAAACCGCGGCTCGAGAGCCACATGCGGCTCTTTGGCCCCTTGAGTGTGGCTCTTCCACAAAATACCACGTGATGGCGCACACGTACAGTGCGATTGAAACTTCGTGGCCCATGCACAGAAGTCGGTTTTCTGCCTGGGCGAGTCTATTTTGAAGAAGTGGCATTATAAGAAGTGGGGGGTGTCGGTCAGGTCGTGACGGGAGATGCGGTGCAGGTGGGCCGCGGACCGCGGGAGGTCCATTCGCTGAGGTCGACCCCTTCCAACTCTCCCATCCACACTCATCTATCTGAAACAAGTTTACAAGACGAGTGTGGATGGGAGAGTTGGAAGGGGTCGACCTCAGCGAACGTACCTCAATCAGATTGAGGACATTTTTAGCAAAGGCCAGCTTAGGAGTACCTTAATTAAGTTAATAACAATGTACCTACCTATATAGTTTGTTTAAAAAATTTGGCTTTCAAAAGAAATTTCAGTCATTGTACTGTTGATATTTGGCTCTGTTGACTAATGAGTTTGCCGACCACTGCAGTAGACCAACACCCTTAGAGAAAGCATTCTTCTACCAGACCAGATTGCCACCTTTGTCTCCCTATCTACCTACTACCAATGCATCCCTCACTCACTTTTCTCACTATGAAGCATCTCTCTCATTAGCTTTCTCCAACCTTCATATATTCTAACACCTAATCCCACCCAGACTTTGGTGACAAACAATGAATGCCCTCAGGACACACCCATTTCAGGTAAGTGAAAGCAGGCCTGACCCTCCCCTCAGATGGCTCACCTTTTTCAGGCAAATATGCCCCCAATGGTAGAAGCTAAGATGATCGCAAGGATGACACAGCAGATCATGATCATGATCTTCTTCTGCTCATCCAGACGAAGAGAGAAAAAGCACATAAGAAACAACATCACTGTGCAGACAAGAGTTCCCATGGAAGGTAGACAACATGGATCAGGACATGTAAGGGGATATGAAGGAAAGGGGAGATGGATCTGGCTTCCAGAACCCAGAGTGTAGGAATGTTCCTTCTAAGTGAGAGATTCCAAATTCAGTCAACAGCTATCTTGGAGGATAGCTGTTCACTAGTATGTTCTGCCAGTTAGGTACCATCACACTGATTTACCTCATTTCCTCCTAGAGCCACTACGCTCAATGAGTGGGCCAAACTCTTTGGGGGGAGCACCTCAACTCTGAAACTCAAATACAATTACACTGCACTCTTTGAGAGTTGAAACATTTTCAAAAATTAGAACTTCGGATCCATCTCACCCAGCACATGTTTAAAAAATATTTATACCCCATTCCAAAGCCTAAACTCACCACATGGTGGCGCCCAATCACTAAGTATTTTGCAGGCAAATTGAGACAACTGGTTTCACAATCAATATAAAGTCATTTATTTTTAAATAGCAATAAAATAATCATGTGTACTTTTTAAAAAATACAAACAACAACAAAAACCTTCACTTATATTGTATTCCAAACTATAAGCCCCAGACCTCAATCTCAGGAGAGCAAAAGCCTGTGATTAGAGCTTGTCTGGCCTTGCTGTTAGAGCCAGTCCACTTCAACTTCATAGCCATGGGCAAGAGGCATCCCCTTGGCTCTGTCTGAGTGCTGGACGATGACTGGAAATAGCTTTACAAAGGAAGCCAATGGGCAGTGCCTGGATGAGGGTGCTCGCCCTGCCCTAGAAAGCATTAAAATCAATGCTGAAGTATAAATCAGATAGATGGCAGAGACCAGCAGGGAATCTAAGAGGCTCAAAACTGGGCCAGCACAGTCATGACACTTGAAAATTTCCCAGCTATTGCTTCCTCACTGATGAGATTATGGGAGACAAAGCACCTGTCAAGCTTATTAACCTGATAGAAGGAAGAGCTACCAGGGAAGTTCCTGGTGTCTCCCAACAGACTGGGCCCTGGAGACAGGACATTCCAGAGGTCACACAAATGATATCAAATTGCTCTGGGGCAAGCCTAGCCTAGGCAGCAGATAGTGAAAGGTTTCAAAACTTCCCACATATCTGCTAACCAGAAAAAACTTAAGGGAGATCAACTTAGTCCTCCCCCAAAGACCTATGATTCTCCCAGTCATCATCCAGAACCAGCAGGCTTCTCCATGACATGGAAAGATCCTACTTCTACTATGACTCATTTGCAGGTAAGCAATGTCTCTTACCTAATTTTTGGCCTAGCTCGAGGTTGTTGGGTTTTGTTTATTTTTGGTGGGGTGTGTGTGTGTGTGTGTGTTGTTTGTTTTTTGAGGTTACATTCTCCACTTCTAGCTTCCTACTTCATGAGAGACACATGAAGAGATATATGCATCAGCCAATTATAAAAATTTACCTGGAACACATGAAATGAGTGACGGAGTGCTGGCACCAGTCTGAAACATTTCCAGAGCCAAAGACTCAAGCACCTTGTTCCTGGCTCAATGTTAAATGCCAAACATTTTTTTAAGTAAAAAATATTTGGCTTCAAGGCAGTGGCTTCACAAAGCATCACCCTTAACAATGGGCAACCAGTTTCCAAGACTCAGCCATGAAAACAAATATCCCATCTCCTCAGCCTACATAAATGGTAACCTCAGATGATTGCATCACACTGGCGCCACCTACAGTAAACATGAGAGAATACAACACAGACAAATAGTGAAGTTGGCCACTAACCTAAATATACTAAGAGCTTCATTTAAGGCTGAATTTCAAGCAAGTCAGCTCTCAGACCAAAATAACATCTGCCAATCCCTCATATTTTCAGGACACAGGGACAACGAACTGTGAGGACTGGGAACCTGCCAGGTAGAAGACTCAAGTCCAAACCTTACTGTTGGAAAGAATCCCTTTGCTTTGTTAAAGAAACCCTCCTAAGAAAGATAAAATTCAATTTCTGGGAGAAGAATGACAGTCCATGAGGTAGAAATACAGCACCTTGGAAAGATTTTGAATAATTGGCTTTCCAAGGTGCAAGGCAAAAATTTGACACAGTAGAGGGAAAAAAGGGAAGCCAGGCTGGTTCAGACTGCAGGTTTTGAGGAAAACTCAGGGTTGCATCAGGTAGATTAGACTCCTCCGGGGCTAGATGGTTTGCTGCGTCAGGTCCAAGGATGGTTACAGGAAACAAAGAAATGGGTCCCATCCTCTTTCGGGAAGGCCATTCAAACTCCATTCCCATCTGAAGACAAGGTGGCCACACCAGGCTGGAGTAGAATCAGGCTCTAAGGGAGGCAGGGGAAGGAGGAGCTGATCAGTACACAGGATGATGTTGAAGGGCAACATTAAGAATCAGCCACAAACCTAGAAGGTGGAGAGGGAAGATCAGAAATACCTGAAAAGGGGAGAATAATGGGAAAGTAAATGCTAACCCTGAGAAATCCAATAGACACACCAACACAGGACCTGAAATGAAAAATCCCACTGTATAAGAAACAAAGCCCTATGATGAGAGAGAAAGTTTTTTAAACCTCTAGTCCTTTGTCTAATCCTTCACACAGGCTGTCACACACCCACGGAAGGACTTATCAGTGGGGAGGCACAATCACATGTTGGAAACACCTGTTCTACTGTGGAGCCAACATCAGTGCCTTTCAAACACATGCTTCAGAAGCTTTCTGGGACTCCAGTCTTCTTTATGACTCTCCTTACACTCCACTTCTCTTAGAGGGCAGAAAGACACAGTGAAAAGAATATGGAAAAGCTCAGGGCTTATTTTATGGCTACTCTGCCTTATGAGCTGTGTGGACCTGGGCAAGTTTCTTAACTTATTGAGCTTCAAATAACTTTCCTGTCTGAAAATTGGGTTAACATTCTTCTCCTAGACAGGAGAATAGCTGCCACACAACTAGGAATGAGAAATGTAAGATGTCTTCCTTCTCTCCTGTTCAGAGAACTCTCTCCCTCAGATGGAGGCAGAGGGGAGGCTTAGTAACGCTCAGTCCTGACTTTATTAGGGAATACGGATGGAATACCCTGCAGTAAGCAACTTAGCATATCAACTAAAAACAATATATCAATTAGTCTCATTTAAAAATGATTCATTTACATTCTGAATTCCTGGAATTAGGAATGGTAAGGGGCAATATGAATTTGCAAGACATCTTTCATCCAAGGATATGGAAAGATATGCCTTTGCTTAGTTTTAACATCCTTTCCAGTGATACAGTTAAGAGTCAGAGCAAAACTTGAACTTTAAAAGCAAACAGAAACAATGGCTAGACTCCAAATTGGGGGTAGGGGGGTGTCAATTAATTACTTAGATGTTGATCACCTCACTGCTGCTTCTCTCTCCAGAGGAAGGCGAATGTTTAGAGCTATAACAATCTGACTTTCAGACCCTTTAGTTACATGCAAGGAGGAGGCAAGAAATATAAAGTGAAGGATTGCCTCTGGATATCAAAATGGTAGTACGTATCAAGTCTTAAAAATACTTCTATTACCTCAGGAACCCAACTTCTATGAATTTATAATATAGGGAAAATAGAAATGAGAAAACTATTACATAAGTTAGTCATAATGTTAGTAATAGCAAAACAATAACAAACCTCCAACATTGGGGAAATGTAACATAATTGAGAGTATAGCCAGGGGTGGGCAAACTTTTTGACTCGAGGGCCACAATGGGTTCTTAAACTGGACCGGAGGGCCGGAACAAAAGCATGGATTGAGTGTTTGTGTGAACTAATATAAATTCAAGTAAACATCATTACATAAAAGGGTACGGTCTTTTTTTTTTTTTAGTTTTATTCATTTCAAACGGGCCGGATCCAGCCCGCGGGCCGTAGTTTGCCCACGGCTGGTATAGTCACAATCTTGTGTTGACAAGCAGATTTACAATAGATATTAGTGGAATGATGCTTACAATTTTGTAACTGGGTACAAAATGATAGGTAATATAGTCAGAACCATGTAAAACTATATCTGAATGTGAAAACATGCCACAAGGCTTTCAACAATATTAAATGTTAATTCTGTTCACCTTTTCTGCATTTTATAGTTTTTAAACAAAAATACTATATTTTGCCCTAGCTGGTTTGGCTCAGTGGATAGAGAGCATCAGCCTGCGGACTGAAGGGTCCCAGGTTCGATTCTGGTCAAGGGCACATACCTGGCTTGCAGGCTTGATCCCCAGAAGGGGGCATGCAGGAGGCAGCAAATCAATGATTCTCTCTCATCATTGATGTTTCTATCTCTCTCTCCCTCTTCCTTCCTCTCTGAAATCAATAAGAATATATGCTTTTTAAAATACTATATTTAATTCAGGAAAGTAATATTCAAGACGTCACTGACTTAAGAGTCTTAAGTTTTAACAGTCCCAATAACTAGATCATTCCTATCATGCTACCACTATATACATGAAACCTTGATTCAGGGGTCAGCCTTATTCTTTTTACCAGATTTTAAAAGAAATTAATAGGCTATATTTTAAAGTCACTATCAACTAGGGTTCTCTAGACTTTGTAGACGATGATAAATAGCTACCTTGTTGTACAAAAAGAAACTAAGATGGCAATAAGGACTCCCATAGGTCCACTATTAGCTGTATGTTCAAACTTGGTTGTATTGCTTTTCTCTTTAAGCCGAAGTGTCTTCACCTGTAAAATGTGGATAATAATAGCACCTATCTCAAAAGGTGTTGTGAGGAGTCAGTGTTATGTATATATGGTGTTCAGTACATTGTCTGGCACAATTCAACATTCAAAAATGTTAACTACTAAATCATTCACGATCCAAACAGTCAGCCACAAACAAACCCCTACAGACCCCATTCCCAATTCAAAACTTCATTTACACTAAAAAGAAGATGAAAAAGCAAAGCCCAACATCCATGAAATCCAGTAAGAATTCAGAAGACAAAGCCCAGATCCAAAACACAGACTGTACCCAGCACAGGAGCATGCTTGCCGGGTAAGGGGAGAGGGAATGAAGTGCTCAGAGAGACCAGGAATGGCAGTGAAACATTAACAGGCAAAGAGTAGGGACAACCAGGAGAACCAACCCACCGACTGCAGCCAGAACCCAAGAACAGAATTTTAAAGAGATGATAGAATGTACAGACAACTGAAAGTTTTAGCAAGTCCAAGGACAATCACAAGGTGGAAGAAGTGGGATTTAAAATCCCAGGCTAATTTGTCAAGAGGAAGTCAAAAAAGAGTCCCGAGAACCTTCCATTTACTTACATTTCAGTGCAGCAGCCTCTTGGGCCGCCCTTATTTCAGCCCAACGGAAAGTCCAATAACCAACGCTAAAATGCCCAGCAACACAACTACTACCACAATGATAATTATCAACTTCTGGAGAGGGATAAGAGAAACAAAAACAAGGCATTATTACACACAGCCAAAAGCAATAATAATTCATCTAAAACCCAACCCCTCTCACCTCAACATCGAAAGCATCTTAGCAATTCAAATAAAAAAGCCTACAGCCTATATGAAGACATTCCATTAGGATATTTTATACTTATCAGATTACTTCTTGGCTAGCTATATATTCCAGATGGAAACACAGAGTTTCTATCAGCTCTCAGCTCACAATGCTGTCCTGCCCATGTGGACAGACATAAGCGCAACTATCATGGAGTCGCCACGCAGCAATAGGCCAAGATATAAAGTGATTCATCTTTTATTTTCCAAAGGGGGTGCAACGATATTTTTGACACAGTCCTAATGTCAAACTCTGTCCTTCTCCTCCCTAAAGCACACGCCCACCTGACAGCCCCAGTGACTGGACATCCAAAAGCAAGAGTATGGTCCTGTTGTGAACCAGCCTGGATTCATC
Source organism: Myotis myotis (assembly GCF_014108235.1). Classification (NCBI taxonomy): domain Eukaryota; kingdom Metazoa; phylum Chordata; class Mammalia; order Chiroptera; family Vespertilionidae; genus Myotis; species Myotis myotis. The sequence continues at coordinate 63,491,622 of NW_023416314.1, forward strand.
ATGTAAAGTAACTCCCCAGCTTCCCAAATCCCTGCGCAAGCAACAGGTGAAGTGAGAAAACAAGGAACTGAAGAACAAAAATATTAGAGCCCAGGAGGAACAGGAAAGAAATGTCTAAAGAGCAAGCAAAAGCCACAGAGCTGGCTACCAGTCAATGGGCAGAGAAGCCAGAAGGCCTCCAGCATCGGGGCACCAGAAGGAAGTGGGTGGGGAGATAGGATGGTGTGGTGGGAAGAGCATGATTAGGATCTGAATCTGAATCCAAGCTCCTATGCTGACTAGGTGGCCTGAAGCCAATTAGCCTCTGGCCCTCCTGTCATCTATGAAATAGAACTAATAGGTGCTCCATAAGATACGACATTTTTCACAACAATCAGCACAGCACTGATTTCCTGGTAGAGAAAGGGCAGGGGCGGGGGGAATCTTGGGCTGCTTGAGTGGAAGAGAAGGTTTCAGAGGAGTCAAGTATAACATTTGCCCAGGAGCAACACCCGGGCAATCGCTCCACCCTACAGAACTGCCTTCAGTGTGGTTCTTGGGTGCGAGCCTGTGAGCCAGATCCATGAGAGGCACAGCACGGGAAGGAAGGACGGCTAGTCTCTAGGAGAGGCTGACACAGGTGTTTGGATGAGGCCAGGACAGAGAGAGAAGGCACAGGCTCAAGGACACAAGTGGGGATAACTGGAGAGAGGAGAGGCAAGTAGGACCGGCTGGGACTAAGGCGCTCACCCTCCGAGCTTCACTCTGATACTTGACAGCTTTTTTGGTATCGGTAACGGCTCGCTCCACGAAACCCACTGACTGGTCCATGTTGTTCTCGATACGGTCAATCATGGCTCCCTTTCCCGGGATGCAAGAGGTGGTGGCAGCAGAAGAAGAGACAGAGAGAGGGAAGAAAGAGCGAGAGATAGCGCACAACATGGACTCTTCCCTGAAGGCGGAGGGCGTCTCACCTTCCGGGCCTGCCCCTGGTATTTCACGGCTTTTTTAGTTTCATCCCGTGCCTTCTCCACGTGGTCCACTGTGTGCATGACATTCAGCTCTATGTTATCTAACATCTCGCCCTGCAAAGAACAGACACTAGTCAAACTTAATAACCGTCCCCCCGCCCCCAGACAGTCCTATCCCCACATCATTATCTTCAATGCCAAGGGGAGCATCCAGAAAACCTGATGTGTGGCCTTCAGAGGGCACATGCCCACCTTTTCCCCTGATTTACCTATTACCAGGGTCCTGGCCTCTTCCTGGTCATTCAGACCTGGATCAAGTTTATTTGGCTTGAACTAAGTTTGTTCAATACCATTGAATGGTGCCTGGCACACAGTAGGTACTCCATAAATATCTGAGGGTGGGAACATGTGCTTTCTCAGAGATATTCCCTGGCCCCTTAAGTGACACACTGGGTTCACCCAAACTATGTGGCTAAGAGACAGTGATCTCTTAAGAAGATTCCCAACCTATTTCCCAGCTATTACTTCCTGACAAGAAGTGCTCTCATTACAATTAATTTCTGGGCACCTTAGGATGGGAATTCCCCTCACCTACCTACATCTTCCCTCAACTCGACCCATCGTTTTACAACAGTCTGTCAACAGGGAAAGGCACTTACCACCACTTGGATCTCAAACCAGCTCCTCGGCAAGGCAGTGTGGGGAGAAAAAGGAAAAGTGGGGATGGAAGGACTAACAACATGGTCTCAAAGGCCAGACTGGGAGGAAGAATGGCACTGAGCCCTGAGCAGGGAACTGATGTCAACTGCCAGCCAGGCAGTGCTGCCAGGCAGTGCTCGGGCTACAGTTCAGTTCTGCAGTCCTTCAAAGGAAGCAGTTCTCAGTCCTGACCAGCTGGCCAAGCAGCTACAGGTTCAGTGATATCGGCACGACACCACAACACCGGGCTGTGTCTGACTATGTGAAACTAACATTGCATGCAGGAGACAGAGACTCGCATCCCTGAGAAGTGTGCCCAGGGACAGAACAAGCTGTCCAGCTAAGCACCATTTGTGTTTCAAGTTTTTATGTAAATACTGTGCTATTCCTTCATTCACTTTGTTATCTACTCTTGTTTCTGAGCCAAAGGTGGCAACATTTTTGGAAGAACAAATATAAAAAACAAAAATGGAAAATAATAAAAACTTCTATTAAATCTAACTTTTCACCAGTGAAACAGTTTATATAAGGAGACTTTTAAGGCATCTTCATTAAGAACCCATATCTCTAACTTTAAAAAGCAAATAAAAATAGAACCTGAGTCCAGAGGAAACTGGGCACTTGAAAGATACTTGTAACCCCGTATTAACTAGAAATGACTGTGAGCCCAAAGTACTGAAAAGAACGAGAAGCCAGGACTGCCCCATGTGTCAGGGTCCAAGTGTGTATTCCTTTCCCTGGGATACTGGAATTCTGTTTCTCCTTCAAGCAAATTCTGATGATGCTCCCTCACCTGGCTCCTCATGTTCTCTTCCTTACCATTTTCAGAAGTACCTGAGCTTCCCTCTTTTCCCTCCCACACTGATACCCATGGCCAGTTACCTGATTCTCCACCAGCATGGCGATGTCCATAAACATGTCATGGAGCTCCTTGATGCTGCTCTCCAGCCTCACGATGTCTTTGTGCCGTCCCTCGATTTCACTGAGGGCTTGCTTGGAAATCTGAGAGTCAATGATCTACAAGAGGCCGCACAATGACAGGTCATCAGCCACCATCCCCTGCTGCAGCCTTCATCCCCTCCTGCCCAGCTCCTCACGTCCCCTGCCTCCCTGCACCTGCAGCCCACCCTTCCCTGGCTACCCGAATGGAGCTCCCAGTGGCCTCCCTCCTCTGTGGAGGGGCATACACCCCAGCTCCCGAGTCACTCACCCCAGAAGTGAAGATGGCAGGGTTTCCACTCTCCAACATCTCCTCCAGCTCCTCATCTGTGGTCTTCTTGCCGGCTTTATAACAGAAGCAGAGCATCGAATATAAGGTCAAAACACACCATTTCAAAAGTTCCCTGAAGATAGGAATATGGTAACTCCACTATAAAGACCATGGCCTTTACAACACTCTCCCAACGTTCTCCTGACTCATCTGTCCTCGATTTCTCCCATAATCTGATTCATTGTTAACATAGTCAGCAATTATCTTCCTGAAACATATACCTGATCACATTCTTCCCAGCTCAGAACATTGACTGGTCCCATCACTACGCCTCAGAGACCAAGGCCCTCAGGACAAGGAGTCAGTTCCTGGGTGGACCCTTCCTGCATCCCCATTAACCTCTCACTGTTATTCCCAAATGCACACTTTCCCCAGACCCTGGATAGCCTGCCACTCCTAAATACACTTGTGTTTCTTTCACAACATCCTTGTTCCTACAGTTCTTCCACTTACAGGGCGCTCCCAGCCCCACCGCCCCACAGGGCCCTGAGTTCCACGTTACCAAATTCTTAAAGAGCACAGCTTCATTAATGCCCTCGTTCTTCACAGCAGCTAGCATCACACCTTTTATTTCATAAATGGTCTTTGCTATCAAAAAGACAGCAAAAAACATCTTGAGTCCCCAGGAGAGCCACTGTTTAGCAAGTGTCTCCTCTCTACGTATAGGAAATGCTGGCCTCCATAAAGACAAAATTGCTTGGGCCTGATAAACACGGAGCCACCTTCAGCCTAAGAACCAGCATCCAGGGAGTGTCCCGGGCTTGGGCACAGAATATGAGATGGAAGCCCAAGCATGGTTGCTGCTCCTTCTCCCCAGATCTCACAACTGGGGCAGACAACCATGTGGCAGGAAAGCGTGAAGAAGCACCACGAAATTTCAGACACGCACTGATTTCGAGCTGCCGCTGGATTCGCCCTTTGCTGCGTTCACGAAAGTCCACTTGAGCCTCATTGTATTTGGTCATCACCTCCACAAACTTCCGGGAGAGGACAGAGTGCTGTCGGAAGAATGTCAAATGCAGTAGGTGAGGGAGGGGGGAGGTCCCTAACTGCTGTAGAACCCCCACCCCCAACACCACCCCACATAGCTTCATCTCCAGCAGCACTGGCCTTGGAACCAAAAGACTAATATATCAGACTCAATTTTTTGGTGTTCTAACTTTACACCAATGGGAGATCCACTGATCTTTCCAAAGCCTGTCTTCAGCAGGTTTACCTGCCCTGCTGACCTCATGTGGTACTTGTGAGGCCAGACGAGATACTCCGTGAGTCTGAGCCCTGCACCCACATGGACGAGGAGCATTTTTCTGGCACAACTCTTGGCCTGCTTTCTAAAGCTGTCAGGTTCCCTTTCTACATCCCATACCTGCCAAAGTCCTGAATTCTTACTCAAACTCTTCTCCCCAACTCTTTTTGCTTCTAAATAAAAAAGTGAATGCATTCACTCAATAGCCATTAAGCACCACTGGTTTGAAAAATCACCAATATTTATACTTTTTCAAACCTACTACCACTGTGAAAATTCAGAAACAAAATCATTGCAAAAACCCACCTAGCCAACTTTCCTCTTGCCTCTTCCCCTCTCTGAGCCAACTTTCAAACTAAAAGACTTCAACCTGAAGCAAATACATACAGGTGACTCGATCATAATCAGAGTCCCTAGAAAGCAAATGAGCTGCCTCTCTTCATGTTTGTCCTTCATCCCTACCTCACCCCCATCACCAACACACACACCCACACACACACACACACACACACCATATACACCAACAAACACAGATACACACACCTGCAGACCCACAGACACACAGAGAGACACACACACCCTGAACCTCTACCCCTGAGCCTGTCTGTCCATGTGGGCACTCTTACTCACCCAAGGCCCAGCCTCCTCTGGCTACCCCCAATTCTTCCTGAGGTCTTTTAATGCTAAGAACACATGCAATAGATTATGTATTCTTACACTGCCTTCCACAACAGGTTCCTTATGCCACCTGAACATCATGCTAGTTCTTCAAGGACAAGGATCATTATCTCTGATGTCCACCAAAGAGCCTAACTCCAAACTGGACAACTAATGACAAACAATCTTTAGAGAGAAGACTTCAATTTCCTCCCCTGTAAAACAAGGAGGCATACAAAATCCTAAGCTATGTTTTGGGAGCCCTAGGAAGTTCTTCAGGGACCTCCTTGGAGGAGAGTATCAGAGTGGCCAGGAGGGCTGGACTTCAGGCCTGTTCTCTACTTTAACCTGGACAGCTCCTCCTTTGCAGTTCCCAGTTGAGTTCCAAATAAGAATTGTACTTAAAAACAAAACAAAACACACAAAAAACCCTGAGCTAAGAAAAACATAAATTAAGAGATTAAACTAGATGATAGTTGCCGAAACTGGTTTGGCTCAGTGGATAGAGCGTCGGCCTGCGGACTGAAGGGTCCCGGGTTCGATTCCGGTCAGGGGCATGTACCTGGGTTGCGGCACATCCCCAGTGGGAGATGTGCAGGAGGCAGCTGATCAATGTTTCTCTCTCATCGATGTTTCTGACTCTCTGTCTCTCTCCCTTCCTCTCTGTAAAAAATCAATAAAATATATTAAAAAAAAAAACTAGATGATAGTTAAACCAGAGAAAGTCCTACCTGGGATTTTCGAATACGAAGGTCTGCAGACGAGCGGACCTCGTCTTCTTCAATGTGCCTCTCCATGCCTGGAGCAAAGAGATACATTATTCCAGCAACACACCTGCTGCTCTCCTCTGAGAAACACACAGGTCGATACAAATCTCCTTGCTCATTCTCACACACCCAGCCCATGGAGATGGAGCAACAGGCAGGTACAATCTCTGAAAGTCAGCTCACATGTGAGCCACAGGACTTGCATTACCAGGTATTCTTTGGGTATATCTTAGCACAGCATGAGCCTTAGTCACCAAGAAACTCAGTCTCAAACCCTTGTCCTGCCACTTACTAGCTGCGTGACTTTGGGAAAGCCATTTCACCTTTCTCAGTATTCCCTCACCTATAAAATGGAATACATATAGCACCTCCCTCACAATCCTGATGTGAAGATTAAATGGGACTGCGCACAGAGTGCTTGGCTCAGTGGCAGACACACCATCATTGCTATTATTGGAAGTTGCTACTATGACCACCACCTCTACCCCCATGAAAACAAGTACAGTGATTTGTTTTGAGGGAAAAAGAAATAACTTGGGCTGAACAATGCTAATTTCACTCTCTGACCAATAACATACATTCACCAAAAACACTGGACAGAGATGCAGACCACAGCCATTGAACTGAGAGACCTTCTAGGCCCCAAGAGGAATTAAATCTATGACATTGCTCACTGAACAATGCTCTAAACTGAGGGGTGGGGCTAAGGTAATGGCCGGTGATATACACCCCCAAGAAATGTCAATAGACTAAATAATATATTGTGCATCTATATATCTCTACCATTACTATTCAAATGTACATAGGTGCTGGGGAAACAGAGAAAGGCAGAGCTCCTTAGTGAAAGCTGCCAAGTCACACAACTACTCAGAAAGCACACGTCAATGCCCATCTCTTAACTTCAATTCTGCACTCTTTCAAACACAGTCATGATCAAGAACAGGCAAATTTCTGGGGAGAGTGCCCAAAGCACAGGCAAAGATAGAACAAGTGGCTTTGCTTCCACCAGGATGAGTTTTGATCCAGGAGATTTGGACCCTGTGGATGTGACACAGATAGTGGTGGGGGCTGGCTTGTTCCCTTTACTCCCTTCTTACTCTTCAGTTTGTTCCGGACGTTGTTGGCCCTTTTCTTGATTTCAGTCGTGAGCTGCTCTAGGTCTTCTTTGGTTTCTGGGTAAACAAAGGCAGGTATGATCAGTTAGAAAAGACTAATGATTAATGCCCAGAGCAATATTTATTCTAGTGTGCTCTCCATCATTAGGATCATAGAGAACTTACTTTTAAAGGCATTTTCCAGGCATTCCATCCCAAACCTACAGAATAAAAACCCCCAGGGTTGGATCTCCACCATCTGTCTTTTTAACAAGCCTTCCCAAGTAATTCTCCAGCACACAAATTTTGAGAACCTTGTTTTTAGAGGAAATAATCCAGTTTACCATAAGGGCTTCCATTTAGAAGGGAGAATAGGGTTTTTATGGGACTTCTGAGGAGAAAAGAATTCCATGTTCATCAACTTAAAATCAAGCATATATTTAAGACACACAATGCTGCCCTAGGAGGTATGGAGCAAAATGAGTATTAGCTATGACCACCCTACGGCACCTACTACAAGCATGGAACTGAGATAGAAACTAAGTTTTCAGAGAAAAGATATAGAGCCTGCCTTCAAGCTGTTCAGGGTCTAGTGGGGAACAAGGGACAAAAGGGACACCGTTGATTGCAGTTCTAATATGCAGTGTGGATTAAGCTGTGAGTTCTGGTCAAGGCATGCATGGGATGGGATGGTTAGGAAGAGCCCACTAGCACAGCTGGAGGGACCTGGAGAGGCTTTTAAAGACAGATGATAATAGGACTGAGTCTCAGAGAAGGACTAAGAGTTAACCAGATTGGAAACGAGACTAAGACTGAAGTCTCCGGGAGGAAAAACAATATGTGCAAGACCTTTGGGGACAAGAAGCATTTGGAGAACAAAGTTTGGTCTGGCTACAGTGTGGGTAACATGGGGAAGGATGGCAAAAATGTGGCCAAGACCATGTCATAGGCTCTACTAACATGTTTCAACTTTAATCTTTAGGTAATAGAGACTCACTGAAAAAGTTGAACAGTAACAAACTTGTTCCTTGTTCTTATGGAATCTAAAATATAACCCTAAACTCTACTCTAAAAATTTGAAATAATTAGGGGGGAAATTTTGTCCATGCTGGTAACAAACAGGAGATTAGTGATGGGAGGAACTGATGTGGATTTGAACCATTTTGTAAAGCCTCATGAAAAAATAATGGACTTGATCTGGTAAGACTTATGAGATAGCACAAGCAAAGGGGCAGAGGTGGGGCTGAGATGAGGTTCATTAGAAGCAGGAAGAGTCACTGTCAGTCATAAGCAACCAGTTGGGAAGTAGAGGAGTTTCACTGCATGGGACCATGAAGAGTTTCACTTCATGGGACCATGAAGAGAAGAGCTGACTATGGTTGAGCAGGGTGAGCCCAGATAGGGTAAAGGAGGATGGGAGATGATATGATGTGTACACTGGTGGAATATAATGCATATGTACACTGCCCTGCTGTTCACAGAGGGAAGGAAAAACAAGATTGGCTCAGCCCCTATGCCAAGGGTCATCAATGGGTGACTCATCTCTGGATAAACACTCACTTGGTTCTGGAATTGGTGCAGACAGAATGATACTGTAGAGTTTCTTAGCCCCCTCTACATGCTCAGAGATCTTGTCAATGTTGAGCCGAGTTTCCTCGATCTATAATCAGAAAGACAACAGCCTTGGTCATCATAGAGGAAGACTATATCCATGATTGAGATGAAAGCTGAGCAGAGCTCCCTAGTGAAAGCTGCCCACCTTCTGGGTTTGTGGAAGAAGATATGACTGAAATGTCTTCTGCTACCCAGTGAGTAAACTAATCTCAGCGGAGCAGTCATTGGAAATTCACACTCATCTGCCCACCTTAGAGGGGAGGATTCAGGCCAGAGTGCAAAAGAGCCAGGAAAGCCCATGAAGAGGAATCAGAGAGAAGGGCCAACACACCTGATAAGGCAGATCCTTTAGCCCCCTGCACCCCACCCCCAAAGGTGAGAAAAGAGAGAGAATGGGAGAGGGAAAAAGAGAAAGAAGGAAAGAAAAAAAGTGAAAGGGAGAGAACCAACTTAGAGAGTAAAAAGCAAAGAGGAAAGAATGAAAGGAATAGTGAGACAGAAACAGAGAAAGAGAGAGACTAAGTGTGACCACCTCAAGAGGCAGCTCAAGCTTTTCTCCAACATATTATGTTATATTGTACTAGAGGCCCGGTGCACAAAATTCATGCACTTGTGGGGGGGGGGGTTCCTCAGCCCAGCCTGCACCCTCTCGCAGCCCAGGAGCCCTCAGAGGATATCCGACTGCTGGCTTAGGCCTGCTCCCCCATGGGGAGCAGGCCTAAGCCGACAGTTGAACATCCTTAGCACTGCCGTGGAGGCTGGAGAGGCTCCCACCACTGCCGTAGCGCTTGCCAGCTGTGAGCCTGGCTTCTGGCTGAGCAGCACTGCACTGACCACCAGGGGGCAGTTCCTGAGTTTAGCGTCTGCCCCCTGGTGGTCAGTGCATGTCATAGTGATTGGTTATTCTGCCGTTGGGTCAATTTGCACATTACCCTTTTATTATATAGGATAGCTGATTCCCTCATACGATCATGACCCTGAAGCTCCAGCCATGACTGCTTCTGCACATTCCTAAGGTTCCCGATCGTACGGGTATGTGTCCTAAAGTATTTCCAGCAGCACGTCATTCCCAGAGAGAACCCCAACACAGGACACTGCCTCAGAGCATTAAGAGCATCCTCAGCCCCTCTTCAAAGGCACGAGCCACTCCTGCCCCCTGGCCCGCTGGTCCCTTGTCCTCGGATGTGGTGAAAGCTGCCGAGACCTGAAAACCCACATCGTCTACCTGCCTCACTCCCAAAATGAGGGGCACATCGATGAGGCAACCATTAACAAACATAAATTATGTAAAATGCCATACAGGCCAATCTGAACATCTGAGATGCAACAGAAATACAGCTCACCCAGTGGGATGGCTCAGTGGTAGGGCACTGCCAGATTGTGGGCTCGATCCCCAGTAGAGAGTGAGCAGGAAGCGGCCAATCAATGATTCTCTCTCACCATTGATGTTTCTATCTCTGTCTCCCCGCCTCTCCCTTCCTCCCTGAAATCAATAAAAATATATTTTTTAAAAAGAAACACATCTCAATTTGCGGCTTTCAGAACCCCTTTCTTCCATAAATAATTATACCCCGTGGTCGGCAAATTGCGGCTCTCAAGCCACATGCGGCTCTTTGGCCCTTTGAGTGTGGCTCTTCCACAAAATACCACATGCGGGTGTGCACATACAGTGCGATTGAAACTTCGTGGCCCATGCGCAGAAGTTGGTTTTCGGCCTGGGCAAGTCTACTTTGAAGAAGTACTGTTGATATTTGGCTTTGTTGACTAATGAGTTTGCCGACCACTGATTATATACCAAATCATACCTCTCCAAATTGCATAGAACATGGGAGAAATAAAACTTGAGTTCTCAAACCCTCAAATTAGTATTTTTGCTACTGGACCAGGGGTCTTCCCTTCTATAAATATTGGCCTTGGTGGGCCACAGTTGGAGAGTTGAAAGACGTAAAATAAAATTTCAATGTAATATCTTCAAAGTATATATACAAATGTAAGTAGCCATCCAAACATTTATCGGTTGGCAAAACAATCAACAGTACTGCATTAGTACCTTTATTCAAATGAGGAACCTAAATGTTGGTGTTCTCCAGACTCCAACTAGGATGCTTTTTCCATTAGATCTACAACCTGATGGTTGGCTTTTCCAAACTGTTTCGCTTTTAGCAGAATCCAAGTCTCTGTGACTATAAAAATGGCATAAATCATCACCTATGAAATCTGGCAGCCTCAAGGGTGTAACCACCTCAGAATCAGGCCCTCGGGTGACCCAGAAGTTGTCGCCTTTTCCTTCCCTTCCCCTTTATCTCTCACATCAGACACTGGCTCCTCTTAACAACTCATTAAATGTCATTGCATCACACTAAATTCCCATTTCCATCACATGACTGTCTTGCCAAAGCAATTGCATTAGATAAACAGGACTGAGAAATAAAGGCTTTCTAGAATAAAATGCACTAACCATTGATAAATGATCTTGACATATTTTCACTAGTCAGAGGCCTTAGATTTTTGCATGTTCAATGGATTGAATGTTTTAGAAAATATACTCTGGAATTTTATTTCACAAACTGAAGAGCATCATTGCCGGAAGCCGGTCCATCCTTGCTGCTTGACACAGTCGCTGCAGGGAAGAAACATCTGCACAGCATATGTTTCAAGGGACCTGGCATATATGGCATACTGTTCTTAATATGTTTGCTCACCTTCTTGGCGCTATGTGTTTTAACCAAGGTCACCTCTCCGAGAAAGGTTGTTTCCCCAGTTAGGGATTTTTTCCCTGAAGTTAGGGAGGCAATAAAACCCCTTAACTAAGTGCAAGGGGGGTAGTTAATCACTTTAACTATGAACAATCACCCTTAAGCTACATAATCTTTACTCCCTGGAATGGAGATAAGAAACGCCCTAACCTTTGGAATAGAAATTGACAGGATTAAAATCAACTGGTATAAATAAATAAATAAATAAATAAATAAATAAATAAATAAAAGATTTTTATTCCAAAAAAAAAAAAAAAATACAGATGTAACAAGACAATAAAAGACAGAACCTGGCTGGAGAACCTAGCGAGAGAACATGGCAAGAGGACCTAGACAGAACTTGGCTGGAGAACCTCGCTATGCTGATCAACTGAACGCTGCCTCCGTGTCATTCCTTCGCCGACTCAGTCCACACATTTGGGAACCCCTGGACCTGCTGAGGCAGGACCCCAACACATCATGACCCAAAGTTCGGTCAATGGTATAAAAAACATGACAGGGCCCTAACCGGTTTGGCTCATCAGTGGATAGAGCGTCTGTCTGCAGACTCAAGGGTCCCAGGTCAAGGGCATATACCTAGGTTGCGGGCACATCCCCAGTAGGGAGTGTGCAGGAGGCAGCTGATCGATGTTTCTCTCTCATGGATGTTTCTAACTCTCTATCCCTCTCTCTTCCTCTCTGTAAAAAAACCAATAAAATATATTAAAAAAAAAAAAAAAAAAAAAACGTGACAGGGAGCTGCTAGGATGAGACGGCTGGGCCTCAAGCTCAGAGTCGCTCCAGACATTTGGAGACTGGATAGGAAATGGCTTGCCCAGCCCTGCAGACGGGAGAATAGGGCCGTGTGCTCCATCCTCAACCCAGGAATCAGGAACCTAGTAGGAAATCTACAAGCGCGGAACCTAATGCTCAAGGCTATTTGTGTGTTTGTTTGGGGTTGACATTACCCAGCACAATAATATGTTTAAAGACTAAAACCACTTTAACATGTACCTGTATCAGAAATAAGGGCCTTCACAGGATGTCTGTGAAGTCACCGTCACTTTCTCCCTTTTATGCATGAGAACACTGTGGCTCAAAGAGGTAGAGAAACTCACTCAAGGCCATACTGCAGAAAGGTGAAACCAAGGTTTGAATGTTGGCATCTGTTAAACCCTGTCTCCTGAACCAGGTGAAGGTGCAAGAACCACGTATGGGAGGCTCCTCTGCCTCCTCTCCCAGGTCCATGCTATCATCCAGTGAGTGCATGTTTGACTCACTGTTGTGTGAGAGGGGCTTAGTGACCTCTCACTGAGATCATCTGCCGCATTTCTTTGTTCTCTAACCAATGCTCCCCTATGGAGAGCTTTTTACACCAGGGTGCTCATGAAACACTGCTGATCTAGGGAACCAATCAGGTTTTTCTCATCACCATGCTAAATTTGTAGCTAACATATCTTCAATGCCTACTTATTGTATGTTACATTTTAAAATGTATTTTTCAGTGATTTTTCAGCAATGTGTAAAACAAGTTAGAATCAAACTGAACAAGTTCAAGGTTTGGCTCTATCTCTTAGCAGTTTTTTGACCTTGAACAAACCACTTACCACCACCCCCTGCCCCAGTTCTCTCACCGGTGAAATGAGGATTAGTTTCCACTTCCTAGAGGTTTTGTGGGGTTTAAATGAGATAATACAAGTCAAACACTTAACACAAAGTATATGCTCAATAAACATAAATGATGGTGATGATAATACAATCATAACCAACAATTACTGCACATTTATTATATGCCAGGTCCCATGCTGTGCCTACACAAGGATACCTCATTTAATCCTCATGGCAATCCTAACAGTAACAAAATGCTGGGTGATGTTGTCAGGAGCCACCCAAGGAAATCAAGTAAGGACAGCAAGTCGACCACTCCTCAAGTTGGGTGTCTACCTCATGGAATTATAATTAGCACAGTATACTAATCACTATCATCTAACTGAAAGGAGGGGGTTATCTTCAAGGCATGGATGGCCTCTTCCCTCTGGAGCTAATTAGCCAGTGGAATTTAATTAGACAATGGAAAGCAGAGAAATGCCACTTTGGAGAGTGAGTCGTGGCCTAGGGGAGAAGGCTTTGTCCATTCTACCTACAACATCTCTGCTCCCCTAAGTTCCCATGTACCTGTACCTGCAGTTAGGCATTAATTCCTGCATACTTATTTATTTAAAATGTATTATGTGCCACCCCTCTAACGTGACAAAAGTAAAGGAGTTGAAGGGTCACATAATAACTCTTCCTTTTCACAATTCATTAATTTCCCCAAAAATGGTATAATCCAAAACAGTTCACATATAAGGAGTTCTCAGTCAAATCCTCTTTTATTTACTTTTTTTTTTCCACTGAAACAAATGAGATTTTTTTTATTAGAAAGAAAAAAGAAAGCCTTATTTTAATATAACACCAATGTTTGTGAGAATGTACATCAAATTGATCTTTTAAAAAACACACACACACATCACAATGACAGAAAATTTGATATATTACACCTTCGAGGAGCCTGCAACCAGGCCATTTGGAGGCTCCCACCACCACCACACACAAATATGTACATGTTGTATAAGCAAAGGTTTAGAAAACACATTGGGAGAGAAGGGTGGACACAGCCATATGTGTATATGTGAGCATGGCTTCTTGGCTTTGGAAAACAAAAAACATTGACAAGAAGGAACAGAGAGAGATCTTAATCAGCCAAGCATCAGAAGTCAAATCCCTCAGGGGTTTTATCAAGATTGGGACTAGTGTTTGAACTCCCTCTTATGAATGAAAAGAAATGAACGATCTCAGAGTTATACTGAACAGTGAAAACTAGTATTCTCAGACAATAATCTTAAATCATTCAGTGTATGTGGGCTTTTGCATCATCAAAATTTAGTCAGGAAAACAAAAACATATCTAGTTATTTTAATTGAAGTAATGGAATGCAGGGTATTCTTTACACAGAGATGGAAGGGCCAAGAAGAGGATGGTAAGACACTAAAAATTAACTACAGCAGGATGAATGGACAAACATGGGAGCCAGACCACGGTGAAGTTGACCAGCAGAACGGGCTAGAGGCAAGGTCTGTTGAGTGAAAGCTGAGGCATGGGAGAGACATGTCTGGGGAGGAATATCATGGCCTCTTCCCTCCTCTTGAGTCTTCCGCCAGTGCCAGTGCCTCCCCTAGGTCAAACACACCAAAGCCAGTTGGCAAGGGAACCTGGGAAATGAGTTCCCTGCAATGTAGAGCAGAGTACAGGAAGGGCGGGGAACGGACGTGAGAGCAAATAGGCAAATGACTGGCAAGGGCTTCCTGCCTGCCTATTGGGGAGCCCAGAAATGCAGAACCTACCAGCTCCCCTGGTCATTCAAACAGTCTACATACAGAAAGAATCAAGGAGTATTTAACCTGCTATATTTGACTTAATGCCTGGATTTCAAAGTCACATTCACTTTGAGGTTCTTAATGTTAACAAAACTCAAGCCCACCTAGCAAATCCCTAAGCTTTTAAGACTGCTCACCCCACCCTCACCCCCACCCCCAGTTCTCTAACCAGACACGCTCCACTCTCCAAAGCCCCATGGCACTTTGCCCACACTCCACCCACTCTCACTTCTCCCAGTCCTGACTCAGATCTGCTCAAGGACTGGGACTGTCTTGTTCCTCTTAGAAAACTTGACATCCATCATTGTGCCAAACATGTGGTGTCACTTCATAGAAGTTTGTTCAGTGAATAAATAAATGGGCATAAGTAACTGCAGGAGACAAGCATACACCACTGCAGAACTGTCTCATCAACTTTTTAAAAGCACAGCCAGAAAAGAAAACTTTCTAATAGCATTTTCCAAAATGTATTCATTCACCCTTGTTAAAAGACGTTACACATCAAAAAGGTTTCTGTGAAAAAGTAGGCAAGCAAAGCAGGTCTCTTTATTTTTTTTTTATTTATTTTTTTTTTATTGCTTAAAGTATTACAAAGAGTATTACATATGTCTCCTTTTTTCCCCCCGCCCTTGACAATCCCCTGGCCTCCCCTACCCCCCCCCCCCCCAGTGTCTTATGTCCATTGGTTATGCTTATATGCATGCATACAAGTCCTTTTGGTTGATCTCTTACCCACCCCCCTCCTGCCCTCCCACCCTCCCCAGCCTTCCTGCTGTAGTTTGACAGTCTGTTCGAGGCAGCTCTGCCTCTGTATCTATTTTTGTTCATAAGTTTATAATGGTCTTTATTATCCAGAAATGAGTGAGATCATGTGGTATTTTTCCTTCATTGACTGGCTTATTTCACTTAGCATAATGCTCTCCAGTTCCATCCATGCTGTTGCAAATGGTAAGAGTTCCTTCTTTTTTACAGCAGCATAGTATTCCATCGTGTAGATGTACCACAGTTTTCTAATCCATTCATCTACAGATGGGCACTTAGGCTGTTTCCAGATCTTAGCTATGATGAATTGTGCTGCTATGAACATAGGGGTGCATATATCCTTTCTGATTGGTGTTTTTGGTTTCCTGGGATATATTCCTAGAAGTGGGATCACAGGGTCAAATGGGAGTTCCATTTTCAGTTTTTTGAGGAAACTCCATACTGTCTTCCATAGTGGCTACACCAGTAGCAGGTCTCTTTATTACAGGACCTCTTGGAGCCTTTCATAAGTTAACGTGCATTTTACCTCTCCATGGTAGGAAGGAATAGGAAGCATTTCTCAGACATTTTTGATCCCAGAAGTCTTTTTGCATCTCATACTGCCGTCCATGACAAGCACTCTGACCCACCAAACACCCACATGCCAGCCCCTGCCCTTCTTGTTACCAAAATTCTGATTTTGTTTGGGCAGCAATGCTGCCATCACCAGAGGATGAATCACGATGGGTTCTATGGCCATCCTGACAATCCTGTCCCTTTACGAAGGAGTCACCCTCCTGGCCTCCCTTCTAGCCAAGCCTGGCCACAACCATGTGATCCATTGCTGGCCAATGGGTAACAAGGGAAAGTCAACTTGGAGGATTTGTGCCATCTTCTTCCCTGATAAAAGCATCTTTGAACTTTTCTAGCTGCCCCCTTTCTCACTTCTTGTGAGGCTGGTATAGGACAATGCCATATGCAGCTGTGACTATGGTGGCTGTAGAACACAACACAAATTCTTTAATGCCCCTCCCATTCTTTAATGCCCCTCCCATTGAGAGGTGGTATTCTGTATATTGCCCTTTTGAATCTGCTTCAACAACAGAGTATAGCACAGGTGACTTCCATAGCTGGAACACTTGCCTTACACCCATGAGTCTGTGTGTACCAACCTCACACCCTGACTTGGTGGTGCTGAGAAGTCCAAGCCACAGAAAGCGGCCAAGTGTAGGCACTCCAAATGACAGGCTCTGCTGAGCCTTCCTGAGTCCCTCTAGTTCAAACACCAGTGTTAGAATACAGAAGTCTCTCTCAATGTTAGAATAAAGATTCCTGCCTCTGGATGTTCAATTCTTCACAACTAAGGCTCCAGAAATTGTGGGGCAAAACTCAGCCATCTCCACTATGCCCTGTTTGCCACTGTGCCCTGTCTGAATTTCTACTCCACAGACTCTATCAGAATCACCGAAAAGGTTGGTTACACCACTAACGGTTACAGCAATTTGCTATACAGCAATAATCCAAACAAACTCCATCTCTCAATCCTAAGGGAAAAGCCAAGAGGGTCAGAGAGCTATTGACCTAGAACCCCAACACCTCTAACCCGCTGCACCATCCCTAACTCCAGACTTGTTCATATGTGAAATCATTCATGTCTTTATTGCTTAAGCCACAGTTACATGAAGGCATCCCTAAGTGATACACCATGCTGCTGCTCAGCGACCCAGATTCAGGCCGGGCGCTCCTTTTTCCCATTAGCTGGGCATGGAAACTTACTGATCTTTCCTTTTCTGGCCTCTCCCTCTCCACACACTACCACCAGAATAATTTTCTAAAAGTCACCTCAATCCCATTAGTTTCTTGTTTAAAACGTTCAAAGGCTCCCCATTACTTCGCAGGAGTTTGTAGCTGCAGCAGGCAACAGAAGCATCTGGAAGAACTTCAGAAGTCTGAGCATTCCAGGCCCTCTGTGTCAAGTGTATGTGCAAACAACTCCCAGGCAACTCTGATGGGCAAGTCTAGTTTCAAAGCAATGAGGCCTGCCGTCCCCTCCCCTTCCCCTCTATCCCGACAGAGCATGAGGCTTCCTCTTCTGTGCTCCCACTTTACTACCTGTTGACACTCGTTACCATGTGACTTTTTAAATTTTTCTGTCACCCTCACCAGACAAGGAGCCACCAGAAGGCAAGACCCCTGTCACACAGAAGGTTCTATCCCCAGTACCTAGCACACTGTCTGGAGGACAGTGGTACTCATGTCTTCCCATGATTAGATGAATGGATGAATGAATATAGAACAATAAACCCCTCATCTTTCTGCCTTCTCAGGTATGTTCTGTTTCCTCTGAAACTCTGCTCTCTCTCTCTCTGCCAACTGAGTAAACAGACCAAGGAAAATACAGACAACTGCAAATTAGACAAAAGTCTGAGGTTTATCATTTACTAGACCCCGGCTTGCCCAGCCAAGGAGGCCTGAAAACTCAAGGGCCAATTCTCTTATCTAACAATCAAGAAGCTGGAGAAACCATTGGAATTTCACAGTGCAAAGCACATTTTGAAACCATCCTGGTCCTGTGACTTCATCCACGCCTTGCAAATGCCACTCTGACCACCTGTGATTCACACTATCGGTCCTCAGCAAATAACCAAGCGTGACCTACTCACTAGAACGAGTCCAAAAGGCGGGTCTTATCACAAGAGTGCCTTCCCCAGAAACCTACTTAGCCAGATGCTGCAGGGAGTAGGGGGTGTATTCCCCAGTCACAAAGGGAAACCCCCTTCTTTCGCCAAATCCCCGTTACCTGGAATGTACTTTATTTCACTTTCAAGGGTGTTTCTAGGCCATAGTCTATAAAATCAACTCTGTGTTTTACTTACTCAAAAACCATTGGGGAACATGATGCTGATAAGCACGAAAATTACTGCAGACATACTTAATGTATGTTAGGCACCATGCTAGGTACATCACATACTTTCTCATTTTCTTTTATTGATTTTTTAGAGAGAGAGAAACAGTGATTTGTTGTTCCACTTATTTATGCATTCATTGGTTAATTCTTACATGTGCCCTTACCAGGGATTGAACCCACAACGTAGGCATATCGGGATGACACACTAACCAACTGAGCTACCTGGCCAGGGCTCATTTTATATTTCTAATAATCAGTAGGTAATACCACTATTCTTATTTTAGAAGAAACTGGGTTTTGGAGCAGTTAGACAACTTTTCCAAAGTTCAACAGGTAGTGATGGGCAGAGCTGAGATTTAGACCAGGATCTGCGAGGGGGCAGAGCCTGTATGATCTCTTTCCATGACTCGCTTGCTCTTGCCTCTGCCCCACTCCAACGCTTATCCTATCTGTGCTTTACCTAATGAGAAAGAAGGAAGGTAACATTTACCTGTGCCCACACCAAGCACTTTCTGAGTGTTAGCTCCTTTAATTCCCAAAAATCTGAGGTGGATATTTTTCTCCCCATTTCACAGATAAACTTACTGGGGCTTAGAGAAGTTAGGAATGTGCCCAAGATCATAGCTCTTGGCAGATAAGAAATTAATTTCATGGGGGTTAATGGGGGGGGGGGGGGGATGAGGACACATCTGTAATTCCTTAACTAATAAAGAATTTAAAGATTAAAAAAAAGAAGAAATTAATTTCAAAGATCATACTCTTTCCACCCCACCATGCTGTCCCCTTCTCCACCCTAAATATGACAGGGCTCTTTTTTTTTTTTCTAAATGATAGAATACCATGTGACAAAGAAAGTCTACCATCTCCTACCTCATAAGGAATACTGCCTCTCAGAGCCCCTCTGGTGTAAGAGAAGAGGCAGAACACTATCATTGGATAAGATCCCTTATCCCTTATCCCTTCTTCCTTATTCATTATCCCCTTATATTAAGTTATTTAATGTATCTGATTTCCCAAGGCAAGATCAGAGGGACCAGCTACAATGACATAAATACCTTCTAGAGTCCTCTCCCACCAGTGAACAGACAGACATATTCCCTTCATGATCCACATGTGGAACAATACTGAACTCACAACCCAAATGTTCGATCTCACTATGACTGCTGGGCTATGTGGAGGGCGGGGATCTGTGGAATGTTCGCAGCCAACTTCCCAATCAGGCCAGCACACGCTCACCTTCACTCACTCTTACACCTGCCTATTACTCTCACACATGAACGGACCTGAACCATCAAGCCTCGCTCCACTCCATTTAGACAAGAACTAGAGGATGGCTTTTCTGAATCCATAAACTAGAGGGCAGGAAGCACCACTTGCTCTTTGCAAAAGAACCCGATGCCTCTTGTCTTCTTTCCAAAAAAATTTAAAAGCCATAAAATAAGAAGCCATAGTATGATGTCAAAAACTTCAGTGTCTGAACTGTCTGTGGTTCTGTTCTGTTGTTATAAAGTATCGTTATTGAGCACATATATCTCAGATGCTACACTGAATGTATGAGAAACATTATCCCATTTAATCCCGATAATAACCCTCCAGAGAATTACATTACTCATCCCAATCTACAGGTAAATAAACCAAGCATGCTAAGAAGCATTCACAAGATCAACAGCTGGTTGGAAGCAGAGCTGAGATTTGAACCCAAGTTCACCTGACTCCCCAAGACACACTATACCCCACAGCTTCCCAGCATTATTTACTATAGCACCTTCCCGACAAAGACCTTCAAAATCAAAGAGCATGTGAAACTGTAGACATGAGCAATCCCTCTTTGTCCCTATTCAACTTCAAAAACATAAATTGGTGGTTTCTTGGTTTCTCTGTTATCACTAGAATTAAGTCAATGGAACTACATTTTTGGAAACATATCTGATCTATATGAATCACAGGCCTGAAAATGCAATGTGTTTTATACTCATGGCTGGACCCCAAGATTGATCCTGTATTAAAATTATGTAATTTAGGCAAAAAAAAAAAAAAAAAAAGATATCACTATAATGTTATCATGTACCTTAAAAACTTGCCCTAGCCGGGTTGGCTTAGTGGATAAAGCATCAGCCTGTGGACTGAAGGGTCCCAGGTTCGATTCCGGTCAAGGGCACATGCCCATGTTGTAGGCTCGATCCCCAGTAGAGGGCATGAAGGGGGCAGCCAATCAATGATTCTCTCCATCATTGATGTTTCTATCTCTCTCCCTCTCTCTTCCTCTCTGAAATCAATAAAAATATATTAAAAAACAAAAAAACTTTAAAAGCACCTCTTCAATCACATATAATTTACCTTGTGCTGACTTTCTCCATAGATTAATCCGCCCAAGTAAGCCTTGGAGAGATTCTCCTTGTAACATCTTGGTCGTACCACCCCTCCCCCGGGAAAGACTGACTTTTTTTGCTACCCTGGAAAGATCTGAGGGTTTTATTCTTTACTGAGGAAGCTGTGTTTCCTTATGTACATTTAGCCTACCTCAGAGAAGAACTCATCCATGAAGGCTGTGTTGTCAACGGCAATCTCGACCTCATCGGCATCATCATCCTGTGTCAGCTGCTTCTGGGAGAGACACAAAGGAGCAGGTGAGACAAAAAGCACAAGAGTTTGCTCACAGTGCTAGGTGCTCACTAAGGGCCAGGAGCTATAGCCGCCTTAAGCACTTTACACATATAATCTCCTTGAAAACACAGACAGCTCTGGGATGTGTCAAACTCCGAGGTCACCCTGTCTGAATTTAAATCCTAGTTCCACCATTTACTGATTTTTCTTTTTTTTTCTTTTTTTTTTCTTTTTTTTGCAGGGTGGGGGAGGGAGAGACGGGCAAGTTACCATCCTCGCTGTGTCTCAGTTTCCTGATCTGTGAAATGTTAATAATAACACTACTCACTGCATTGTTTAAGAAAACAATGAGATGATAAATATAAAACACTTCTGCACAGTGTCTGGCATACTGTAAGTGCTCAATATCGCTAGGTTTGGTGGTGATGGCGGTTGGTGGTGTGACATTACCAGTCAGAGAACCAAAAACAGAAAGGTTAAGTAACTTGACCAAAGTCACATAGCTAAAATGTGAAAACAGGCAGATTCTAGCCCATCTTGGATTTGGATCCCATGTTCCAACCCGTTCTGCAGTGTTCAAATGTGTGATCCACCCTACCAGGCACCCCTAACAGTTTCCAGCCACAATTCCTCCAAACACTAGTCTCACAGTAGGAGTGAAGATTTTCCTGTTTTCTGAAACCACTATTGCAAAGGAAACAGCACTTTGTGTTGTCCCCTGTCAGTGTTCATGTTTATAAGGAAAAGGAAGCTCTACCCCCAGCCACCCGCAAGGACCCCAGCTTTCTTAACCTCATTCAACTTCCTCTGCAAAATCACTGAATGGCTATCTAAAGGAAGGGCTTCCCTTCCCACAGGCACCAAGGGCCTGAGCTTCTGCTAGGTTCCTCTCAAATTTTCTTCCCAGACCACTGCTGCACTGCACTGCCTATTTCTAAGCACAGACGAGAACAGGGCGTTGGGGGTGAAGGTGGGAGGGGTACACCTCCTACCCAGCTCCTTCACAACCTTCAGTGGCCTATGGCCTTCTAAGCCAGGACATGTCACTTGCAAACACTCAGAACTCCACAGGCAATGAGAGCCATCAGGGGGCTCTTTTCTTCAACAGCTATCATCTCCCTGATCTACCACAGAAGATGGAGTTACTGGGACTACTCATCAAAATCTGGGGCTCTCTAGCCATTCAGGGAGTCACTTTTGACTATTGCCCCCATCATTTCATTCTGTGGCTCAACTGGAACCATCGGCCACCCAAGTTTAACAGCCATATTCAAAGGAGTTAAATTTGAGGAGCTGCTACAGCCCCCACAATTATCTTCCTAAAACTAAGAACTGATCATGTCCTTCTGCTACTTAAAGTCATTCAATGACAGCTCACCTCCTAGGACTAATAGTCCCAATGCCTAACAGAGCGTGGGGCCCTTTAAGATCAGGCCCCACCCACATTTCTCCCTGTGTGATGCACTCTCTAGACCAGGCACTCTTGCATTTCCTGGACACATCACTCTTTCATATTGCTGAACTGTCACATAAGGACTTCCTCCTGAAATGCATTTGTCCAGCTGGCAAACTTTTACTTAGCCTTTAAAACTCAATCTCCAACAATCTTAACCTGTCAACCTTACTTGACACTTCCCCACATGTACAACTTAAAACCTCCCCAAGGTCCCAAAGCAGCCAACACACCCTACCATTAATTACCCCTTTGTCTGTCCTTCCCCCACTGACTATAAACTTCTGCAGGGTCAGGGTTGCCCTATGTATCTATTACAGTAGATCCCTTCAGTGTGTGTGCCTGCCCAAAACACCTTCCTTCGTGGAGCTAGCCCTCGCCTTTCCACATGATTCTGGGAAGGTTCTCAGTCATGACCCAGACTCCCTGAGGAATTTGAATTATGAGGGGAACAGAGCACAGTTTAGATTTCCTCTAGATTCCCAGAGCTACCCTCGTTCTGTCCTTCCCAAGACACCCCCTGGCTTACAGCAGGTTCTCCAGACCTTCCCCAGTGTTCTTTCAATGAGCAGAACAGTATTCTTCTAAAAATTTTTAATTCGTTTGGCCAGAATCAGCTTTTGTCACTTGCAATTAGAATTACTTGTACTTTGTCATTAATTAATTTATTCTACATGTATTCTGGACACGTATCCTGTAATAGATATGTAACAGCAATGTTATCAATTTTAGCTGAATATAATTTCCACATAGACTAGCAGCCTAAATTCACCCAGCAGTTTGTAAAGTTTGTAAATGCTCCCTTTATCAACTATCACCAATACTTGGGCCTCCCAGCAGCCTCCAGAGAGCTCATCTCCCATGAAGGATTTTGTGATCCTCACTAGAAAACAGTTTTCCTCTAGGAAGCATTTGTTGAGAGTTTCCTGTCCTCAAAGGTCTTAGAGACCCACGCTGAGGGGACAAACCCCATGTAGATGTGTGTGTACATACATACACCCCCACGCATGAGTGTATCAACTCAGCTTTCTTCAAGACACTGGTGATAAAAAAGTGTGGCTCAGTGGTTGAGCGTCAAGCTACGGATCAGGAGGTCATGGTTCACTTCCTGGTCAGGGCATGTGCCTGGGTGGCTGGCTCAATTCCCAGTGGGGGGCGTGCAGGAGGCAGCCAATCAATGATTCTCTCTCATCATTGATGTTTCTATCTCTCCTTCTCCCTTCCTCTCTGAAATCAATTTAAAAAAATGTATATTTTTTAAAAAGTGGAATAAGGTTACCATCCCAGGATGGGACTGAAGGAAGTTTCTGGAAGCTGGGAACAACTGTGTCCTGGAGCAGGAGAGGCAGGTGCCTAATTGTCCAGCATGACGTAAATTTTCGAGACCCATGGAATTTGTACAGGGATCCCCCACTTCCAAACAGCCACCTCTTGGCTGTTGGCAGGCTCGAGCAGGGCAGCCTGGTCCACCTCCAGTGAGAGAATATGTGAACTGGGAAAGGGGAAGTCTTTGGCAACTCACAGCCTAGGTCCAAAACTTGTTACTCACTGCTGGCTGTGAGACCTCCATCAAGTCCATTACGACTCTGAGGTTTTTACCTGTAAACAGTAATAATACCACATACTTGATCATTCTTAGGAGGGTTAGAGAAGATCACATGTGAAAAGTTTCTGGCACCTAATAAGTGCCTGTTTTCCTCTCACCTAGCCGTGAGGACCTGCTGCCCAAAGACTGCGTCCACGTCCTCCTCCTCAGGAGGTTCTCACACTAAAGGCTCATAAGTAAGATTGACTGCACAGCGTCATGACGACCAGGGTTCCATAACACACTCCATTGCATACTGGTCACTTCAACAACTGGTTTAACATCTCTGAGCCTCAATTCTCTTATCTACAAAATAGGAGCAATAGTGTCTACCAGGGCTTTCGTGAGGATTAAATGAGATAAAATTTTAAAGTTTCTTATGCAATGAACAGCACACAGTAACAACTCACTAAAACACCTGTATATAAGATCTCGCCAGCTTCTCTATAGCTTTAACCTGGATCTAAGTACCTTTAAACAGGAAGGTGGGCAGGGGAGGAAAGGAGACTTGTAGAGCTCAATGCAACCATACAGATTCTATCATTAAATTCTCTCACTTAGAGATGGGCAAATTAAGGCCCAAGACCAAATAATGAGTTACTAATACAGCAAGGAAGAAAACACAGGTTTCCTGAATACCACCTTCTCAGGCAGTTCCTCCCACTGTGGTGTTTGGCTGCTTCCAAAAACATAGAATAACAACATGAACAACAAGAGCAACAAATGGCAGATCAGAAAATTCAAGGAAGAGGGTCAATCTCAGAGGTGACCTGAATAATGTGGTTATTCAGAGTCACGTGGCACTGGGAACTACCACCAAGCTTATGCAGAAGGGACTTAGCAGAGCCCAGGGCTGGGGCTCCTTCCCTTGTGACCCAGCCATGCCCTAACAGACCAAGAGGCCTCAGGGACCCCAGGGGCAAGGGAAGCACATGGTGCCCTTTATCTTCAGCCCACATGACTGAGCACAGCCAAGAAGAGAACTTCAACATCTTTATCAAAGAATCAAGGCGTGTGGTAATAAGAACGCTCCAGTAGCTGCAACATTAGCCACAGTATAAAAAAACCAACGTATGTGAGAACCATGCGCCCAACTGCCCACTTCCTCTCCCTACACCCCGACCCCAGCCTCCTGCTGCTTCTCCCACCAGGAGGTGGGAGATATTGCCAGTGACTTAGGCAGCACTAAGCTAGAACCCGGGATTTATCACCTTCCCCACCTCTCAAATGTGTTCCAATATTCGGTGAGGACAGCCAGGGCTATGACCTCCTCTCTGGATAGAAAGTGGAAAGAGTTCAGGGGCCCAGATCTCAATATGAAGTAATTTAACCTGTGATTCCTCTCACTCAGCACTCACTGCCTTTCTCTCCACTGCCTTCTCTACCATACTTAGTCTATCGGACTCTTCATCAGTTCCTTTAATAAAAAATACTTGCCACATAGAGTCACTGGTAGGTGCTAAATAGCCACAACACTAGCTGCTTTACATAAACTATGTCAACAAAAGCCACCTATATTTTGAAGCTGAGAACCTGCAGGTCAGAGAAGTTCTACGTTACTCAAGGTCTCTAGCTATTGGTTTTCAGAGTCGGGGCTCAATCTTACGTTGTCTGTCCCAAGCCCTTGCTTATTCCACTGCACCCTGCTCTAAGCAGCCTATCACCGAAGCAGCCAGGGGCCCAGGAGAGCAGCAGCCCAGCCCTGCAGAAAGCACCCATGGGAGAGAGGAGCTGTGGACCTGCAGCACTTGTCTCCATTAAGCCTTGATTTTCTCACCAGGAAAGGAACTTAGCTTTCCAATTTGGCTTTTTGGAACCTCAGGACACCTCAGAAACCACCCAGGGAAGTAAGGGAGGGGGAGTCAAGCAGGTGGGTCCTCTCCCCCTCATCAATCTGCATAGCTTCACTTTTACCTGCTTTACACATTGGGGTTCCCTGTTGTTAAGAGAGGGAAGAAAGGCAGAAAAAAGAAAGAAGAAGGCAAGCTTAGCTAGCCAGCTGGAAAACCACTGAAGTTAATGAATGGGTGGCTTCTAAAGAAAAGAGAAAGAACAGGGAGGGCCCTCACTCCTCTCCAAGTTAAAACACGGCTGCAGGCCAGCTGGTGTGGCTCAGTGGTTGAGTGTTGAACTATGAACCAGGAGGTCATGGTTCGACTCCCAGTCAGGGTACAGGCTCAGGTTGCAGACTTGATCCCCAGTGTAGGGCATACAGGAGGCAGCCAAACAATGATTCTCTCTCATCATTGATGTTTCTATCTCTCTTGCCTTTCCCTTCCTCTCTCTGAAATCAATAAAAGTATAATAAAGAAAACAAATACATAGCTGCAAAGAGGTTAAACTCATTAGCAATTCCATGAGGATCATTACAAATCAGAAGAGCAAGACAGGGACAAAGAAAGAAGGGACAAGGGAAGAAAAAGGAAGCCACCCAAATGAAGAGGACATCAGTCAGAGGCTCCCTGATTCTCTGCCTGCCACAGGTGCCAGAACCCAGCAAGGCCAAAGGGTTCCAGCACAAGACAGAAGGCCCAGGAGCTCTTGGGAAGTTTTGGGGTGGCGGAAATAATAACAGAGGGGAAGGGACCAGCAATCTACACTGGAAAGGAACAACAGTGGTCCTTAACTTCCCATAGCAGGGTATTAAAGGATGTGGCTAGCGGGGGCGGGAGCCCTCCTGTCACAAGCGGGTGATCACAAATTCTTGCTCCTCTTCCTCTCCATATTTAAACAGCTCTTTGCTCAGAAGATACATACTCTTCTTTATAAACCCAGATTTTTCTCCCAATAAATTTGATGCAAAGAGATAACGGCATGATTTTTCTTGTCCCTGCTCCCCACTTTCCCCACCTGCCTCCCTCCAGAATGAGGGGCTGTGGAATCCCAAAGATGAACGTCACCACTTCCAAAAATTCCAAACATATACACACACCACACAACACACTGCCCAACATCTGGTTTTTCCAGTCCCTCTTCTTTAATTAAAAGAAGCCAGAAATTCTGAGTAAGCCTGTCAACTCTCAATAGGCACTCAGTGCTCTGTTCCCCGTTTAAAGAATCAGATGGCAGTTTCCAATGCCCAGTTCTCCCTCCTACACTGTTTTTTTCTCATCCACTGAAACCCTCCCAGAGGGACCACTTCCTCTTTCCACTGAAATGCATCTTCCCCAACACACTTGTCAGATGAATCAAGAGGAGACATACAGATAATGAACCCTAGGTGAAGGCTCATACTTTTACTTTCCAGATGTTCTAGTTGAACATTTGGAAGCAAGAACCGGCCCGCTTTGGAAGATGAAGACAATGGGGAATAAACTCAATACCAAATCAGCCCAAGGCCAGCAAGTTGGTGGACAACTAGACAAAAACCTAAGTCTCTGATGACCCCACCCCATGCATTCTGCCATAACAATCACACTACAACACAACATGTGTGTGTTTGGTTTCAGACTCTCTTGTGGTTTCAAATATATTATTTGATTCTCATGTCATCCCTAGGAGAGACAGATATTACTTTCTCCATTTACAGATGAGGTAATTACTTAATTAGGTTAAATGACTGTGCAAAGTGATTCAGCTAATAATGGTGACATGAGGGCTCAAAAGCAGGTCTGTGGGAGCCCAGCACCCTGTTCTTACCTTCTGTACTCCACCTGAAGATACCCTTCCCACTCTGTTTTGATAACACACCTCAGGGGATGCTGCAATGTCAATATAACTAAATTGGATTAATCTATATCATGAGTGAAAAAGATACCGGTGCATATAATCCTTGAATGTGCATGTATGTAGGAGACACAGAGATACATCTGAGTTGAAAATCCAGCTCTGCCCCTTAGTAGCTGTGTGATCTTAAGCAAGTCACTTAACCTCCCTGTTCCTCAATTTCCTCATTTATAACATGAATACTCTATTCACAGAATTGTTGTGAGGATTAAATTCGTTGATACATATGAAATATCTGAAGCAATGCTGGGTACATATTAAATGCCCAAGACCAGGCCATCTAAAGTGAAAAATTGGGCCTTTTTTTTCTAAAGAGAGTTTATGCTAAAGATGCAACTCTAACGCCAATTCTCAGAAGCTGAAAGCAGGTCCCTTAGAATGAACTGAAATTTAGTTTATTTATTTTATTATTTTTTCTTTTATATATATTTTATTGATTTTTTTACAGAGAGGAAGGGAGAGGGATAGAGAGTTAGAAACATCGAAGAGAGTGAAACATCGACCAGCTGCCTCCTGCACACCCCCCACTGGGGATGTACCCACAACCCAGGTACATGCCCTTGACCAGAATCGAACCTGGGACCTTTCAGTCCTCAGGCCGACGCTCTATCCACTGAGCCAAACCAGTTAGGGCTGAAATTTAGTTTATTTATTTGAATAGTCATTTCTTTACTATATGCATTTAAAGAAATAGCCCAGCCAGCATGGCTCAGTGGTTGAGCATCGACCTATGAACCAGGAAGTCATGTTTTGGTTCCTGGTCAGGACACATGCCAGGGTTTCAGGCTCCATCCCAGGGTTTCAGGCTCGATCCCCAGTGTGGGGCATGCAGGAGGCAGCCAATCAATGATTCTCTCTCATCACTGATGTTTCTTTCTATCTCTCTCTCCCTCTCCTTTCCTCTTTTTAAAATCAGTAAAAATATATTTGTTAAAAAACAACACATATCCTCAGGTGAGCATTAAAAAGAATGTCAAAAAATTTTAATAAAAATCTGATGATGAAAGATGATTTGACTTTGGGTGGTGGGCACACAGTACAATATACAGATCTTGTAACATAGAAATAAAATTCATCCCTGAAACCTTGACCCTATTAATCAATGTCACCCCAATAAATTTAGTTGTTTAAAATAAATAAATATTAAAAAGAAAGTAAAAAGCATCCAGGTTTCATCTCCATATGCCATGTCCATTCCTATCTGCTTTTGCTTCTCAAAATCTAGGTCTAGAGAAGGAGCAATGAAAGAAGATGGAAGTTCACCTAAACAAAGAAAGGAGAAAAGAACAAAAACACCCTCTAGGTAGATGTTATCTACACTCTGTGGTTAGAGAGGTTAATTCAGTGGGAATCACAGCCAAAATGAAACAAAGATGGGACAGGCTGCTGCATACAATCCATTGTTCACAGTGCATTAACCTAGGTGGGGTCTCATAACCAACCACCACACCCACAACCTTCTCCTTCTCACTACAAGGTCCCACACAGAGTAATAGAGTCATTCATTCATTCATTCATTTTTCCAATAGTATTCATTAAACATCTACCATCTGCAAAGCAATAGTACAGACACTGGAGACACACAGACCCGACTCAGCCCCACCTGCTCCAGACCTCACTGTCTCCGATGGGAGGTACAGGCACACAGGTCATTCATTACGAGTCCACTTACACAGGAATTGTATACCCAGGAGAGGAGGGGATGATCAGTCTCACCTGCATTCAAGGCAGAGCTGAGGAAGACAGAAGCCTATTAGAGATGTATGCAGAGGTGACTCCCTGGGGAAATTTTGAAGATGGAATGGATTCCCCCAAGGATAACCTCAGGAAGGCCACTGTGGTGAGAAGACTACGTACACCTTTTTCCTGCTTTCTCTATGCTCCCAAGAGCCATTCAAGTAGATTCAAAGAATACCTTCTGCTCCCTAAAGAGTTCTGGTTCCCTTTCAAACCTTCCTCCCCTTCTCCAGCCTTCTTCACTCTTTTCTGACTCCCTCCCCCCAGCAACCCCACAACGTCCAGTTCTCAAGGATATAGGAAGGAGGAAGGAAGTAATAAGGTCTTCTCTATTCCACTCTCAGCCTTCTCCGCAACCCTTCCTTTCATTCAGCCTGCCCCACAAGCCCCCTCATCCTCATGATCCTTCCAGAACACTTCATTAATAGTTATAAAGAAAAGGACTTAAACGTAAGACGGGAAGCCATAAAAATCTTACAAGACTCCATAGGCAGCAAAATATCAGACATATGTCGTAGCAACATCTTTACTGATACAGCTCCTAGGACAATGGAAACTAAGGAGAAAATAAACAAATGGGACTACATCAAAATAAAAAGCTTCTGCACAGCAAAAGAAACCATCAACAAAACAAGAGACCCCACTCCATGGGACGACATATTTGCCAATGTTAGATCTGATTAGGGTTTAATCTCCAAAATTTATAGGGCATTTATACAACTTAACAAAAGAAAGATAAACAATCCAATAAAAAAATGGGCAAAGGACTTAAATAGACACTTTTCAAAAGTGGACATACAGAAGGCCAAGAGACATATGAAAACATGCTCAAAGTCACTAATCATCTGAGAGATGCAAATCGAACAACAATGAGGTACCATCTCACAACTGTCAGAATAGCTGTCATCAACAGATCAGCAAATGACAAGTACTGGTGAAGATGTGGAGAAAAGGGAACTTTCGTGCACTGCTGGTGGGAATGCAGACTGGTGCAGCCACTGAAGACTAATTTTTTTAGTCCTCAAAAAAATTAAAAATGGAACTCCCATTTGACCCAGTAATTCCACTTCTAGGAATATATCCCAAGAAATCAGAAACACCAATCAGAAAGGATATATGCATCCCTATGTTCATAGCAGCACAATTTACAATAGCTAAGATTTGGAAACAGCCTAAGTGCCCATCAGCAGATGAGTGGATTAAAAAACTGTGGTACATCTACACAATGGAATACTACCCTGCTGTAAAAAATAAGGAACTCTTACCATTTGCAACAGCATGGATAGACCTGGAGAGCATTATGCTAAGCAAAATAAGCCAGCTGGAGAAAGATAAATATCACATGATCTCACTCATTTGTGGAATATAATGAACAGCATAAACTGATAAACAAAAATAGATCCAGAGACAAAGAAGCATCGAACAGACCATCAAACCTCAGAGGGAAGGCAGGGGAGGGGAGGGGGGGTAAGAGATCAACCAAAGGACTTGTATGCATGCATATAAGCATAAACAATGGACACAGACAGTAGGGAAGTGAGGGCATGTGCTGGGGGGGGAGGGTGAGAGCGGCTGGGAGAGGTCAATGGGGGAAAAGGAGACATATGTAATAATTTAATTAATAAAGAATTTAATTTTTTTTAAATGTTATAAAGATAACATTTGTGAGCACGCCACATGTGCTAAGGGTTCTTCTAAGACACATGCTTTATATTTACCAAGGCACTTCATCTCACAGCAACCTTCTGGGGACCTCCCCATCTGACAGCTTAGAAAACTAAACATAAAAATGACCAGTAACCTGCTGAGATCATGCAGATGGCACATGCCTGAGCCAGGACAGCCTGGGCAGCTGGTGGCAGGGCCCTAGTCTCAACCATCACGGAGTGGTGCCTTCTAACAGCAACCCACCCCAGCTGCAACATGCATCACTGGCCAGCGGAAACGCACTTCCAAAGCACGAAACACAGATGCCACCCCCGCAAGGTGGTGAAACACAAGACTGAGAAGTTGGCACAGGCCAGGGGAAGCTAAGAAAACATGACAACTACATGTAGTATGGTGTCCTGGACTGAACCCTAGAACAGAAAAAGGAACGTTTGTGAAAAAACTAGTGAAATCCAAATAAACTCTGGATGTTAGTGAAAAGCAATGTACCAATTTTACTTTCTTACTTTCAACCAATGTACCATCATAATTTAAGGCATTAACAATGGAGGAAAACAGGCGAGGTGTGGACAGGAACTCTCTGTACTATCTGTAACTTTTCTGTACAGCTAAAATTAGTCTAGAATTAAAAAAGGTCAATTTTAAAAATAAAAGCAAATCTGATGCCCTACCAAGCTGCCCTAACCCAGACAACTAAACATACCAGACTGTATACAGTCCACTGATCTCTTTAGGTGGGGGGTTGAATTTCACTCAGGCTCTAGACAGAAACTGGGGAATGTCGCCTTGGAAAGGGTCCAATGCCAGAAAACAGGCTGACCTAACAGTGGAGACAGTGGTGAGAGGAGGAAATGGCAGAGGGGCCTAATAGGAAGATCAGGCCCCTCCAGGTAAGTTCATTGGCAGAACATCCCCATTCATCCACTGATGGTATGGGTGACAGCTGTGCCGGCTGTGGACTGGGAAGTGAACATACAGGGGGAATGAGGCATTCAGGGTCTGTGCTATCTCAGAGAGCAGGACATCGAAGGATAGGCAGGTTCTGAAATTAAACACTGTGTAGCTGCTTTTATATATCAACAAAAATAGTTTGTGGAGGTCCCAGGAAGGCAGAGTAAAGGCTGTCTGCTCAGGGCCTGAAAGTTTTTCTGCAGTGATGATATCAGAACTGAACCCTAATGGATGTTTAAGATTTGGCCAGGGGGAAATGGGGCAGCCAGTGTTTCACTGTGGTATCCACATCTTCTCCTTCGTTTTCTCTCTGAACAAGAGCAACCTTCCATGATGTAATGGGCTGGGAGTTGGGATATAGCTAGGAGCCCTGAAACTCATCCATCCATGTCCCTGAGGGTGGAACCAGTGACTCTGGCTCCATCAACAAATGTATGGGTTCCCAGAGTTAATGCTGAACTTCAGGCAAGTAAGGATTCACCAACCCACAGGGAATGGAGTGGGAAGAGTAAGTCATAATAATGAATAAGGCATGTGTAAGGGCCAAGCTGCTGTTGATTAGTCAACAAATGTTTAATAGGTAACTAACTACTATACAGAGTGCTAGGTACTGAGCCCCAGATATCCCATCTGCCACTGCCTGTGCATACAGTGGTTGGGGAGATGAACAAATACAGTATAGGGCGACATATAAAGCAAGAAAGATATACTTGTTCTTGATCTCACTACTTTTGAGCTGGAGATCTCAATCTACTCTAAGCCTCAAGCGCCTTACCTATAAAATGAGAATGATGTAACAGCACCTTGCCTTGCAGAGTTGAGAGGATTAGAGACAAGGTATATAAGGCACCTAACACAAGTCCTATCCTATAGTAAGTAGCTGCTCAATAAATGATTGTCATTACTGCAGCTGATATGATGATGACAAGAAGTAACAGAGCCATTGATCTTAAAGACAAGACCTAGAAGACTGAGTCCATCTCATAAAAAAAAAAAGGAAGATGGGTTCAAGTCCACTCTATGATAACATATAATCCCACTGACTTATTAGAAGAAAGGTATTTCACTGCAAAGCAATATATGGCCCATAAGGGCTGCTAGAAGGGAGGAAGAATATTCTAGGCTCCAGTAAAGGAGCACTGACTGTGATGAATGAATTTTGGCAGACATGTATGGTTTTGACAAAGAGGAACAGAACGCTGAAAGGGAGGACACATGAACAAGCATTTCTCCCTCAGTGACTGCCAGTCCCCCAGGCCCCACGCCCGCAACTCTTCTACACTCACAGGAATATAAATAAAACTAATCCCCTTCTTTCATCCGAGCATTTTCTCTTCTGGCCTCTGGCTGATGGGTCTGTAATCCCTACCCAATCCCTGTTGCACTCATCTCAGCTCTGCTTCCCATCTGCTCACAGCAAACAGCTCACCCAGGGAAGGAACCCTCCCAGGAAGAGAGAGGAGCTGGGGAAGAAATCACTGGCTAGTAGAGGTTTTATCACTGAAGGATGAGATCTCACTGAAGAGATTCTCAAGTAAGGACGTTAAGATTTGGTTATGACCCAAAGCGCCTGGCACATAGTAGGGGCTCAATATATATTTACAGAATGAATTAATTTTTAAAGGGGAAGTTCAGGTCTGTGTTTCCATGGGGCTGAACTAACACTGTTATCCTGAGCAACTCTGATCCCAAAAACACACTAGAACTTCAAATGGGGAAGGGACCAAGGACAAGCCCTTTAGGACACAAGACGGAAAAGAAAGAGCAAAAAGTAAGGCTGGCCTTTAGAGCCTCAGGTGGTTGATTTCATTAGGTGCTGGTTTTGGAGGGGCCAATATATCCCAAGTCATCTCTATTCCTCTGTAGATTCATCTCCAACAGGGTCCAAAGTCCTTGACCTCGATTCCATACATCACTGGCTTCTCTATTATCATTATCTACCTTTGATTATGGGGGAGGAGGTTCTCTTTTCATAACTTACAGCCCCTTGTTTTCCCTATATGGCCATTGACTCTTTAAGACCAGGACTTTATGTAATAATTCTGGCTAACGTGATGCCCAGCAGGATGAGGTCAAAAAGAATGAGCATGAACATGCCCACCACACAGAGGTCAAAGAGCAATGATCGTAGTATATATGTGGGACATTCACCAATGGGAGAGTGTTTAAGAAAACTCAGAATCCTTGCCTTACTTGGAAGACTTGAGGAGGAACCTGAGCTTAAGCATCACTTCTTCTGGGAAGTGTCCCCACTCCCTAATGCCCTGTCACCATCTCCCACAGGGTATTCCTGCAGTTTTATCACAAAGATGACATCATATGTCTGTTTCTTGGGTATCTCCCTGTTTGTCTGGGAAACTCTTAAGACCCAGGAAAATGTGTTCACTGTTACACCCTAGCACCATCCCAAGGACCTGGCACACAGTAGGTGCTTAGTAAATGTTTACTGAATGTTTAATAGGTAACTAACTACCTATTAAAGAGGGCCAGGCAAGAGGATCCTGGACAGCAATCATCTGGACTCAGCAGATCCAAAGTTCAGCTAGCAAGAAATCAGCAGGAATCGCCTTGTGAGATAGGGTAGGTGTAGGCATTGCACATTCCTGGCGAGCCTGTCCTAGTCACTGAAGAAGCTGACTGCTGAGAAAGCCCACCAGGAGGAGCAGTGCAAGAGATTAGTCAGTTCTTGTGACCATGGCCTCAGGAGGGTGTGCCCTTCAGTGTGGATGCTGCTCCCAACAGGGCAAGTTTGAGGGATTCATACTTCCTGGGGTGGGTTATTATCATGAATCACCTCCTTTCACCCTCCTAATGACCCTAGGGGAAAGGTATGAGGATCCACTTTACAGGTGCAAGTCTGAGATCTCAGTCCTATAGACTCCAGAGCCTAACAGGTGCTTAGCACAGGCTCACAATGAAACATTATACACAACCACATATCCTCAGAGTAGATGGAGGCCTTAAACCACCCGATTTGCCTCCCCTTCTTCAAAGATACTCAAATCCCTACAACATGCAATGTTCCAACAAATTCTTGCCTCCTCCCTCCCATGCTAGAGGATCCACAATCTCTCCAGCCAGCCTAGCTGATCCTTGGGCAGCGCTGACCACTAAAAATGCTTTAGTGCAGAATCATAATTTCCACCCGACAACTTCACATCTTCTCCCTGTATCTATCTATACAGAGCAAACCTAACCTTCAGCACATGACTGTCCTCCAGCTCTCTGGAGGCGGTTATCAGCTCTCCTCCCCCAGGGTTTAGAAAGATGCCTCAGAAACAGATTGCATAGGCTGCTCAGTGTGAAACTGGTTTCATGCAGATTAACAAATGTCTTTCCCTGATAAAAGAAATCAAGAGAGAAGATGGTTATCTGTGGCAGTGAGAGCTGTCTCTGTCCTGGGGGGAGGGGGAGAGAGGGACTGGACTAGAAACCAAAATTTATATAACCTTAACAACAGTCTTCAGGAAAACATTAATATGGAGATCAACCAAATTCTTTGTTTTACAAAGGAGGAACAGAGAAGCAGAGAGGGAAAATGACACAAAGGGCCCTAGCTGGTTTGACTCAGTGGATAGAGTGTAGGCCTGTAGACTGAAGGGTTCCAGGTTCGATTCCAGTCAAGGGCATATGCCTGGGTTTCGGGCTCGATCCCCCGTAAGGGGTGCGCAGGAGGCAGCCGATCAATGACTCCCT
Organism: Myotis myotis; assembly: GCF_014108235.1. Lineage (NCBI taxonomy): Eukaryota > Metazoa > Chordata > Mammalia > Chiroptera > Vespertilionidae > Myotis > Myotis myotis. The sequence continues at coordinate 63,527,139 of NW_023416314.1, forward strand.
CTCATCATTGATGTTTCTATCTCTCTCTCCCTCTCCCTTCCTCTCTGAAATCAATAAAAATATAGTTGTTGTTTTTTTAAAAGAAAATGACACAAAGGAACACAGTTACTAAGTGGCAGGGTCACAGCTAGGCCCTTTGAATTTATAGCCAAGTCCCACCCTTCTCCCTGCTCCAAAGCCCTAGAGCACCTGTTATTTCAGAACTGCAATCCCATAATAACTGCATTTCCCTAACAGCTGCACTGCCTACAGTCTCACTTTCATCACCACCCCAAGAGGTAAAGCAGGGAACAGCATTAGCTCCCTATTCCAGGGAGCAATAAGGAAGCTTGAATTTATACTTGGAATTCAAAGCTTGGTGAAGATTCTTTGCTATTTGTTGACAATGGGCTATTGAAAGAGGCCATAGGGTATCTCCCTAACTAAGAAAGGGAAGGGAACGGCCTCTACCTGCTCTTCAGTTTGCACTGTTTCATGATGGCTGGGTGTGCTGACATGGGAAGACCTTCAAAACCATACTCCTCTTCCCTTTCTGCCTCCCAACCAGCGTGCATCAGAAAAAGAGCCCCAGGATCACCAGCTCTGTGACCTGGGGCATCCCTCCTACTCAGGTTGAGCTCTAGTCTCCTCACCTACAAAAATAGTGGCACCCGGCCAGCGTGGCTCAGTGGTTGCGCTGTGATCTATGAACCAGAATGTCACAGTTTGATCCCTGGTCAGGGCATATGCCCTGTTTCTATCTCTCTCTCCCTTCCTCTCTGAAATCAATAAAAATATATTTTTTAAAAAAATAATGGCAATATATTCTGCCCTATGAGTAACCACTATGAAGCTGAGACCACAGAAAGCAGGTAGGATGCAGAGTGACTCACTCCCACAACTGTCTCTTCCCTCCTCTTGCTTCCTCACTGACCTGCCTCCTCTGCTGCCCTACTACCTAGAGCAGGTGAACGGTCATGAAGATCTCACCCAAGGGAGGGAAAAGGAAAACAATTGTGACATCATCCTATTAGTTCCTCACACTTGTATGAGGTCTCTATTTTTCCAAAGAGCCTTAACAATTAGTAGCATTATGTTTACCATTTCCTAGTCCCCTATGTGCCGCACACCACACAAGGGGGTTCTGTGTGCTCTCTTGGGGTTAGTCCTCACAACCACCCACTTTACAGATGACAATACTTGGACTCAGAAGTTAAGGGATAGACAGCTAGTGCTCCTGCACAAGCTCCCATGCAGATGGACTACTTTTGTCAAGAGCTAGATTTTTAATTCTCTTCAGGCAGAGCCTGTGCCTAAACTGCACTCAATAATTATTTGTCGAATGAGTCTGTGAATATCTGACTCAAAAACCTATTATGCTTTAACACTTCTCTATATTAATAGTCTCATTATGTCATTTCATCTCATAACAAATCTCTAAGGCATGATCGTCCCATTTGACAGATAAGGAAAGAGTGGCTGGAAAGAGTAAGTCGCCTAAGATTTTACAGCCTTTGTGCAGCAAGGCTGGAGGCGGGCTACCTTCAGATCCTTTGCCCCCGCCACAGCCGTCCTGGGGGTTCTGGGGGAATTAATAATTATAGACCGCCGGGGCTGGACCCATCTCCGCACTCACCAGCTCACAGCTCAGGGGGTCACCCAGGAACCCTGAGCTGCTCCCCGGGAGAGGGGGCAGGTGGGCCGGGCATCCCTCAGGAGGGAAACAAGGGGAGGAGGGGGAGGCCAGTGCTGGGCGTAGTGCCAGGCAGCAGCGGGCACGAGGTGACCCCGATCTCACAGAGAGCTCGCCCAGGCCCAAGCACCCCCGCGGACCCTCGCTCCGGACTAACTCTGTCCAGCTTGGGGGTTAGCGGAGGGACGGGAGGCTACAGGCTTCCAGGAAAATCGCAGTCCAGCGATGAATCACCGGCACATGATCCCGGTAGGGAGGGGGGGTGGGAATGGGCGCGGGATGTGGCCGCGGCTTGCGGAGCGCAGGCCTCGCGCGGCCCCCCTCCAGCCTGGACTCGGGGAGAGAAGGGAAGTCCCTCTCCCGCGCGGCTCCACCCTCCGCAGCCCCGGCCCGCCGGGCTCCCGGGGGCGGCGGGACTCACGGCCTTCAGCTGCTCCAGCCGGTCCTTCATCCTGGTGCCCAGGCGCCCGAGGCAGGTGAGCGCGTCCGCAGTGAGCGCGTCCCAGGAGAGCGGCCGGAAGTGGCGACCGGGCCGGGCCGGGCGTGGGAGGCGGAGGTGGGCGGCGGCGGCGGCCGGCTAGGAGGAGCGTCCGAGGCTACGGGAGGCTCGGCCGCGCCGCCCTCTCCGGCCCCGCCGGCGCCGCGCTCCAAATCCGGCTCCCGGGCCAGCGCCGGCTCGCAGTGCTGATCCGCCCGCGGCCCCGCCCCTCACCTGGGCCGCGCCCCGCGCTCCTCCTTAAAGGGGCCGTGCCCCGCCGCCGCCACGCCATCCTCGGCTACCCGAACTCCTCCTGCTCTGGCTCCCCGTCCCGCTAGGGAGCGGAGAAGTCTAGGAAGAGGACCGTGCGCCGGTAGGTCCCGCCGCTGGGCGCAGAAGAGCGAGTAGGGCTATTTGACCTCAATTCCATTCGCTTCCATTCGACGACCATTCGCTACCTGTGCCACATTTTGTATTAGGATCCGACCCTCAAAAGACTCATTCATTGCGGGGCGGGGACAAAGTATCGTAGACGAAAAACTCTAACCCAGTGTGATTCCTGCTATAATGGGTGGGAGAGGGGCATTCTAATATCGTAATTTGAACAGCTGATAGAAGGTGGTCCTAGAGCAGTGGTTCTCAACCTTCTGGCCGTTTAAATACGGTTCCTCATGTTGTGACCCCAACCATAAAATTATTTTCGTTGCTACTTCATAACTATAATGTTGCTACTGTTATGAATCGTAATGTAAATATCTGATATGCAGGATGGTCTTAGGCGACCCCTGTGAAAGGGTCGTTCGACCGCCAAAGGGGTCGTGACCCACAGGTTGAGAACCGCTGTCCTAGAGGCAATAACTGGAAGTGAGACGCGAAAGGTCAGGCTGGAAGGAAGAATTTGGATTTCATGATGTTGGCAGTCGGGACCCTTCACAGACATGTTAAGCAGTTCAATGTTGAAGTCAGCACACCTGCCACTGACAATTTGTACAACTGGGAAATCACCATGGGGGGGGGGGGGGCTGTTTCCATATCTATAAATCAGGGATAATACCCACTGTGACAGAGGAGGAATGATTGATTGGTAAAGTATAGAGCAAGGTTGTAGGTAAAAAAAATATTTTTTATTGGGAAGCTTAAGTCATTCTCGCTTCCTACGTGGTGCAGATTCCCAGGTGAATTATACCTTCTGAAAAGGGGTGCGGTCTTCACACTAGCGCTCTTCTTTGTTCTCTCTCCTCCCTCCCCCTTCTTTCTTCCCTATTTGTCCTCCTTCTTGGGAATAACATACCCAGCAAGACTGGCTCTCCATAAATGGGACTGACAGTCTGACAGTCCGAAGACTCATTTCTCAAGTCAAGAAAAGAATCTGCTCTATGCATTCAGGTTAAAGGGCTGTAATATTTTTCGTAATTCTAACAGACTTTTGCCTTCTTCTGCTATCTCAGCGTGTGCTCCATGCTGATTTCATCGCCTCCCATAAAGATACTTACAGTCCGTGAGTGGCCATGCTGTTTGAACCCTCTTTGGTCCTGAATGCTTCCTTCTATGCAGGTGTTAGCTAGGTGGAGTTTCCCATCTGCGGTACAAAAGGCGTCTGCGCCCCCTGGGGGCCATGCACAGAAAAACAGCGTAATTCAGAGATACAGGGTGTCCCCCAAAAATGTACTCACCCTTTAATAGCCGATAGATCAATTTTTGAAAATGAAATGTAAACACTGCCGTTATAATTATTCAAAGTGAGTGTATACATTTTTGGGACACCCTATATATCCCATCTCCTCTTAATCTTTGTTGGGATAGCTAGGTCCCCACACCTCAGGAAAAGAGGGTCTCCTGACTCTAAACACAGAGTTTTGCCACAAAACAGCTGTCACTTGACATCACACAATCTATTTTCTCATCTTTCAAGTAAGAGAGATGATCAAAACTAATGATTCCTATTCTTCAAGGTAAAAAATATAATGTATTCTTTATTTTCATTTGTAGTTTTGAAAGATGCTATATCCCTAAAATATTCGTACTATGTAATAACAAATTTTATTTCCTCAAACTCAGATACAGAACATAGACTTGTGGTTGGGAAAAAAGGAGCAAAATGGGTAAAAGTGATCAAGGGTACAAACTTTCAATTATTAGATAAGTTAGTTCTGGGGATGTATAGCATGGTGACTATAGTTATCAATACTACATTGTATATTTGAAAGATGCTAAGAGAACAAGTTTCCATCATAAGAAAAAATATTGTAACTATGTGAGATGATAGCTGTTAACTAAATTTGCGGTAACCATTTTGCAATATATGTATATATCAAACCATTGTTACATGCTTTAAACTATTATGTCAATTATTGCTCCATAAAATTGAGTGGGTGGGATTTGATTTCCTATGAGAGGATGTTTCCATGAAGAAGAAAAAAAAAAGACCTTTTGGTTAGCCTGTGTGGCCATACAGAGATAACTATATGATTTTCCTTACTTCTTTTTTTTTTTTTTTTATTGATTTTTTACAGAGAGGAAGAGAGAGAGACAGAGAGCTAGAAACATCGATGAGAGAGGAACATCGATCAGCCGCCTCCCGCACGTCCCCCACTGGGGAAGTGCCCACAACCCAGGCACATGCCCTTGACCGGAATCGAACCCGGGACCTTTCAGTCCGCAGGCCGACGCTCTATCCACTGAGCCAAACCGGTCTCGGCTCCTTACTTCTTAAAACACTGAAAACTGTGTTCAAAGAGTCCTCTTAAGAACAAGTGGAGTGCCCTGACCAGTTTGGTTCAGTGGCTAGAGCGTCGACCTGTGGACTGAAGAGTCCCAGGTTTGATTCCGGTCAAGGGCATGTACTTTGGTTGTGGGCACATCCCCAGTAGGGGATGTGCAGGAGGCAGCTGATGGATGTTTCTCTCTCATGAATGTTTCTAACTCTCTATCCCTCTCCCTTCCCCTCTATCCCTCTCCCTTCCCTTCTATCCCTCTCCCTTCCCCTCTATCCCTTTCCCTTCCCTTCTATCCCTCTCCCTTCCCCTCTATCCCTCTCCCTTCCTCTCAATAAAATATATTTTTTAAAAAAGAACAAGTGGAGTTCAGGGACTCAGGAAGGGAAACATCAGCAATTCTTTTATGATCACACTAGGGACCCAGTGCACGAATTCATGCACCTTAAAAGGAACTGTAGGCTGCGAGGCTGCGGTGGGCACAGGGACGGGTCTCAGCCCATCCTCCACGCCCCTGCCCGGCCCCTCCCACTGTGCCCCCCCCCCCATCCCCTGTCTGCCAGCAGCCCCACTCCCACTGCCGCTGCTCCCATGCACTGATGGCACTGGCCCCACTTGTACCCGCTGATGGCACAGAGCGATTGGGGCCAGCACCAGCAGCAGGTGCTGCCCTGATCACCTCTCAGGAGCAGGGGGAGGTGGAGAAGACCTGAGGGGCAATCGGGGCTGGTACCAGGAGCTGGCAGCAGGTGTGAGTACCAAGTGGGACCTCGGCGTACAAGAGCAAATAATTTTCAGTAACCGCCAGAAGCTCACCTTGATGACAGCAACCAGTGCCCCACCTTGGTCTGGTGTCCCCACTCACCTGCTCCACCATCCCACCACAGCCAACACCTGCCATGTTCCGTGTGCACCCCCTGGTGGTCAGCACACATCATAGTGACTGGTTGTTTGGTTGTTCCCCTATTTGGCCTATTTGCATATTAGGAATACACACACACACACATTCCATTGGAAGGTAGTTATATATTTCAAGCCTTCTTTAAACCTCCTAGTAGGTATGAACTCTACTTAGTCAATTTTATCTTAACATTAATATTTGCTCTTTCCTGACAGGAAGAAGTCTGGATTCCACCTGCTAGTTGTGCACAAAAACCTGAAGAAAGTAAAGTAACTGCAAGGCATGGGACCTGAGCTAGTGGACTGGTATGGAAAACCCTGATATTGAGGCCAAGTGAATTCTAGGGTCTCCACGTAGGTGAACAGTGACTTAAGGATCCAGGCTCAGTGTTCTCGCTGATGTATTTTCATATTTATGCCACACAGTGGTACTTGATTTTACACCCACTAGGTCTTAGTGTAGCTATTTTCCCATAAAACAGTCAGGATTCATTCAAGTGTTTGCATTTTGGTTATAAATATATCAGCCAACACTTAATTTCACCTTTACAAACAAACCAAAGACAACTCCTGGGACTTGGGGTTTCACTGCCTTCTCTCTCCACCCTGTAAGCCTATTTCTTTCCCAGTGGAGAAAAGAACTGAACCTCACCCCATCTAGACCGCCAGAGCCTGCTGTGAAACAGGTGAGACCACTTTCTGGTTGGTGTACCTTGAGGCAGTATCTCCAGAGTGTGGTGTTCAGTACTGACATATCTCAGAGGGGAAGAGGGGGGAAGATGGGAAGAGATTAACCAAAGAACCTACATACATACTAGAGGCCCAGCACGCACAAAATTGTGCGAGTAGCTCACTTCCACTTCTGCTCGCCTTAGCTGGCCACCCCACCCGCTGCGAGAGCGCTTCTCGTTTGGTCATGACGGCATTACAGCGTCATGGCCACAGGCCTTTTATTAGTATAGATATGCATAACTAGTGAACACAGACAATAGTGTGGTGAAGGCCTGTGGTGGGGCAGGGGCTGGGAGGAGGAGGGTAAAAGGGGGGAAATTAGAAGACATCTGTAATACTGTCAACATCAAAAAAAGATAAGGGAAGCTAGAGAATTAAAGGGAAGAGTCTTTCTGTCCTCCACAGCTATTGCTCCCCATGGCAGGAAGGATAGACAATAACCAGGATGGAGAATAAAATCTCTGACTTGTAGTTTTGCCCCCTTACAGTTTGTATGTTCTCTATGGCTGCATAACAAGTTGTCCTAAAACTTCTGTGATTCAGGAATCCAGGTGCAGCTCAGCTGAGTGCCTCTGTGTCAAGATCTCTCACAAGACTGCAGGGAAGGTGTTGGCTGGGGCTGCAGTCCTATTTCATGCCTGACTGGAAAAGGGTCTGTTTCTAAGGTTACTCACATGGCTGTTGGCAGGATTCAATCCTCAAGGGCTGTTGGGCAGAGGGCCTTGGTTCTTTGCTCACTGGAGGCCACCCTCCTTGCTATGTGGGCCTCTCCATAAGGCAACCCACAAAATGGCAGCTGCCTTCTATCAGAGTGAGCAGGCAAGAGAAAAAGAGATAGAGAATGAGAAAAAGAGAAAGAGATGGATGGAAGCCAACGTGTTTTTACCTAATCTTAGATGTGATATCCCATCGATTTTGCCATATTCTGTTCATTAGAAGTGAGTCACTAGGCTCAACCCCCAATCAAGAGAATGAAGACCAGGAGCCTGATACACAGTTCAAATCCCAATTAATGCCAAAGTTATGCTATTTCACCTTTGCAGAGCTCTGCCCTCCCCCATATCTGACTTGGACAACTATGGACCCATTCTTCAGGGCTCCGAGATCCTCACCCACCAGGACTGAGTTAAGTGGCCCTTGAGCTGCCTCTATGATACCCTAGGCTTCTCCATCATAGCCTCCACCACACCAATTACAAGGGCATGGTCTGCCTCCTGCCCCTTCTGCAAGCTCTGTGCAGGCAGCAGCCTTGTCTCTTCTCCTCATTGATGTGGACCCAGACCTAAACTTAAGACCAGAAATGTACCAGACACTTCGTATATGTGTACTAAACTTATTAACTGAATGTTCTTGTAAGACGACTCCGTTTTCTCTTCTGATTAAAACTCCTCAGTTGGCTTTTTATTACAAAGAGGAGGGAGTCCAGACTCAGAATGGCTTTCAAATAACTCCCATGTATTGTCACTCCCTGACAATGTGTATCTCTCATATTGATGTTTCTCTCTGTATGTCTCTCCCCCTCCCTTCCACTCTCTCTAAAAAAAAAATCAATGGAAAAAAAATCCTTGAGGGAGGATTAACAACAAAAGAATCAATAAATTAAAAAAATAAAAATTGGGGTTTTATATGTTTTATAGCCATTTAAATTTTATGGGTTTTTCTAAAATGCTTAAAGAATTTAAAGTCTTTGTATTTTACTTTATTTTTTAAAAAAATATATTTTATTGATTTTTTACAGAGAGGAAGGGAGAGGGATAGAGAGTTAGAAACATCGATGAGAGAGAAACATCAATCAGCTGCCTCCTGCGCACCCCCCCACTGGGGATGTGCCCGCAACCAAGGTACATGCCCTTGACCACAATCGAATCCGGGACCCTTGAGTCCGCAGGCCGACGCTCTATCCACTGAGCCAAATCGGCTACGGCTTTACTTTATTTTTTTAATAAATCTTTATTGTTCAGATTATTACAGTTGTTTCTCTTTTTCCCCCATAGCTCTCCTCCACCCGGTTCCCACCCCAGCCCATGCCCTCCCCACCCCCCGCCACTGTCCTTGTCCATAGGTGTAAGATTTTTGCCCTTCCCCCTGAGAATTGTCAGTCCACTCCCTTTCTATACCTCTGATTCTATTATATTCACCAGTTTATTCTGTTCGTTAGATTTTTTATTCACTTGATTTTTGGATTCACTTGTTGATAGATATGTATTTGTTGTCCCTTTGTTGTTCATAATTTTTATCTTTACCTTTTTCTTCTTCCTCTTCTTAAAGAATACCTTTCAGCATTTCATATAATACTGGTTTGGCGGTGATTAACTCCTTTAGCTTTTTCTTATCTGTGAAGCTCTTTGTCTGACCTTCAATTCTGAATGATAGCTTTGCTGGATAAAGTAATCTTGGTTGCAGGTTCTTGGTATTGATCACTTTGAATATTTCTTGCCACTCCCTTCTGGCCTGCATAGTTTCTGTTGAGAAATCAGTTGACAGTTGTATGGGTACTCCCTTATAGGTAACTAACTGTTTTTCTCTTGCTGCTTTTAAGATTCTCTCTTTGTCTTTTACCCTTGGCATTTTAATTATGATGTGTCTTGGTGTGGTCCTCTTTGGATTCCTCTTGTTTGGGGTTCTCTGCGCTTCCTGGACTTGTAAGTCTATTTCTTTCACCAGGGAAAACTTTTCTGTCATTATTTCTTCAAATAGGTTTTCAATATCTTGCTCTCTCTCTTCTTCTGGCACCCCCTTAATTTGGATGTTGGTACACTTGAAATTGTCCCAGAGGCTCCTTACACTATCTTCATATTTTTGGATTCTTTTTTCTTTTCCAGTTGGGTATTTTTTGCTTCTTCGTATTTCAAATCATTGACTTGATTCTTGGGATCCTCTAGTCTGCTGTTGGATCTCTGTATATTATTCTTTTTAAAAAATATATATTTTTATTGATTTCAGAAAGCAAGGAAGAGGGAGAGAGAGATAGAAACATCCATGATGGGAGAGAATCATGGATTGGCTGCATCCTGCAAGTCCCCCACTGGGGATCGAGCCCACAACCCAGGCATGTGCCCTTGACCGGAATCGAACCTGGGACCTTTCAGTTCACAGGCCGATGCTCTATCCACTGAGCCAAACCGGCTAGGGCTCTGTATATTATTCTTTATTTCAGTCAGTGTATGCTTAATTTCTGATTGGTCCTTTTTCATATCCTTGAGGGTCTCACTAAATTTCTCAGAGGTTTCTAGAAGATTCTTGAGTAACCTTATAACCGTGGTTTTGAACTCTATATCCACTAGTTTGCTTTCCTCCATTTCTGTCATTTGTGACATGTTTCTTTGTCTCCGCATTTTGGCTGCTTCCCTGTGTTGATAGAGTGGCCTTGTGTGGTGGGTTGTCCTATAGGGCCCAGTTGTTCAGTCTCCCCAATTACCTGGGGTGGACACTCTTGGTGCAACGCTTTGTGGGCTGTGTGCACAGTCTTGTTGTAGTTAAGCCTTGACTGCTGTTTGGTATCACTGAGAGGAATTGACCTCTAGGCCAATTGGCTGTGAGGACCAGCTGTATCTACAATGGGAGAACTGCTGTGCTGGAGACACCCTCATGGGGCAGGACTTTCTTCAGTGGGGCTTTGGTGCTCACTGAGTCTGCCCCTTGAGTGTGTCGCTTATGGATGTGAAGAGTTGTAATCTGGTATGGTCTCACACTGATCACTGGGTACACTGACTCTTGGATCTCCAAGGGGGTTCAAAGTCAGCCAGTGCCTGAGGCCACCCAGCAGGCGCTACAGAGACATCTGCAGATTCCTCCTCTTTGCTTGGGGTTTGGAAGTGCCCAGATGAGGCCCAGCTGTGAAGTAATGCAGGCTGCTACTGCGGGGCCTTGGGCCTTCTTTTGGAAGCTTTGGAGCTCTCTGCCCCAGCTGCAGTTTGTTAGGTTTTAGGTAGCAAAAGGACAAGCCGCTGCAAAAGCTGCTGCGCACAGCTTGGGTGGGGTTGTAAATTGGGTGGGGCAGGGTCTCAGGGAATCACCAGGGTGGAGCAAACAGCAATGGCTGCCAGTCAGCCCTGCTCCAGAGAGGTCCCTGGGTCTCTGTGTCCCACGGCCCCATGCAGGAACAATGATCGCTGCGAGCACCTCTGAGAGAAAGCCACTCTCGTGTTCCAGCCTGATGCCAGACAGTCCAGTTTCTCCCTGTATGCGTCTGGGTCCCCAGAGTCTCACTTGAAACTGGAGTTCAGAGCAATCAGGATCTTGTATCTCCCTCCTGATTGAAAAATACAACAGCACACCCAGTTGCCAGCCAGTTTCATGCGTGCCTCTGCACCTCCACACCTCTTACCAGTCTCCATGCGTTTTTTTCTTTCCTTCTAGTTGTAGAACTTCCACTCAGCCAGCTTTCCCATGGTTCTGGATGATATTTGTTTTGTCTTTTAGTTGTAGTTTTGATGTGGTTGTGAGAGGCAGCAAGTACAGGCGTTTACCTATGCTGCCATCTTGATTGTCTCCCTGTATTTTACTTTATATATGTAGAAAATATTTTTAGTTTGTCAATGATTATATTTTTCATTATGAAATTTGGTATCCAAATTTTGCTTTGTGATTTTCATAGCAATTAAATTCTGAAATTTTATCCTGAAATCATAAAAATATTCACCTACATTTTGTTCTTGCTTTATGTGTAAAATTTTACATAAAACTTAACATTCTGGAATTTATTCTGGTGTAAGCTATGCTATAAGGATTTAACTTTTTGCCCCAAATAAGTAATCAATTACTTCAGCATAATTTTTAAATTACATTTCCTTTATCTATTGAATTGAGATGTCACCTTTGTCATATATAAATGAACTTTTATGCTAAGTTGTTTATTGCTTACTCTGTTCTGTAAGTCAATCTGTATATATTCCCATACCAATACCTCCTTATTTACAAGTATTTTATAATCACTTACATCATAATATTAGAATCTATTTTTCCATAAATTTGCCATGATTAAAACAAACAGGCCTTCTTTCAAACAGGCTGTGGTGGTTTTAAAATATGTCCATAAATTCTTTGTTACCCCTTCCTTTATAAAGATCTCCTTATACCCTTCCCTTTGAATATGGACTGTACTTAATAACTTATTTCTAACAAATAGAATGTGGAAGAAGTGATACATATGACTTCTGAATCCCAGTCATAAGAGATATTGTGACCTCACTCTGGGAGAAGCTGCCATGTCCTGAAGACAATCAAGAAACCCTATAGAGCCGAAACCGGTTTGGCTCAGTGGATAGAGCGTCAGCTTGCAGACTGAGGGGTCCTGGGTTCAATTCCGGTCAAGGGCATGTGCCTGGGTTGCGGGCACAACCCCAGTGGGGGATGTGCAGGAGGCAGCTGATCGATGTTTCTCTCTCATCGATGTTTCTAGCTCTCTGTCTCTCTTCCTTCCTCTCTGTAAAAAATCAATAAAATATATTTTAAACAAAACAAAAAAAAAGAAACCCTATAGAGCCCTAGCCTGTTTGGCTTAGTGGATAGAGCATTGGTCCTCAGACTGAAGGGTCTCAGTTCCATTCCAGTCAAGGGCACATACCTTGGTTGCAGGCTTCATCCTGGTCAAGGTGCATCCTAGTCCAGCCAGTACAGGAGGCAACCCATTGATGTGTCTCTCTCACATCAATGTTTCTTTCTCTCTGTCTATCCCTCTCCCTTCCACTCTCTCTAAAAATCAATGGAAAAACATCCTCAGGTGAGGATTAAGAACAATAACAAAAACAGGCAACTGGCAAGATTCAACCAAGGGCTATAGTTTGCCAACCCTTGGTTCATAGGGCACCAATTATTTGAGACTTGAGGTTACCTAGCGCTCCATGCACACTTGCAAACCAATTAATTACCATCTTATCCTTGGCCTGTTCCACTTCTTTAAGGTTCAGGCCCAGCACATGTAAACATTTGCTTTTGTTAAATTGTCACAGGATTAACAGATTGGGTGTTTGGAATCAGACAAACCTCAGTTGCCAGTTTTGCCACTTGCCACTAGGTGGTTTGGGACAAATCACTTAACATCTCTAATCCTCAGATTCCTTATCTATAGAGTACCTACGTCATAGGGTTGGCACAAGGAAAAATTCAGTGAGATGGTCCATCTAAAACACCTAGCAGAGAGGCTCCCGCTCGGTGGCGGAGGTCCCGGCTTGGGAGGTTCTCGCAGTGAACGGGAGTTGGGAGGCGTTGGGCTGGTCCCGGCGAGAGCGGTGCAGTCAGGATTGGAAAAGATGCCAGCCCCAGCTGCCACATATGAGAGGATAGTTTACAAAAATCCCTCTGAGCACCACTACATGAAAATCTGCCTAGAATTTCAAGAACATGGGGTTGGACTGAATGTTACACAGTTCAAACAGCTGCTTATTTCAGCCCTGAAGGACCTATTTGGGGAGGTTGACGCTGCCTTACCCTTGGACATCCTAACCTACGAAGAGGAGACCTTGTCAGCCATATTGAGAATATGTAGCAGTGGTTTTGTCAGATTGTGGAGCTCTTTGACCCTGTTAGGATCCTATAAAGGCAAGAAATGTGCCTTCAGAGTGATTCAGGTTTCTCCATTTCTCCTTGCATTATCTGGTAATAGTAGGGAACTAGTATTGGATTGAATGGTCTTCAATTTCAGAAACATTCCTCTGCTCTCAAAACTATCTTTTGGTGCCAGCATAATGCATGATGACTGAAACAGGCTCAGCCCTGCTGTTGATGGAATTTGAGGGTGCCGAAGATGTTCCCCATAATTTCCAGCCATCGTCTTTGGTGGTGTAGCCTTCGGAGGAGAATCTGCCTGAACCAACCAGTTGTAAGCAGGCAGCATTTTCAGCATATGCACATCCGAGTTGGAGACCGGGCTGAACTCAGCAGAGCCTTCACACAAAGGGATGTGGTTGCCTTCTCAGAACTAACAGGGAATGTTAATCCTTTGCATTTAAATGAAGATTTTGAAGAGCACACCAAATTTGGAAAGACAATTGTGCATGGAGTTTTGATCAATGGACTTATTTCAGCTCTCCTGGGTACCAAAATGCCAGGCCCAGGCTGTGTATTTATTTCCCAGGAAATTCACTTTCCAGCCCCTTTATATGTTGGAGAAGTTGTTGTAGCTTCTGCAGAAGTTCAAAGGCTGAAGCGGTTCATTGCGGTTATTGCTGTGTCATGCTTTGTAAGAGAAAGTGAAAAGACTGTTATGGAAGGCTGCGTTAAAGTTATGGTCCCAGAAGCTTCCAAGCCCTGAAATATGTGTTTAAAGATGCAACTTCATGCATCAGTGTTACTGTTACTGAAGAGCCTCTGAGGAAAACGGATTGCTGCTCTTCAACAAGGAGTGGCCAGCAGACCCAGCAGCCCACAGTGGGGGAGGCAGCAGGTAGCGAGGGGTTCACTTGTCCACTTTCTAATTTGGCCTTATGTTTCATACAGATGAGTCTATTTATCATCTAAGTTTGTAAATTTGAAAAAATATGGGGAAAGTTATTTAGCTCAAGGTTCTAATTTTAGGATTTCAAACCAAGTTAAATTTGCATTTGGATAACACAAACTTACCTATATCTGCATAGAATAAATTTCTCAGTGAATTTATAGCTAGGTAGCATTTAATTTTTGACAGCAATTAGAATAGGAGTTGGGTAATCTTTGAACACCTGTCTTTACCAATAAATATTTAGATACTGTTCTTCAGTAAAAAAATAAAAATAAAAAAATAAAACACCGAGCAGAGAGCCAGGCAAACTTCAATCAGTAGTAGCAGTATTGGCATCATCCTGCCATTGAACCACTACTCTGTAAGGCAAGTATCATTAAAACCAGTTTACAAAGAAATTAAGGCTCAAACTTGTTTACATAGCTTTCCCAAAACTGATAGCCAGTGACACAAAGCACTGATCCACACCCAGAACTTTATTTCCAACAGGCTCTGATTAATCCAACCACACTAACAGGAAAGGAATTTACTGTATGCCACTCCAAGGCGAGCCTGCATTTTAAGACACCCAGATAAAGAGTTGCGAAATGCACAAGAACTCACTCTTCGCGGTGCAAGTTTAGTTGTTGGGGGGAAAGAGAGAATTTCGTGAGATCTAAGGCTGCAAGGGCACGGGAGGTGATATCGGCTGTTACAAACAACCAAGATTTCTGAAACCAGTGTGCGGAGGCTCATAATCTGGATACTCTTTTCGAGCTTTGATCCTCTAAGGAGGTGCTGTCACCCGGCCACGCACTCAGCCTGGCGCTTCTCAGCCTCTATGACCTTGCTGCCCCCGGCGGCGCTGCCCTTTTTGGCTCTCGCGCTCCACGTGCCTGGAGCGCCTGGCGCCTAAAAATATCGCCCTGGTGGAACCTCCCGGAACATGCCTTCGGCTTTTTAAAAACCAGGCGCCATCGCCACTTTGAGACACATAAATAAATCACTGCCCAGACCTGCTGTTAACTCAGCGGGTGATGTGCCGCAGAAAGTGGCGACGGATTCAGCCCCTTCGGATGACATGAATGTTTCCATTTTCTTCCTCCTCCACTTGGCGGGTAGCATATATCATCAGGGCCGCCGAGTAGCCCAAAGACTGTGTTGGGCGTTAGAAAAAATAGCCCAGGAATCTCCCTTTCTTCCAGCTCAGACCAAGCCTGGAACTCTTCAAAGCCATATCCTGTGACAATCACAAGGGTTTTCTCCGCCCCAAGTGATGGAAAACTCGTGACTGTGACCCGAGGGTTGGGCGGGCGCAGAGAAACCGGGGCGGAGCTGCAAGTCGCCAGGCGAGGAAGCCCCCGGCCGGCTGCGCGTGCGCAATCTCACACCACGGGACCTCCTTCCCGCCGCGGAGTGTAGGAAACCGGACGCCAAATCTGTCCCCGCGCAGACGCCGCCCGGCGCAGAACGGAGTGGCCGCCCTCCCTGAGGCGCGCCTGCGCACGTCCTCACGCACGCTCCGGCGTACGGCGGCGGCCGGGGGTCGCGAGCCGGTGGAGGACCCGCGCGCGGAGGAGCCCGGGGAGTCAACTCTTCTTCCCTCCCTTCCCCATTCCCCTCCCCGCTCCCTCCCCCCTCCCCAAGAATGTTCCGCTACGAGGTGAGCTGTGGCGACCGGAAGTGACCCCTCCCTCCCTCCCGCTCCCCTTTTCCTCTCTTATCCCCGGAGCTTCTGTCCCGCGCTTCGGAGGAGGGGGGGGCGGTGGGCGGTGGGACCCCCGGGACTCAGAGGAGCGCGTCGCACCGGGGGTCGTGGGTTTCAACCTAGAGCTGTGTGAGCTGGTTCGGGGGACGGGACTGTCGTATTAGTTGTCAGTGGGTAGAGTTGGCCTCGGTTTTGAGGTGGGGAGGGCCCGTTAAGTGCCTTAACCGGACCACCTGCCAGCCCCAACCCGGGAGGAGCCGCGGAGGGGAGGCGTCGCATCCATGCGGTGGCTCTTCTTGAGGAAGAGTCACCCGGGAAAGCCCGGAGACGTTTCCCGCCCTGGACCTGGAACCACCTTTCGTCCAGTTACACACACCTATACACACAGGAAACCACCGGGTCACTGGGGCCTGGGCTTGCCCTTTGACTGTCCGCGGACTGTTGACTGAAGAGGCCTGGGAGTTGGGAGGGGGCGTGTCCAGCAGAAGTTCCTTTTGGGCGAGTGGAGGGAGACGTGGGTTTGGTGACGGTCCCGGTAATGTAGCAATAGTCGAGAGTCCTGAGCTTGTCACTAATTCATTGTATGACCTTGAGCGACTACTAATCTCTGGCCGTAAAGTCTCCAGGTTTGTAGAAGAAAGGGGCTTGTTTGCATAATCCCTATAAGCCTTTCCGATTGAAAAAACACACAGTGATTTGATTAAGGAGATCTTTGTGATTTGGGAGGAGTGCTGCTGGATGTTGCCTTTAAGGTGGAAGCAATTGCCTACCTGCTTTGTGTACGTTTGTGAGGGCTTCAGATGGGTGAAATGGCCCTTTGGCTTAACCGTACCTTCGGGAACAGTCTAAACCAGAGGTTCTCAACCTTCCTAATGCCCGCGCGACCCTTTAATACAGTTCCTCATGTTGTGGTGACCCCCAATTTCATTGTTACAAATTGAGCATAAAGCATAGTGATTAATCACAAAACAATATGTAATTATATGTGTTTTCCGATGGTCTTAGGCGACCCCTGTGAAAGGGTTGTTCGACCCCCGAAGGGGTCGCGACCCACAGGTTGAGAACCGCTGGTCTAAACCAAGAGGTAGCCAGGCAAGGTATAACACAACCCTGCCTTCCGATTCTGAGTCTTTGAAAATTGTGGATACACGTGACACTTGATAGGAAATGGTTTAAAACCAAACTAACTTTATGAAAACATGGAGGGAGGTGATCAGTGGTGTAGGCAGTTGCCTAAAGAAAAGAAAACTTAGAAAAACCAGTTAAAAACTAAAGTGTAAGGAGGAAATGTTTACAGTACAACCTACCTAAGTTGTTATGGTGATCTCTAGCGTTGTTCAGCAATCCGCAGTGTTTGACTAAATCTCTTCCTCATTTAATCCTCATAACTATGAGGTAGGTGGTATTGCTCCTCTATTATCTCTTAGGAAACTGAAACTTAGAGCCTAACAAAGCCTGTGGCATAATAGGTGCTCAAGAGGTACTTAATGAATTAATTTCAAAAAAATGATTTGCCCAAGTTAGCACCGCTTTTAAGAGCAGAGTCAGAACTTGAACTTGCGATATCACAGCTTTTTGAGAGTTTACTTAATTGTGGTTGAAAATTTCAGCTTTCTGTTTTATCACCAGAGTTTGGGCCAATAGGAAACAGAAAAGGGGAAAGATTGAAAATGAAGAGAAAGCTTTAAAAGAGAATAATAAAATAGTTGAAAAGTTGACATGAATATAGGGAAGGTGAAAGTTTTGTTGAACAATACACTAAAACCCAAAGGGTTCATTTCATTTGTCATTATTCTAACCAGTGATGTAAAGGAAGTTGGCAGACCGTGAGGAAATGCTCTTATTAGATTCCTGATAGAGAAATGGAATGTTTGTGAGGAAAGGTTAAATTAAATAAGGAATGGGAAAGAGAAACTGAAAGAAAAGAAGATACTGAAATTTTCCAATGTTGGGGAAGTTAGGGGGTAGAAAAAAATGCCATCTTTACAAAAAGTCACAATGAAGATATTACACTGATTGGGAAAGTAAGATGAACATTTTTAGAACATTTTACAATGTGGTTATGAACTTCATGAATAGCTAAATCTCCTTTCTCTTTTTAGTCTTTGGAGGATTGTCCTCTGGATGAAGATGAGGATGCATTTCAAGGCCTGGGAGAGGAAGATGAAGAAATTGATCAATTCAATGAGGATACATTTGGGTCAGGTGCAGTTGGTAAGTGATATCTTATATCCTCTTGGTCTCTTGATGGTTTCAGATGTTCTCCTTTATAAGTGCTTGGCCTTAGTAGGAGTAACCTCAGTCACTAATTTAGCAAAATATCCCATTCTTGGTCTTAGAATAGTCTAGGCTTGACCAGAAGCATCTACCCTTCTCCTCTTGACTTCTTTTTGCCTCACTTATAAAACCAGGTGTTCTGTAAGCTCTATTACTTCCAGCTATATGATCTTTTGCTCTAGGTTGACACTATAAGGAATTCAGGTGGTTAGAGAAATAGACATTTTTCCAAAGATTTAAAATAATCCTAGAAGAGGGGAATTTATTTGTGGGACATGTAACTTAAGGAAAATTAGTTGAACTAGGAGAAAACTCAGATTTGGATATGTATGGTTTTAAAATTCAGTTGGTCAGCAGTATATATTACATGACCCTGCTATTGTCTTAATAGTATCTTCAATAAAGTAAAAATCCCTTTATTCAAAGAATATTGGCGATAGAAAGTCTTCATAAGTTAGAAATAAGATGAAATTTTCCCACCCTTGGATATTGATAAATATTCTAGGAGTTGGAAAAAGTTAAAAAGCCAACCTATTCTTAAAGGCCGCAGAGCTGTGGATACTGAGATGGGGAATTTAGAGAGCAAGCTTATATGGTAAAGTTTGAGAATTAGAGATCCTAGAACAGGTTACATTAATAAGTTTAAATTAAACTGAATGTTTAAAAAAATGAAAAGGTAAGGCTCAGTGGAAATATTTTTGCTCTGAGTATTGATATTGAAAATGGCAACAACTGTTTTTTCTGGAATGTGTAAATACTTATGATTTCTTTGGTATCAAGCACTCTGTCTATGCAACAAATATTCAAAGTTAAGTAATAAGAAGAGGAAATTTAACTGTAATGGGTAATCCCAAGATTTTGAATATAAAAAACAAAAAAGAGGTCTTAAAAGTGTAATAATGGTTACTGGTTTCACAGTGACCTAAACAGCTTAAATTTATTAAAGCTTAGACTGAGTAGAATGAATTGTCAAAAATGCAAGAGTATAGTATTATCAACCAGGGTTTACAAAAATGAGTAGAGAGCTCAAAACTGCCACCACTAGGAACAGTAAAACAAGTGTTTAAGGTAGAAGGATAGACTCATTATAGAAGGGAACCAAAGACTTTTTGGATTATAGCCATAGTTTAGGACATGAGATCATCCAAGAAGATGACATAATCTAAGATGCTGTTCTCTCTCCATGGAGATCACAGGCAAAAGCAATAGAATAGAATTACAAAAGCAGGGAACAATTTGAATTGCAAATTGTATTTGGAAGTTAATTTACTAATAACATACAGAATATAATAGAAGCTATAAACATTGTATGCTTGTTTCTATAATTCTTCGTATCTTAATTGTACTGAATCTTAACATTTTTAAGCAAATTCCTCAGTATTAAAATGAAGTTGATGGAGTTGATTTATAGATATTATTTTAAGATGAGGCAGCATAATAATACGTACTCAGTTTTGAACCTGAACAGATGAGGAATAGTCTTGCCTTCTCGTTGACTTCCAGAGCGCTTGGACAGTTTTCTGAGTTCCTCACAAGATGGGGGAAATATTGCCTTAAAAGGATGCTAGAGTTTCAGAACTGTATTTTATATGATGATAGAAAGAAAGAAAAGTTTCTGGGGTTATACCAAAAAGAATAGGTAGTAAAAAACAAAGGCAGGGAAATGAAATAGCATTTGATTAGCCCACTTCATACCCTCAGGCATAAGGGGTGATTAATAAGGATTTCTTGGTTAACAAGTTTATAATAGAGAGAAAAATTTCAAAACACAAGCCCTTTCTATTGAGTATAATATACTTGAATTGTAAAATTAAAATCTTAATGCCTCATAACATCTTGATCTAAATACTGTAAAGATTTCTAAAAGGAAAATTGCTTCCCAAGTCCACCTGTGACTTGCTTACTACATCTCTACAAGAAGATACACAGCTGTTGTACAGAATTTAAACCAGGAGATAAAATGTCAGACCTTTGACATATGTTTTGGTGTGATGGTTTCTAATTCAAGGAGTGGCTTGAATGAAACCTGTTAGTACAGTAGTTAATTTTAAGTCGCTGGCTGCAAATGCTCTCATGTCACCTTTCCTTAAGAAACTAGTCACTGTCTTCCTCATGGAAAAGTGTTTGCATCATCTTAGAGCAGTGGTTCTCAACCTTCCTAATGCCGAGACCCTTTAATACAGTTCCTCATGTTGTGGTGACCCCCAATTTCATTGTTACAAATTGAACATAAGTAAAGCATAGTGATTAATCACAAAAACAATATGTAGTTATATATGTGTTTTCCGATGGTGTAAGGCGACCCCTGTGAAAGGGTTGTTCAATCCCCAAAGGGGTCGCGACCCACAGATTGAGAACCGCTGTCTTAGAGCCATAAATGCACCACAGTAATCTCAATTCAATCTCTAGAAATAAATGCTTAGCACTTAAAAGATGCTTATTATGTGCTAGACACCATTATAAATGTTTTACATATAATCCTCACTGTGTGAGGTAGGTGCTATTATTATACTCATTTTAACAAATGAGAGGAAAGTGACAGAGAGGTTAAGTAACTATAAATGGAATTAGTTTAAACTACCAGTTAAAGCAATCTTTGGGAATCTCCTGTCTCCCATCCTTCCTACTTTTATTGAAAACTACTATAATCTTTAGGAATTGAGATTGCCTTAAATCACCTCTACTTCCTTATCATTTTATTTTTTATTTTAAAATATCCCTGAGACAGACTTCAGGAGAATTATTACAAGTATAAGTTTATGGGAGCAATGAGGAATTTACTAACCCACATGAGGGTATAGGTCAGTGATGGTGAACCTATGACACGCGTGTCAGAGGTGACACGTGAACTCATTTTTTTGGTTGATTTTTCTTTGTTAAATGGCATTTATTTTTTTTATTTTTTTAAAATATATTTTATTGATTTTTTATAGAGAGGAAAGGAGAGGAGATAGAGAGCTAGAAACATCGATGAGAGAGAAACATCGATCAGCTGCCTCCTGCACACTCCCCACTGGGGATGTGCCCGCAACCAAGGTACATGCCCTTGACCGGAATCGAACCCAGGACCCTTGAGTCCGCAGGCCGATGCTCTATCCACTGAACCAAACCAGTTAGGGCGTTAAAAGGCATTTAAATATATAAAATAAATATCAAAAATAAAAGTCTTTACTATGGTTGCAAATATCAAAAAATTTCTATATGTGACACGGCACTAGAGTTAAGTTAGGGTTTTTCAAAATGCTGACACGCCAAGCTCAAAAGGTTCGCCATCACTGGTATAGGTTAATGAGTTAAAGAAAAACAGCTCTCTTTCCCTTTATTTCTCTGTTTTTCTTTTGCCTCCTGTTTATCCTTTTTACCAATGTGGATTGAAGTCCAGCATTGGTATATCTAAGTAACTATGTTTAAGGTCATTTGAAAAAGGTATATAGGGTGAAGTATCTACCCTCTTATAGTAAGGACATTCCATCTCTGACATTGCTTCAGGTGATTTTTCACAAAACCAAGTAACACCTGAAAGGATGATGAGGGTATCTATGGCATAGATTTCTTTGTTTGCATGTTTAAAAAAGCAATTCACAACAGTTATTCTCACAGAATATGGCTGTTTAACCAGAGTTTTTTAAAAATGTTATTAAGGCCCTGGCTAGTGTGGATCAGTGGATAGAGCATTGGCCCTTGGACTGAAAGGTCCTCGGTTCGATTCCAGTCAAGGGCACGCACCTCAGTTGCAGGCTCGATCCCTGGCCCTAGTCAGGGCACATGTGGAAGGCAACCAATCGGTGTGTCTCTCTCACATCAATGTTTCTCTCTCTCTGTCTCTATCCCTCCCTTCCACTCTCTCTACATATCAATGGAAAAATATCCTCGGGTAAGGATTTACCGAAAGAAAAAAAATGTAGTTATTAAGGACAAATAGACTACTCGTTTTTGGTAGGATCTGGTAAAGTTAGTAAAGATAGGTATGGAAACAGTGAATGAAAACAACATAAATTAGAACTTGATTGCATTAGAACCAATCTGTTAACAAATTAACTCCTTAAATTTAGAAAATAAATATAAAAACATTCCTTATTTGGGATTATACTCCTATTTTTTTGGCATAGCTGGGTTAGTAAAATTACAAAGAAAATTTGTCCTTTAAAAACTTTCTTAGTGTACTGTTCCTTGGTAAAGATGACACAAATATTAATGTCACATGCTGGCTGGGCTAAAGTGGATTTTAAAGTACATTTAAATCTACGGCAGTGCCCAAGACTAGACAGTAGTTCTAATCATGCCAGATTATAAATTGGAAGTCCCACTTCCCTCACTTTTTGGACCACTAGTGTTATGTGCTTCTTTGTTATGTAGTAAAAATAGCAAATTTTAAGTGTTTATAATCTGACCCTGAAAGGTACTTACCCTACAGAAATATTTGCTTAAGATATTAAGATATATATAATATTTAGTACAATATTAATCATTGTATTGAGAATTTGCAAATCTAAATTTCCATCAGTAGGGGATAAGTTGAATTAGTTTTAATTTATCAATAGAATTGAATCTTATATAAATACTAGAGGCCCAGTGCACGAATTCGCGCACCAGTGGGGTCCCTCAGCCTGGCCTGTAGGATCAGGCCAAAACCAGCTCTCTGATATCCCCCGAGGGGTCCTGGATTGTGAGAGGGCACAGGTCAGGTCGAGGGACCCCAACGGTGCAGGATCAGGACTGGGGAGGGACGCGGGAGGTTGGCCAGCTGGGGAGGGACTGTGGGAGGGCTCCAGGGCGTGTCTGGCCCATCTCAGTCCTGATCAGCTGGACCCCATCAGCAAGCTAACCTACTGGTATGAGCATCTGCCCCCTGGTGGTCAGTGCACTTCATAGCAACTGGTCAACCAGTCGACTGCCCCCTGGTGGTCAGTGTGTGTCATTGTGAGCAGTTGAGCAGCCTTAGCATATCATTAGCATATTACGCTTTGACTGGTTGAACAGACAACTGGACACTTAAGCATATTAGTTAGGCCTTTATTATATAGGACTAGAGGCCCGGTGCACGAATTTGTGTACATTGAAAGGAAATTAATCAGAAGAAATATTTTAATATCGCTATTTGCCTTTCTCTATAATAGAAGTGTCAACCAAATTCACAATCAACAATGACAGATGGAAACACTTGTGCAATTGGCACCAGCAAGAGCTTTATATATGTAGATAAACTTGCTTAATTAGACCTGCTTTCTGATTTGGCTAAATTTTTCCCAGCCCAGTGAAGCACCCCAACTTCTCTTTCAGGTAATTGTCAGCAACACAGCAGTAAATATCAACACAAAGCAGATTATTATTGTAGATCACGCAGGGAGAACAGAGGGTAAAATATTTAACTGCAACAGTGTTTGACTATATTGTGCACAGTGAGAAAACCTGAAGTCATTTTCAAGGTCCACCATTTCTTACTTCTTTTCAGTTGGGTCAAGTTTCTAACCTTTCTAAATCTCCGTTTTCTGACTAATGAAAAGAAAATAGGATTCCACCAAGTTTCCTATCTACCTACTCCAGGACTTATGTGAGGATCAAATGAGGTGAGGCACGGGAAAATGCTTCACAGGCATTTGGTTAAAGTGTAAAATGTTTCCACCTGGCTATAAAGCAAGTCATATTCCTGGGCTGAAGAAATTCCAAGAAGGCTAGTCACTAGGGAGAGGAAGCCAGGCGTTGCTACATGACATCATTACCTGGTGCCCACAGCTATCATTTCTGGGCTGGGCTAGGCTGTGGGCCTCATTTTGTGCCATGGGGTCTCAGCAGTGTTGGCTGCGACTTGGTGGGCTGTCGCTCCAGGATGGTGATGGGGCCTGTGTCCCACTTGGGTGAAGACGAGTGTTGCTTTGTGGGTGCCAGGTCCATGATGCCGTTTATTGTTAAATGACCTATTGCTAGGGAGAGGAAGCTGGGCGTTGCTACATGTCATCATTACCCAGCACCCACAGCCACCATTTCTGGGCTGGGCTGTGGGCCGTATTTTGCGCCATGGGGTCTTGGCAGCGTTGGCTGCAATTTGGTGGGCTGTCGCTCTGTAGTGGCGGGACCTGTGTCCCACTTGGGGGAAGCTGAGTGTTGCTTTGTGGGCACCAGGTCCATGGTGCAGTTTCTCTGTAAATGGCCAGTGTGTGTCACAGCAGCTCCTGTATTGAGCATCTGCCCCCTGATGGTCAGTGTGCATCATAGTGACCAGTCAGACAGTCGGACACTTAGCATATTAGCCTTTTAAATATATACTAGAGGCCCGTTGCACCAAGAGATTCATGCAATAGGCCTTCCTTCTCCTGGCTGCCAGCACCGGTTTTCCTCCAGCTCCCGGGACCCAGGCCTTCGCTCCGGCCTCACCAGAGAAGCGAAGCCTCTTCAGCCTTCAGTCTTCGCTGCTCTGCGCCTGTGTATGCAAATTAACCGCCATCTTTGTTGGGTTGATTTGCATAGTCATCCTGATTGGCTGGTGGGCATAGCAGAGTGACACCAATTTGCATGTTTCTCTTTTATTAGTGTAGACTAATGGTCTGGTGCACGAAATTCGTGCACAGGGGTGTGTCCCTCAGCCCGGCCTGCACCCTCTCCAATCTGGGACCCTCTCCAATCTGCACCCCTGTGGGATCGGGCCTAAACCGGCAGTTAGACATCCCTCTCGCAATCCGGGACCGCTGGCTCCTAACCACTCACCTGCCTGCCTGATTGCCCCTAACCACTCTGCCTGCTGGCCTGGTCGCTCCCAACTGCCTCCCCCTCCTTCCCCCACTGGCCTGCTCATCCCCAACTGCCCCCCCTGCCATCCTGCTTGTCCCCAACTGCCCACGGGTACCCTCGCAGGTAGTAGGTGCTGATTAGGGAGGAGGACATGATTGTTTTCTGGGACTGTTGCTATGGAAGCTTTGCGCCATGGGTTCTGCAGGACTCTGAGGGGTGGGTTCTGGCCAGCAGCCCTGTAGCGGTGGTTTACCCCCCGGAGGTGCTGGTGGGGGGCAGGGAGTTAAGGGGGCGCTACGGGGGTAGTGAGGCCAAAGGGGGAGTAACTGTCAAACCTTCCCGCTTGGCACCATTCTTTAAATTGTACGTGGCTGTTTCATAGCTATACCTGCTCAGGAAATTTAACTTTCCACCTATCTTCTGGAGTTGGAATTATTTACTTGGTTAACAGAACTTTATAAAACTTTTTAGTTCCAATATGAACTGTATGTCATTTTTATGATTTCCTTATAGATGATGATTGGCAGGAGGCACATGAGCGACTGGCTGAATTGGAAGAGAAACTGCCGGCAGCAGTCAATGAACAAACAGGCAATGGAGAAAGGGATGAGATGGACTTGTTGGGTGACCATGAGGAAAATCTGGCAGAAAGGCTCAGTAAGATGGTGATTGAAAATGAACTAGAAGATCCAGCCATCATGAGGGCAGTGCAGACCAGGCCAGTTTTGCAAGTAAGTTACTCTGGTTTGAGCATAGTAGCAGACTAATAATCAAAGTGAAATATTGAGTTCTTTTTTTTTTTTTAATCTACTATAATGAGAGATTTACATATGCCATGCTGTAGAAAATTGTTAATGTAATTCCTGATAACAATTCTGGAGATGAAGTTGGAGAATGATGTATACTCTGGAGCACTATAATTTCTTATTCTCAAGCAGTTGAGGCTCTTTTGGAGCTTTGTTCACCAAAAGCAGGTACTTCATACAGAGAGCCCACACTATTTGTATTTTCCCTTTTTTGTTAGCCCCAACCAGGAAGTCTCAATTCCAGCATCTGGGATGGATCTGAAGTTCTGAGGCGAATCCGAGGACCATTGCTTGCTCAGGTATTAAACATTTTCTCTTTATATACAATTCCACATCTGTGAAAATTTCAAGCTGGCTCCTGTTGTCATCCTTTCCTTGCAGAATCATATAGTTGGATATCATTTGCCAGTCTTAGGTCAATTACTCCATCCAGCACTCAGAGTTGTACCACTTCCTCAGCCTCTGTGGAAGTGCTGAGTTGACTGTGCTTTACTTTGAAAAGGTTGAAATGGGGATGACCTGGAGTGTGACCGGGGCCAGGGAGAGGGGTGCCCAGCAGGGAGGAGGGTGACCTAGGGGTGGGGAGGCAGAGGACTCAAGGATGAGAGATTCCCAGAGAAGGCCCACTGTGAACTAGACATTTAAATGCATTCAGGCTGGTCGACCTTCCTGAGAGCCCTGAGTTTGTAGCATGAAATAGGGGTCCCCCAACTCCAGAGGGGCTCCCCTGTTTCCAAGTAACACCCTTATTGACATCAGAAGCAAGTCCAAATTACCAAAGTTAAGGTGGTTATTGGATTGGTTGGTTTTGATAGTGAAGCCTTTTTACAGTACATGCAATAGACTTAATTCCTGTATCTATATTATATGGTTAGACCAAGAAATGTTTACATGCAATAAGCATATGTGGAAATGCATTTCTGAAGACCAGAATAACTCAAGGCTGCAATTCTATTCAGAACAGAAAATAAAGTTTAAAATAATAATAAATAAAATAAAAGGTTGGAAGGGACCATTATAACTCAATTTTGTCACCTTACAATTTGAGTTACTTGAAAAGTCATTTCTAGGCAGAACTATAAGACTGGAGAATAGATCAGTGTTGGCCAGTGGTTGGGAGTGGTGGGAGAGGTTGACAGCAAAGCCACTCTGCGACTCATACAACTTAACAAAAGGAATATAAACAATCCAATCAAAAAATGGGCAAAGGACTTAAATAGACACTTTTCAAAAGAAGACCTACAGAAGGCCAAACGACATATGAAAACATGCTCAAATCATCTTACAGATGCAAATCAAAACGACAATGAGGTAACATCTCACACCTGTCAGAATAGCTGTCATCAACAAATCCACAAACAAGTATGTGGAGAAAAAGGAACCATTTTGCACTGCTGGTGGGAATGCAGGCTGGTGCGGCCACTGTGGAAAACAGTATGGAGTTTCCTCAAAAAATTAAAAATGGAGCTCCCACTTGACCCAGTAATCCCACTTCTAGGAATATATCCCAAGAAATCTGAAACACCAATCAGAAAGTATATATGCACCCCTATGTTCATAGCAGCACAAATTACAATAGCTAAGATTTGGAAACAGCCTAAGTGCCCATCAGCAGGTGAGTGGATTAAAAAACTGGTACATCTATGCAATGGAATACTACACTGCTGTAAAAAAGAAGGAACTCTTAACCATTGCAACAGCATGGATGGACCTGGAGAGCATTATGCTGAGCAAAATAAGCCAGTCTGAAAAAGATAAATATCACATGATCTCACTCATTTGTGGAATATAATGAACAATGTAAACTGATAAACCAATATAGAGCCAGAGAAAAAAAATATTTTAGAATATAATAGAAGTAATCCTGTTATTTGCAGATTTTTAATATTTCCTACAACTTTTGTGATATTGTACTATGTTAGTACAGTTTTGGTATTATTATATTTAAAATCTTTTTTCTTGAAATAATTTTCATTGCATGTAATATATTTAAAATCATTTTTCTTGAAATATTAAAGTTTATTGCATGTAACATTATTATATTTAAAATCGTTTTTCTTGAAATATTAATGTTTATTGCATGTAAAAAAAAAACCACTACATAGGAAGTTTGTGGAGTGATGAAATTGTTCTATATCTTGATTGTGATGGTAGATTCATGACTGCATTTATTAAACTTCAGAGAACTGTACACCAAAGAGTAAATTTTACTGGATAAGAAATAAAAATAAATAAAATTTTAAATTTCTCGAGATATTTTGACGTTTATAGAGATTATTAACACATTTCAAGTTAAACTAAGGTTTTTTTGTGGATTTTTTTTTTGCTACTTCCTTAATTAGGAAATGCCTACAGTATCTGTATTAGAATATGCCTTGCCTCAGAAGCCCCCACAGGGCCCAGAAGATGATCGGGACCTTTCCGAGCGTGCATTACCAAGGCGGTCAACTTCACCTATCATTGGCAGCCCTCCTGTTAGAGCTGTCCCCATAGGCACCCCACCTAAGCAGATGGCTGTACCCAGCTTCAACCAACAGGTACCTCTCATTAACAGGCACTCAGCCCAGGATATTGGGAATCTGGGCAAAATTATTGGGGAAATTGGTGATGTTGGGAGGAGGGTGGAAATTTTGGGTAGGCATTAGATTAGAAAGAAAAATAGCCAATTAGAGGAGAAGTTAGTACCAATAAGAGACACATTCCTTAATGCCCCTTGCTGGTGCTGCTCCTATTGCTGCTTTCTAAATGGGGAGAAAAGGGTAGTTAACCACATTTAGTGTATATATCCTTTTTAAAGGGTTTTGCTGGCTGCCCAAAACATTAGCAGAGAGGTAACTGAAAGCTGGGGGGAGTGGGAACACACAGCATTGTCCACATCCCTTTTTACCTTTAAGATATCCCTGCTTTCCCTAGAGCCTGTGCAGTCCTGTTCCATAGACTTTCCTCCACCTGAAACGAGCAGCTGAAAAGGAAGGCCAATTTGGAAGGTATGGGGGGAGGGTGGTGTTGGTATGGCCTAGTTAGGCTCAGTATCCCATGAAATGGTGGAGTCACAGTATATTACAAAAGAGCTCTAAGCATGGCGGCCATATCACAGGGGCTTCAGAATAGGACTTAGTTAATCCTCCAGCTTTCTTATCATTCCTTCTCCCTCACTGCTACCAAAATATATCCTTTTGGAGAGAATTTGCAAGTTTGAATATCTGCTGGTACCTCCCTCAGATAGCATGGAAGGGTGGGGATAACTGGAGAATTAGCTAAATCTTCCTCTGTTAAAAGCTACTGATATTTGTGGGAGGAAGTGACCAAAGGTTCTGTATATGAACCCATAGCCTTAGCAATTGGTTTAGAAGTAGGGCTTTGCATTGAGTTCTGTGTCTCTACCAGTACTAGAAGGGAGGAAGTGTAGGTGGAAGAAAAACTGACTTCACTGAGTGTAGTTGTTTATATGTTTGCCCTCATAGATTCTGTGTCCGAAGCCTGTCCATGTTCGGCCCCCAATGCCACCACGTTATCCTGCTCCCTATGGTGAGAGGATGTCTCCAAACCAGCTCTGCAATGTCCCGGTATGTCACTCTACAACCTAATGAAAATGCAATCTGTATTTTCTGATAACTACCTATTTAATCACTATACAAGTATATGGACTTCTCTTAATTATACATATTTTTTCTATCTCCATACTTGAATTTCTGAATCTTCTGGTCCCCAGATCAGAAGACATGATTCATTATGTTCAGTTGTTTCTTATATCAGTTCTTATCTTTAAAAATCTAAACTCGGTGTGATCATTTGATTTCCTTCTATCTCTGTCCCTCGTTCTGCTTTCTTTTTCATGTTACATTATGATAGTACTTCATAATTACATAATTATTCTCTTTTACATTAGTGGACAGCTTGACTGTACAGTTTAAGAGTGTGCTTTTTTTTTTTACTGTGTTTTGCATCTTGTTGTTGTTTTGTTTGTTTTTAAATTCTTTATTGTTTAAAGTATTACATATGTCTCCTTTCTCCCTATTGACCTCTCCCCAGTTGCTCCCACCCCCCAGCACATGCCCTTGCCCCACCCACCAGTCTTTTTTCATTGGTTATGCTTATATGCATGCAATTTAAGAGTTTTTATATCCAAATTTATTCTGCATTTCTATTGAGTTTCCTTATTATATTGATTTACTTATTTCATAGTATATAAGTTTTTTCTTTTTCTTTTTTTTTATTCTAGAACTCTTCCCTACTGGGTCACCCTTTCCCTCCTAGTGTCCCTCCTGTTCTTAGCCCCCTCCAGAGAGCACAGCTTCTTGGAGGAGCACAGGTAAGCCTTCAGTAGCTCAACCCATAAAGAGCTCTCTTACTTTCCTGAAGTGCACTACATGATACCTTTTTTTTTCTCTTTGATCAATCACTACTGTCTCTTTTTTCCCCATTATCATTTCAAACAAACTTACTGATGGAAACAATATTAACTTTTCTGTGGATAAAAGCAAGGGGACTTGCTGATTAACTAAGTTTAAGGTTTTGTCCCTCTGTAGCTACAGCCTGGACGGATGTCTCCCAGCCAGTTTGCACGGGTCCCTGGATTTGTTGGTAGTCCACTTGCTGCCATGAATCCCAAGCTGCTGCAAGGGCGAGTTGGGCAGATGCTTCCCCCAGCACCAGGCTTCCGTGCCTTCTTTAGTGCTCCACCTCCTGCTACACCACCTCCTCCACAGCAGCACCCCCCTGGCCCAGGACCTCTTGTGCAAAACTTACGGTATACACAACAAATGCTACTGTTTGTTTATTCATTGTTGGCTGAGTCTCCTAATGACATTTAGTATTTTAATATGGAAGTCTCTTGATATTTGCAGGTGATAAATTTTGAGATGTTACTGGATCCTCAAGTTGCCAGAAGAGAAATGTTTGACAGTCTGCAGGCTTTCTTATAAATCACATTTTCCTCAAGTCACATATTTCCTGTGTACATTTGCACATTTCTAATTAATCACCTCTTTTATTTCTTCTAAAGTTTATGTCTCACTCTAGATTCGTTTTACAAACACACACATACTTATACAGGGTGGGGCAAAAATAGTTGTGAGTATGCAAAACACAGCTTATTCTGTTTATTGTATTATTATCAATAGAGGCCCAGTGCATGAAATTCTTGCACTTGGGCATGAATTGTGCCCTCTCGTAGTCCAGGAGCCCTCAGGGGATGTCCGACTGACAGCTTAGGCCTGCTTGTGGGGAGTGGACCTAAGCCGTCAGTTGGACATCCTTAGTACTGCCTTGGAGGCGAGAGAGGCTCCCGCCACCACCGCTACGCTCACCAGTCATGAGCCTGGCTTCTGGCTGAGTGGCACTCCCCCTGTGGGAGCGCACTGACCATCAGGGGGCAGCTCCTACATTGAGTGTTTGCCCACTTGTGGTCAGTGCATGTCATAGTGACCTGTTGTTCTGCTGTTGGGTCAATTTGCATATTAGCCTTTTATTATATAGGATATTTTCCATATGAACAACTGTAAACTTACTTTTGCCCCACCCTGTATATATCACTAAGGGTTCTTTAGAGAAACAGAACCAAGAAGTGCCATATATACATAATACAAGGTGGAGCAAAGGCAGGTTTACAATTGTGAGTATGTGAAACAGAGTTTATTCTTGTAGTACTATTTATTAATTATTGTTTTACTTTCCATATGAACAACTATAAAGCTACTTTTGCTCCACCTTGTATTTTCAGTGTCATTCCCAAGTGGTTGTAACTAAGTACATTAAATCTAAAGCAGCGGTCACCAACCTTTTGGACCTCATGGACCATCAGTGGTCCGCAGACCACCAGTTGGCGACTGCTGATTTAGAGACTTCTGTTTGACAGAAGCAAAGAGAAAAAGGATTATACTGCTTGACTGTTAATTCACTCAAATTTATGATCACCTGCTCAGGAGTTGAGAATTGGCCATTGTAGAAGACATAAGAACATATGGCTATCTTTTTCTTCTAAAAAGTCTCCTTAGAATAGACTCTAACATTCCCTTGGATGAACCTGTATGAAGTTATCTTGTACTAACAACATTCTTGAAAACTTCAAATCATAAGGACATCAGAAATAAAAAACCTTTTCTGTTTTTTCTTAGATCTCAGGCCCCAATGTTTAGAGCAGACACCACTCATCTTCATCCACAGCACCGTCGACTTTTGCATCAGAGACAGCAACAGAATAGAAAGTAAGTGCTCACCCTCCTCGTTTGCAATTTTTTAATTCAGCTGTTCATTTTGACAGTGTACATGGTGCTACTAGTTTATTTTTTAAAATATATTTTTCTTGAGGGAGAGAGGGATAGAAACATCAAGGATGAGAGAGAATCATTCATCAGCTGACTCCTGCACGCCCCCTAGTGAGGCTCAAGCTGCAACCCAGGCATGTTCCCTGACTGGGAATTGAACCGTGACCTCCTGGTTCATAGGTCAACGCTCAACCACTGAGCCATGCTGGCTAGGCAAGGAGCTACTGATTTAGTTTACTTTTTAAGTAAATTTAAATAGTATTGAATTTATTTTACTGGTAAAGTCAACATATAAGCTGTCATTTTATGTTTGTGATACACTAGCTTCAAATGATAACATTTTGTCAGCTAATTTCCAAGTTACTATAATTCTGTTGATCAGAAATACAGTTTAGATCTGATATTTTTTCTTATAAGCCAACATTTTATACTCTTACCAAGTTCTTACCATATTCTTACCTACCTTTTGTCTACCATCTCAGCTCTGAGGTAATCTTGAATTATAGTAGTTAGCTTTATATTTGGGTTTGATGTAATGCCAACAGTCACTCTTTAATCTTGGCTATAATTCTTTAATCCTCATCCAACAAATGCAAATACATATTGATATATGTGACCCCAGCTATATGTCAGGCACTATGGGGATTGAAAGAACAAGGCATATAAAACCCTGCCTTAGTGGAGCTTATGTTATAATCATAAAATAAAAAATTAAACAAAACTTAGGTTTCTTCAACCTTCGGTTATAATGTTTTCTATGTGTAATCCATTCTCACATTCAAAGGAATTGTAGAATATTTTTTGCAGGAAAAATACTGTATGGGCTCTTAAAATATTAATTTTAAAAATACTGTATTAAAATATTAAATTCTAGTGCCTATTGTTAACTCTATGGGACTGTACACTTTAGAATTTGATAAGAGGGTAGATCTCATGATAACAAAAGACCACACTAACATGCAGTTCCCATGTTACATGGCTCATACAAATGGAATCTCAAAAAGCTCACTTGTAATCAGAAAACTGCAGATTAAAATTAGATAACCATTTTACATCTCCACATGGACAAAACTTGAAGTATCACTGACTGTTATTATCAGCAAGATTGGAGTGTACAGCCTCTTAGGAGAGAACTTGGCAATAAGTAATAAGGTTGAAAATGTGAATACACCACATCTTAGTAGATCTATTTTTAATATATACCTGGGTATATTATCAACATGGATAAGTATGAAAAGCAGTGTTGAGTGAGAACCATTTATATAAAATTGAAAGGCACACTGAATACTAATGTATAAAATTTAAAGATGTACACACAAGTAACCAAAGAACTAATGTGCATATATGTATAGCCCATGGACATAGAAAATAGTGCAGTGAAGGTCTGGGGAGTGGGGAAGAGGCTGTGTGGAGGGAGGCAAAGAAGGAAGGGAAATGAGGAACATCTGTAATACTTTCAACAATAAAAAATAAATTTAAAAAAGGGGAAAAAAGTAAAGAAACAATTCAGGGAGGGTACATACCAAAGTCGTTCCTCTAGAAACTGGGCTGGGATCTATCCAGAGAAGTACAAGAGGGCCTTCAGCCTTAAATGTAATGCTTAATATTACTTTTTAAAAATCTGAGGCTAATTTGGCAAAAAATAGATTTTTTTCATTATGTCTAGGTGGAAGATAAATGAATGTTTATTATAGTATTTTCTGGGTATTTCTCTACATTTGAATTATTTCATGATTTTCAACAAGTTTAAAATAAGTATATAGACTTATAATCAAATTGGCCTGTGTTCAGATCTCTTACTCTGACTAGTTGTGTGGCTTTGGACAAATTACGTGATCTTTTTCGGCCTTAGTTTGTTGTCTTAAGTGGAAAAGTAAACCTACTACCTCATAGGGTTATTGTAGGGCTTATACAAAAGTCTGTAGATGAAAGTACTTAGCATCTGGTAAGGAAGTCAGATCTTAGTTTTATTTCCTTAACTGTGTATTGCATAGCTCTTGCCTCTCAAATTTTGTAAAGATTCAGCTCTCTTTCACTTCTCTCTTAGCAAAAGCAAAGGGGAATCTTTTTTTAATTGGCCTTGTTTATTCCTGTATTATTATAAGGCATAATAAATGCCGCTTGAAGTGAGTGTGGTATGTGTTCGTTTTTCAGTCAGCATCGGAATCTCAATGGTGCAGGAGATAGAGGAAGTCACCGGAGCAGTCACCAAGATCATCTCCGGAAGGATCCGTATGCCAATCTCATGTTGCAGCGAGAAAAGGACTGGGTCGCCAAAATCCAGATGATGCAACTGCAAAGCACTGATCCCTACCTGGATGATTTTTATTATCAGGTAAATACTCTGTGCTAGTTTTGAGGGTCATAGTTTAGTTCCTTCCTCTGGTGAAAGCACTCATTTAAATATTGGTAGAATTGGACATTGATAGAATTTTCTTTTGAAGTAGTCTTTAAGTGGATAAGAATGACTAAATTCTGTTCTCTTTTCAAGCTAAAGAGCCTCTCACTGTTCACTAAAAGGTTTTCATATATGCCATCTATTTTTTACACATAGAGGCTCTCAAACCAATATTTTCAAATCCCTTTGGCATCAGTAATCTGGTTCTTTCAATTAAGGATATTGGCAGTCTTTCTTGGCTGGTGTGGCTCAATTGGTTAGGTGTCATCCCATGCAGGTTGCAGGTTCGATTTGCCATCAGCCCAGGTTGCAGGCTCAATCTCTGGTAGGGGGTGGGCAGGAGGCAGTCAATTGATGTCTTGCTCTTACATTGATGTTTCTCTCTCTCCCTCCCTCTAAAAAGTCAATTTAAAAATCTTTAAGAAAAAAAAATAAGAATATTGGCAGTCTAACTTTAAAGATATTTCCATTAATGATTACCTTTTTTAAGGCTGGGATTTTTTTTATAAAGGAAATTTATAGCAGTTTAACAAAAATTACAGACCAATACATTTACAGAAGGCAAGTTGTTGCAGTCACCAGTATAATTATTTAATGGTAAAGAGCTGCTATATTGTGTGCTTGTGTTGCAACTGAAATTCTTGTCACGGGGCAGAATTACTTTGAAAAACTGGAGAAACTGTCAGCTGCTGAAGAATTACAAGGTGATGGTCCTAAAAAGGAGCGCACCAAGCTCATTACCCCTCAGGTGGCCAAACTGGAGCACGCCTATAAGCCAGGTAAGCTCTTATCCCCTTAATGTAATAAGAGAAATTTGGCAGGCTACTGATATGATAAAATATAAGTAACTGCATAGGTGACTGGATAGAGATGTTTAAAACTGATTAATTAAGGTACTGTTGTCCTTAGTAAATACCGAGATCAACCTTTGTTCAAGTGTGGAATAAATGGTTTGGTACGGACCTTTTAGGTCCTTTTCTACTTGAGATTCCATAACTTTTTAATGCCTTTTTAAATTCCTAATTGTGCTAAAATAGATAAGGGAGGAACATTTCAGATCTCAATTTGATTATTATTGCAACAAAAAAATGGAAAAGGGAAAATTTTGATAAGAGCTTGCTTTAGATAATACTTGGATTTTTATAGTAAATTATTAGACTATGAGTAAAGAACAGAAAATATAAAGATCTCAGAAAGCTGTCTGTCTGCACAGCTGAGTTTTTGTTGGAAATGTTTTGTCCTTGCAGTGCAGTTTGAGGGCTCTTTGGGAAAGCTTACCGTCTCTAGTGTGAATAATCCCCGGAAAATGATTGATGCTGTTGTGACATCTCGGAGTGAGGATGATGTAAGTGTCAGCAGAATTGTGTGTTTAAGAAATTCTGGGTTATCACTACTTCTCTTGGGGTCATTGTGGAATGGAATCAAGCATAATGGAGTTCTTTATAGTCTAACCTGAAGCTTCTGATCTGACCTATCATGGCATTCTGGTTTTCTTCAAATGTGTTGAGATTCTAACACCTTCATCTCTAAGGCAGCCAGGCAGGACCTGGGGTGGCAGGAATCTTTTCACTGGGTAACTGGCTGCAAATAGCATCAGCTATTTTTCTCCAGTATTTAAATTATCATTTTCTATGTGTTTTAAGATTTTTCTATAATATCTTCATCTTCTACTGCATTCTACAATTACCTTTTGCCTATCTATGAGTTCAGTTTAATGGTTTGTGTGTGGATTGATTCAATCAACTTTATAAACTTTGTCCACATCTTTGTTTTTAGAATATTAACTTTCAAGGAGTCAAGATTGTCTTCTCAAAGTATTTTCACAAATGGAACTTACATATGCAGACTAAAAAACTTATTTTTAATAGCGGTAAACAGTCCACATTAAATAGTCTTGTCTTTTTTTAGGAAACAAAAGAAAAACAGGTTCGGGACAAGAGACGAAAAACCCTTGTCATAATTGAGAAAGTAAGTTTTAGAATTTGTTGCTATGGTTTCAAATAAGGAACTGTCAAATGTATGTACTATAAGTAGAAAAGCAATCAGCGCTCTGTAATTTTAATTAATGGATATATTCTTGTTGAGTGCCTATTATGTGCCAAGCACACCAGAAAGGTGTTCTCACCTGTGGCCTCAAGGAAGTCTCTCATGATCACAAATACTGGGGTTTTGTCCAAACTTGTTCAGGTCACAGCTGAGTGCTAGGGCAGGTCACCTTTCTAGGACAATTGGAATAAAAATGACATTGTTCCATATATGAAATAGTTGAATCAATTGAATCAGTTTACATATATTGGCACTCCCTGGGTGTTGGGTGCTAAGAAAAACAAGGTAACACACCGGCAGTTGTTTTGTGAAGTGTAAATACTACGTTGCAAGGCCATAGAGCATAGTGGTTAAGAGCACCGACTCTGGAACCAGGCTGCAAATCATGCCTTTTTCACTTTTAATTAAGTCTGTGACTTGAGGCCAGTTATTTAACCTTTCTGTGCTGTCCTCAGTTTCTTCATCTATAAAAATGGGGATGCTGATAGTCTCTTTCTGATTGGGCTGTAGTGAGTATTCGGTGAATGGGTACTTACATGCCAAGTGCTTAGAACAGTGCCCAGCACCCAGTATAAAAATGATTATACCTTTTTTTTTTTTTTTAATCAATGTAAGGCTTAACTTGAAGCAGTGATACAGGTTGTTTATGTTACAGAGCTGTTGTTGCTGTTGGAAATTTTAGAATGTGTAATCATTTCACTATCATTACCTTCTGGATTAGAGGTCAAGGAAACATGAAGAATGGTGTTTGAAGAAATTTTAAAAGTTATTTCACTGTGTTTTTCTAGATTTAAAAGAGCACTTTTGTTCTCTCAATTTTATTACAGTGAGCTTTCATTCCAGTATCTTTAATTGTTAGTCCTAAACTGTGAGGTGATTTATCTAATACTCTGACCCTGACTTAAGACCTACAGTTTGCTCCTGGATGTGGAAGATTATGAAAGGCGTTACCTCCTAAGTCTAGAAGAAGAGCGACCTGCCCTGATGGATGAAAGAAAGCACAAAATTTGCAGCATGTATGACAACTTAAGGGGAAAATTACCTGGACAAGAGAGGTAAGAATTGCGCACTTTGAGGAAGACATGAGACTAGCTGGACTCCCTACTCTGCTAAACTGAACTTTATACATTTCTACCTTTTCTCCTTTACCATCTCAGTAAGCTCCAAGTCTGTTCTTTTGGCCTAATTGAGATGCCACTTCATATAAAGCATTTCATAATCCTTCCCAGCCAGGAAAAAAAAAAATCTCTTTATCCTGAATTCATTTATCCAACAAATACTTTTTTTTTTTTTACTTTCTTTTCTTTTCTTTTTTTTTAAATTAAATCTTTATTGTTCAGATTATTACATTTGTTCCTCTTTTTTTCCCCCCCATAACTCCCCTCCTTCCAGTTCCCACCCCACCCTCCACCCTCACTCCCCACCCACTGTCCTCATCCATAGGTGCACGATTTTTGTCCAGTCTCTTCCTGCATCTCCCACACCCCTTTCCCCCTCAAGAATAGTCAGTCCATTCCCTTTCTATGTCCCTGATTCTATTATAATCAACAGTTCATTCTGTTCATCAGATTATTTATTCACTTGATTCTTAGATTCACTTGTCGATAGATGCATATTTGTTGTTCATAATTTGTATCTTTACCTTTTTCTTCTTCTTCCTCTTCTTAAAGGATGCCTTTCAGCATTTCATATAATACTGGTTTGGTGGTGATGAACTCCTTTAGCTTTTCCTTATCTGTGAAGCTCTTTATCTGACCTTCAATTCTGAATGATAGCTTTGCTGGATAAAGTAATCTTGGTTGTAGGTTCTTGGCATTCATCACTTTGAATATTTCTTGCCACTCCCTTCTGGCCTGCAAAGTTTCTGTTGAGAAATCAGCTGACAGTCGTATGGGTATTCCCTTGTAGGTAACTGAGTTTCTTTCTCTTGCTGCTTTTAAGATTCTCTCTTTGTCTTTTGCTCTTGGCATTTTAATTATGATGTGTCTTGGTGTGGTCCTCTTTGGATTCCTTTTGTTTGGGGTTCTCTGCACTTCCTGGAGTTGTAAGTCTATTTCTTTCAACAGGTAAGGGAAGTTTTCTGTCATTATTTCTTCAAATAGGTTTTCAATATCTTGCTCTCTCTCATCTTCTGGCACCCCTATAATTCTGATGTTGGTACACTTGAAGCTGTCCCAGAGGCTCCTTACACTATCTTCGTATTTTCGGATTCTTTTTTCATTTTGCTTTTCCGGTTGGGTGTTTTTTGCTTCTTCGCATTTCAAATCTTTGACTTGATTCTTGCGCTCCTCTGGTCTGCTGTTGGGAGTCTGTATAGTATTCTTTATTTCAGTCAGTGTATGCTTAATTTCTAGTTGGTTCTTTATCATAACATCGAGGGTCTCATTAGATTTCTTGTAGATCTCATTAAGTTTATCGGTGGCTTCTAGACAGTTCTTGAGAGACCTTAAAAGTGTGGTTCTGAACTCTATATCTTCCATTGACAATTTTGTCCTGTTTCTTTGTCTCCGCATTTTTTTTATGCTTTCTTGGTGCACCCCCTAGTGGTCTTTGTGCGGAGTCTTGTTGTAGTTAAGCCTTGATTGTTGTAGTTAATACTAGGGGGATTTGACCTCAGGCCAACTGGCTGTGAGAGTCAGCTGTGTCTGCAGTGGGAAAACTTCTGTCCTCTGGGGAGGTGCTAATCTAGCCTTTGCCTGAGGCTATCCGGCAAATGGCTCTGTGCAGGGCTTGGGCGGGGCAGGCGGGTTGCACTGGTCACACGGGATCAACAGGGCGGGCGGAGGGAAGCAGCCCTGTCCCCAGAGGCTCTGCCTCTCAGAGTCCCAGCAACCGCTGCAAACCTCAGAGAGAAAGCTGCCCTCGTGTTCCGACCGATGCCAGACAGTCCCGCTTCTCCCGTTTGAGTCTGGGTCCCTAGTGACTCGCCCAGAACTGGAGCTCAGGGCCTGAGCCTCCCTCCCGATTGAAAACAACAACCCCGCCCTCAGCCACCAGCCCGCTCCGCCCACACCTCCGCACCTTTGTATTTTCCGCACTGCGCCTCCTCTGAGTCTCGGTATGCTGTTCTCTTTCCTTCTAGTTGAAGAATTTCCCCTCAGCCAGCTTTCCTGTGGTTCTGGGTGATGTCCGTTCCGTCTTTTAGTTGTATTTTTGAAGTGGTTGTGCGAGGCAGCATTCTCCGGTGTTTACCTATGCCACCATCTTGGTTCTCTTAACAAATACTTATTACTATCTACTAGGGACTGCTGGGTGCTGGAGAGAAAGTGGGGAATATTATTTAGTTTCTATTTTTGAGCTTATGGATTGTACTTGGTTAATGCTTATTAGCATGCTCAACCTTTTAATCTTTATGTATTTTCTTTCCCACTAAGTTGAAAAGTATAAACATTTAAACTTCCTTGGGATTTTCATAGAGTACTCATACACTATGGAAACGTGTCAGTCTTTCAGTGAAGACTGAGCTCCTTAATATATCTTTTTTTTTTTTTCTGTATCTCTATCATCTCTCTCCCACCCAGTATCTGGAACAGAATCTTGCTAATGGTAAATGTTTTATAAATCCCAAATATTTGTTTGATGAACGCAAGAGGACTGTCTAAGCCAGAACATACACCAAACAGAACATAAGAATAAGCACCTTCTTTTCTGGAGTTTGGGCTGACAGGGAACTGGTTGGATAAATGTAGGTTTATCCATGGATTGGAATGTTATGCAGCCATTAAAACGTATGTAGTTGAAGTATATTTATTGATGTGGAAAAGTGTTCACAAAAAGTTGTTGGGAAAAGTGAAGCAACAAAGCCATATGAATTCTATGAACCCAATTTTAGTTTTAATTATTTTTTTTGTTAATCCTCATCTGAGGATATTTTTCCATTGATTTTTAGAGAGAGTGGAAGGGAGTGGAGAGAGAAGCATCAATGTTAGAGAGTCACATCAATTGGTTGCCTCCCATACGTGCCTGGACCAGGACCTGCAACTGAGGTACATGCCTTTGACTGGGACCCTTCAGTCTCCAGACCAACTCTCTATCCACTGAGCCAAACCAGCTAGGCCTGGACACATTTTTTTTTTCTTAATCTATTTTTACTGATTTCAGAGAGGAAGGGGAAGGAAGAGAGAGAGAGAGAAACATCAATGATGAGAGGGAATCATTGATCGGCTCCCTCCTGCACGCCCCCTACTGGGGACAGAACCCACAACCCGGGCATGTGCCCTTGACCAGACTCGAACCTGGGACCCTTGAGTCCGCAGGCCAATGCTCTATCCACTGAGCCAAACCGGCCAGGGCTGGACCCATTTTTTTGTGAAAGATAAAAGTGTTATACCCAGCAAAAAATTTCTTCAAAATGTTAACACTACCTCTCAGATTATGGAATTTTAATTTCCTTTTTGCTTATATAATTTTCAGATTTTGCTGATTAACTGTGTTATTTTATAGTTAGTTAAAAGTTAATACAGGAAATTAATGCATATAGTTTGACCAAATTTTTTTAACATACAGTTTTTGAAATAATAGTCTACATTTGGGAAACTTGAAAAATTACTTTTTATTATTTGATTGAGAGTTGGAGAAGTAATTCTCACTATTTTGTAGTACAGATAATTGTATAGTGAAAATGAATGCAGTATATTCATTTAGTAACATGTAAGAGGGAAAAAGGTTTTTATATTGTTCTTGCTGACCTAAGTTAGCATTTTTCTTCCCCTGCAGGCCAAGTGATGACCTCTTTGTACAGATCATGTGTATCCGAAAAGGGAAGAGAATGGTTGCCCGCATTCTCCCTTTCCTCTCCACAGAGCAAGCAGCTGACATTCTCATGACAACAGCCAGGAACCTCCCATTCCTTATCAAGAAGGATGCACAAGATGAGGTGATCCTCATGTGGAAAGGAGGGATGTCTTTCTTTGGGTCTTCATAGTATGATTTCTAGAATCCAAATTTATTTTCCTCCCCATTCTTTTTGTGTTGCTTCTCTAACCTTTGGCAGTGTGACTTATTTAAAACAAAACTTTACTCCAGACCTATTTTTTAATTCCATGTTTCATCCCACGTACCATGTTTCTAAACATAAAGAAAACAGCAATTCCTTCTTATTTAACATAGTTATAAAGCTGTGATCTGTATCTGAATTACTTGGGAAGCAAATAATTTAGCCCTATCCCAAATATGCTGAATCAGAATTTACAGAGGAAAGATCAGGGACATTGTATCTATAACAAGGTCCCAGCTGAATATGATGCTACTAAAGTTTAGAAACTTATGGTCTTGGTTACTTTGCTAGATATAAAGTAGCACTCATTGGGATGTTGTCACCAGCTCGACATTTACCTGTAGACTGAGTTGAATGGCATCCTGCCCACAAGAATCAGGCCAGTACTTTTAAGTAACTTTTATCACAATCTAAACTAGGTTGGATATTGAAACATGATTATCAAGTTTACAAGTTAACTCTTGGTGAGAATTATTTTCTGCTTATTCCTGTCATAACACTTGAAAGATTAGCAGAATTTAGAACAGTCTTAGAAGTTCAAAACAAGAAATTAATAGGGTAGCACAAAGGGCTAATATTATTAACTGTGAGCTTCAGAAAAATAGAATTAATGATAGTGAACCTGTTAGAATAGACTACAAGTTAAGTAACAACCATCTGGTAATAGTCCCAGGAAACATGATTTCAAGATACTTTATCAATGGTGTAACATGAAAGAATTGAAAATTACTCCTTTTGAAATGAGTTGAAAAAATACCTTCTTGAAATTTTAGCATCTGCAGAAGAAATGAATGTGAAGTTTATGTCTCATCATTGGAAAAAGTGAATTGAGACAAGACAAGTACATTTTTAAAAGAATTCAAGAATGAAAAATGGGTTGGAAGTTAAGGATTTGAGGTTTATCCTAGAAAATAGAAGACAAGAATAAAAGTAACCGCAACTTTACAGCATATAAATTATAGGCAAGGAGGCAGGCATTCATTCATCATAATCTCAGAGGAACTCATAAATAGAAACAAGTTGGGAAAGCAGAAACCAACTTGAAGGGGCTCCCATTGGTAAAAGTGGGATTATTTTTATCTTAAAGAAAAATTACAGAAGTGGGTTGAGGTAGACATATTTAATAAGTTTATAATAATACAAAGAAATAAGTCAATCATCCTCAGAGATTGCTAGGCCATCAACTTAATATTCTGAAAACTGATAAGTAAAGGAAAAGAAGCTTTCATTCTGCCTTTCCATTATAACCAGAGAGTCACCATATTATAATAGAAAGTTCTTTATAGAAGAACTAGAGGCCTGCTGCATGAAATTTGTGGCGGGAAGGGGGATGTCCCTCAACCTCACCTGTATCCTCTCACAATCTGGAACCCCGTGGGATGTCGGGCCTAAACCGGCAGTCGGACATCTCTCTCGCAATCCTGGACGCTGCATGCACCAGTGACCATACTTTTCATACAGGTCAAAGGCATCTTGCTATTATATGGGCAGCTACATTTTTTTGCCCTGATTATAAAAAGTAGTATATAACATGATCTTTCTGAGTTAGTAGTACCATTTTCCCTATCTTGTGGGTGGAAAAACTGAAGCAGAGAGAAGTAATTGACTTTGTCACACAGTTGTAAGTGTCAGAATCAGGGCTGACCACAAAATGTGCAAGCTAGAGTCCATGCATTTCATCACTACATCATCCTGTTTTTTCAGTGTTAGAGTAGCCTTGCCAGGTTTTAATTTTTAAATTTAAGAGACTGTTCCCAATACATAGGGTAGGATCCCTATGCCTGGCCAGTGATCAGGGCCATCTGTGGGGCAACCGGCAGGCGGGGTGATCGGGGGCATTGGCCGGAGGCTTGGTGCCACCCACCGGCCAGCCCCACCCCCCAATCACTGCCGCCAGTCACCTCCCTCTCAGGGGGCAGACACTCAACACAGAATGCAGGAGCTGCGTGAGGGCAGCTCCTGTGTTGGGCATCTGCCCCCTGGTGGTCAGTTTGCCTCATAGCAACCGGTCATTCAACCGTTTGGTCGATTTGCACATTAGGGTTTTATTATATAGGATTCCAGCTACTAAATGCAAAAATATGATAACATTAGGAAATCATTTTACAACCCCCAAATGGAAATGCAGTCAATCTGGACTGCAGTCATTACTGATACTAAAAGCATTAGGTAAATGGTGGATGGAGGACTTTACATGGGTTGGAGCGAGCTAACACCTGAACCCACTGGTCACTGTTCACAACACTAACAGGGAACTACCAGATGCCGTGTGCATCTTGACATGATGCAGTAGAAAGCACATAGTTCTACCAGCCCTCCATCAAACCTCCCCACCCTCCCCCCTTTGAACCTGAATCTAATCAAACCTTTAATTCCA
Source organism: Myotis myotis (assembly GCF_014108235.1). Lineage (NCBI taxonomy): Eukaryota > Metazoa > Chordata > Mammalia > Chiroptera > Vespertilionidae > Myotis > Myotis myotis. The sequence continues at coordinate 63,570,652 of NW_023416314.1, forward strand.
TCAGTTTATATGGGGAATATAGAAGATTCTGTTAAATTATACCACCCAGGTGCAAATAACCAGATCCAAAATATGGAACAAATGACCCAGTTTCTTAAACAAATAAATGATATGGGAAGAGGAGATGGACAGTGACAGAGGACCTGTTGTTAACAGATTTTCAAAGCCTTACCAACCAACCAAGTGCTGTCAGTGAGTGGATCTTATTTGAACTATGATTAGAATAATTCAGCTGCTAAAAGACATTTTTGAAATAATTGGAGAAATTTTAATTTGGAGTAGATATTAGATGATATTGAGGAATTAAATTTTGCTAGGTGCAATAATATGAGAGGTTTTGTTAGAGATACAAACTGAAGTATTTATAGATGAAATTATAAAGGAGGAACAGATTGAATAAAATTCGGCAAAATGTTTAATTATTGAAGTTGCATGATGGGTAGGTACAAGGACTTCATTATACTGCTCTTTATACTTTTGTGTATATTTTTAAATGCTTTGATTTTTTTTTTAATATATTTTATTGATTTTTTACAGAGAGGAAGGGAGAGAGATAGAGAGTTAGAAACATCGATGAGAGAGAAACATCGATCAGCTGCCTCCTGCACATCTCCCACTGGGGATGTGCCCGCAACCCAGGTACATGCCCTTGACCGGAATTGAACCTGGGACCTTTCAGTCCGCAGGCCGACGCTCTATCCACTGAGCCAAACCGGTTTTGGCATTGCTTTGATTTTTAAAGCTTTGTTTATTTAGAGTAGTGGACCACAAAAAAGTAGCCTACTCTCCATCCTTGGCTATTATATAAAGTAAAACCAGCCATCATTTTTTTATACCAGGGGCATTGAGTGCTGGAAGCACTTTTGATTTCCTTTCATGTGTTGTAACCTAGTTATGTTGGTAGCTCTGTATTTTAACTTTTCAGTTCAGGCTAATGACCAGAAGGAATGAATGGCTAGCAAGGTAGAATTCAACTTCCTTGGGTTCTGTTTCAGGCTACTAGCTCTATAACTCTGACCACTGAGCTTAGTCAATTAGCTTTTCTAATAATCTATAAAATTACTAAATAATTTCTCTGTTTCCTCTTTGAGCTTTTATAAAGATAAACCAAAATAGAATTAAGTCTGAAAATACTTCTCAGTAATTCTGTAGTACTCCCTCTTAGACACAATATATTGAAATTGCCTAAATATTCATCTCTGTGTTTTTGATCCCTGAGGGTCTGTCTGTCCTTTTAACTTTTGTTCTTAGCCTGTGTTCTTGGTACATTGTAGGAATTTAAATATTTGTGAGATAAATTAAAATACTGGTGTTTTATCATGAATCTTTTGTGTTGGAGAAGTGATTTTATTCCCTGGGTTCACACAAGTCATGATACTTCATATGCAAATTGAATTGAAAAAGTTCTCAGTAGATACCTTAGAATACTTTGTTAGGATTCTAGTAGTATCTGCTAGACTTGTCAGCCCATATTTGTTAAATCTCGCCTCAGGCAGTTGAGTATGTAGCTGAGCAAGCACCCACCTATCCAGGCTCACCCACTGAGGGTGACTGAAGTAACAGTTGCCAGGATCTAATGTTTTATTTTTTTTTTTCTCTGTAGGTGCTGCCGTGCTTATTGAGTCCCTTTTCCCTCCTCCTCTATCATCTTCCGTCAGTGACTGTCACCAGCCTTCTGCAACAGCTAATGAACCTACCTCAGAGTGCAGCTGCACCAGCACCTTCTAATCCTCACCTCACTGCTGTTCTCCAGAACAAGGTGGTCTTGCCTTTTTCGTCCCTGAACTTTACAAGTCTTCTAAATTTGAGTTACAGATAACACTAATGGCTGCTGTGGGTATGGCAACTTGTTAAAAATGTTTCCTTCATCTGGAGTTACATTAAGTTTCTAGTAACAGAAGCCAGAATTAACAGTGGTTTCAACAAAATAGGATTTTATGTATCTCATGTCAGTAAATCTGGTGTAGTGGCTCCATGCATGGTCAGGGATGCAAGCTCATTCGGTTTGCCTTCTCTGCTATCTTAGTAGTGGCTGCCATACTCATGACTCCTCTGGGTCCATGATGATTGTAGAATTCAAGGCTCCACTTTGCATCAGGAAGAGAGGTGGGTACAGATGGCTGAAACATGTGGATTAGCTGTCTGTCTTCCTTATGGACCTTTTCCAGGAATTTTCACCAACAATTACTTAAAATCTCAATGGCCAGTCTTTGTCACATGCCACACCTAACTGCAGAAAGGGTGGAAACATCTTTTAGTTCACACCATTGTCATCACAAAATTAGAGTTCTCAAATAGGAGGAGAAAAGTATATTACAGTGGGCAAGGAGCAGCCTTTGTTACATGACTTTACATAGAAGAACATCCCATTTCATATTTCATTTACATCAAATTAAGTATCCAGAGACTCATAGGGGAAGCATAAACAGAAGAAGGAGCATGAGCGTTTAAACAGAGCAAGTTTTCATTCCTTGCCTGCCACTGTCTAGATTTGCGACTCTGAATAGATTATTTCATTTTGCTGAGCCATAGGTTCCTGGTCTGTGATGATGTCTACTTCAGTGTTGATGTCCACTTCAGGATTTTCCTATTACTGAGATGCGAGAACAGCTGTGAACAGTTCATTGTAATGCCTCATTCATAGGCACTCATTAAGGGTCATCTGTTAAAGTGAAAAAGTAGGCTCTTTCCTTGCCCCCCAAAACTGTCAAAGCATGACTCTGGAGAGGGAGCGGATGCAGTGCCTCAGGGACTTCAGATGGGGTTCTGGCATGATCAGTTATGTGCCCTCCATGTAATTTGGTTTCCTGGTACTAATTTTGATAAAGGCAGTAGAAAATTGTGAGATCAGATGAGATTGTATAGCCCAGTGTTGTTTTTCATATATGAAGGGAACTTTTGGGGAAAGGCAGTGTTATCCTCTATGAGGGGAACTCAGAAAGGTGGGATGGAATCTCAGAATATCCCCATCTTCTCTTTATGATCCATCATAACTGTGACTCAGACATTAACCCAGTACTTCTGGTCCCTATTGCATTTTCATTCTATGCCCTTTTAGACTGCATGTTTCCTGCTTTTACCACTACCCCATAAGTAAAACAAATCTTTATATATTTTAATTTCTAAAGCATGTTGTGGAAATCGTGATAATCCTAGATATGGTGAATATAAACTTCTTTTAATTTTTTTAGACTCTTATTAGCATCCTATCTATACCTTTATATTTCCAGATAGATGTGTCCTTTTTTAAGAAAATCTTTTCTTGCCCTGACCGGTTTGGCTCAGTGGATAGAGCGTTAGCCTGCAGACTGAAAGGTCCCAGGTTCGATTCTGGTCAAGGGCATGTACCTGGGTTGCAGGCACATCTCCAATAGGGAGTGTGCAGGAGGCAGCTGGTCAATGTTTCTCTCTCATCGATGTTTCTAACTCTCTATCCCTCTCCCTTCCTCTCTGTAATAAATTAATAAAATATATTTTAAAAAAAAAAGAAAAGAAAATCTTTTCTTTGTATCCTGATCATTTCAGTTATGCTTCTTTGTACATTTCCCACAGGTTTTACTACCTGTTTTTCTTAATTCAAAATATCTTGCTCTTTTTAATGTTTTTTATTTTGTCCATGAACTTTAATTTTCGGTATCAAAGTTTGTCTTCATTTAACTTCCCTTTTTAATTCATTTATCCATGGCAAGGAAAAGTTATCTTTTTATCACAGGGTGGGGTTGAGAGGCAGTGAGAACTGTAGGACACTGGGACTTTTGTTTCCATTGATTATGTGTTTTGCTGCTGTGCAAGGAGAAAGGCACAGCGTCTCCCCTCATGGTTGTCTGATCTTTGCCCAGTCTCACTGAAGAGCACAGCGGTAGTCATTTGATTTAGTGCCATTTCCCCTGCGTGGTGGCGCAGAGGAGGAGATGCAATATTGAACTTGATTCCCTTTCTCCTCTTGTAGTTTGGCCTGTCACTGCTCCTTGTTGTCCTCAGCCGTGGGGAAGACCTACAGAGTTCAGACCCTGCTACAGAATCAACAGAAAACAACCAGTGGTTAGTCTGCGCTGTATTTCTTTTAAATTCTTTTAGGTAATCTTTTCATTCTTTTTCTTACATTATTATTATCGATTTTCCCTTTCAGGATGCAAGTGATGTTCATGGCAACCCGAGAGCTTCTGAGGATTCCCCAAGCAGCCCTAGCCAAGCCAATCTCTATCCCCACAAACCTAGTATCCCTCTTTTCTCGCTATGTTGACCGACAGAAACTGAATTTGCTGGAGACAAAACTGCAGTAAGTTAGCAACAGGATAATTCCTATCTCACTAACGTTGGCACTTTAGAAGTTATGAGGAGGAGGTTTGGGGGCGGGGTGGGCATAAATATGAATTTGGTGGAAGAGATTAAAGACTTCTATCAAATATATGAGTACCTGCTAGATATCAAACACTGTACTGGGTGCAGTAGCACCCTCATAGTTGACTGAATGCTAAGAGTAGAGACGAGACATCTTTGGTGTTTCGTTAAGATAATTTTTACAAGGATGTAATTTTATGAAAAACATTGCCTTCTGTTTTAACTCATTTATACAAACAAGTTTCCTTTCTTTCTTTATACCTGTAGGCTAGTTCAGGGGATACGATAAAAGATCTGCACATGTGTCCTGTACCTCTTTTTGGCTGTCACCTGCACTGCTGCCATCACCAATGGAGTGTTTGTAATGAGGGAGGGGAGGTAGCTCATTCCTCAGAGCGTCTTATGTGGCCGAGTCCTGTTCACAAGGATTGTCTCTAAATGCCAGGTGTTTCCCCACTGCTCTGTGACGTTCGGCTGAGTGATACTTCTGCTGGTTTCTTCTTACCTTCTCTGTTACAATTCTGCATGTCCTACTTTTACTCAATTCTTCTCAATTTTGCATTTTCTTTGCTCTAGAGACACAAATATAATCTCTCCCTTTATCCCACCACTATTCCATTTCAGAGTAGATTATAGCCTGCCAAAGGATCCCTCCCCACATCTTATTGAAGTCTTTTTCATTGCCCCATATTAATATGACTATAGGAGAACCAATTAAATAGAAATTAATATACATGTGTGTGTACACACACCCCTCTACATGTGTTTCTGTGGTCTCCAGAGGATCCTTAAAGAATGAGTTTTAGAGGGAGAAATATTCAGTTGACATCCCTCCTCTAAACACAAACTAGCTGATATGTTTCTAGTCCTTATAATTAATTTGGTGAGTTCCCCTTGTTTTAATATAAATACAGAATATGCCAGCATATTAATAAAATCAGAACTCAATTGGCTGACACCCAGCTCTAGACTGAGAAGTCCTTTTTTTCTTCCCCACTTGAGTTTCCTTTGTTTCTGTTCACCTGAATGGAAACAGCATACGGTTTAAGCCTTTATCCTGCTACAGCGACAGTGTACTTGAGCCTGTCCTCCCAAGTGTGTGGAAGATTGCCCAAGATGATTCTAACTTAGAGCCTCCTTCCACAGTGTAGCTTTTGTCTTCCTGAGACTACTTCAGTAAGCCATGCTTTTACCTCTCTCTTCCCCATTTTTATTTGGTGTCCTGGATAGAAACCTCCAAATGTAACCATGGAAGCTAAGTTGGGCTTGCTTTGTTCTTCATTCTCCATGCCATGGGCAGAACTGCTGTCCTTGCTACTTCATCTCACTCAGGTCCCATCCCAGGACCTAGACATGAATCCTAGCAAGGACAGCCTTCCGTTACCTTTTCACTTGTCCCTCTCCCATTCAGCAGTCAACCAGGATAAGAGGTTTTGTTCCATGGTGATTATAGCCCTCAAGAAAAATCTGAATCCATTTTAAATGTACTTTTTGTTGTTCTCACCTTTTGAATGTAGTGGGGAAAGACAAGTTGTGATGTTTAAAGAGAATAAACATTTTGCACATAACATGTATTGTACAACAGTAAAATCCTCCATTATAACAAGTTGTCCTTGTCTCCATCTCCATTTCTTCTCATTCTGTAGCCCCAGGCTCCACCAGCTGTTCCCAGTGACATTACTAGCTTCCCTCTGCCATTATCAACTGACTTATTTCCACTGGGCACCTTTCCTGCCTTTTCACTTCACAACCGATCAAGTGAATACTTGATTAGTATTTCTTCTCTGCTTTTTTGTTTGGTTCTAATAAAGATTAAAGTTTCTAAATTTACATTTTTATAGGGAATTGTAAATAAATACAAATTGTATACTTGAAAAAATGTGTGCCAGCATTTCTCCTTTCTTGTTACTTCTTAGCATGATTTTTAATTTGTTTCTAACATACTTAGGTAGACTGGCAAGTCTCGGTGTTGGAAATTGGTAAGGATATTACCTGATGTTTTTACTTTTTTAATGTTATTGTAATGTTTACATGGTAACTTTCCTTTAAAAACCTAGAGTGCTTTCTGTCCTCCTCTCTCCATTTTAACTACAAAATGGAATTATGAATTGTAGATATACTGTAGGTCATCTTTTTCATGCCATCTATCTCTAGGCACATGTGATTTTTAAGAGATTCATTTAACCCAGTTTGGCCTTAAGCTGCCCTCATAATTCATCTTCTCAAAGGAGATGGGGGAAATTTTCCAATTTGTTAGAGTAAATTTGTTATTTCAGATAAAAAGGTTCTAATCCCTTTCTCTGCCATTGTGGTGTGTGCAGTTAAGTCTTTTCCTCGCCATATCTTCTCACAAGACTTTGAGAATCAGGCAATTCTTAACCAACAAACAAAAGCAGAATCATCCCATTCCCCAATGTATTTGGCTGAAAACTGTTAATAAAATCTGGTACAACTCCAAGAGGAGACACTAGAGCAGCGGTTCTCAACCTGTGGGTCGCGACCCTTTTGGCGGTCGAACAACCCTTTCACAGGGGTCGCCTAAGACCATCCTGCATATCAGATATTTACATTATGATTCATAACAGTAGCAACATTACAATTATGAAGTAGCAACGAAAATAATTTTATGGTTGGGTCACAACATGAAGAACTGTATTTAAAAGGCCAGAAGGTTGAGAACCACTGCACTAGAGTAAGACCAAGGTGAATCTGTAAGGAATTGTATGTAAGATGGCACACATACTTGTGCTGTGTCACAGTCACTAGCCTCTACCATATCTAGCTGGGAACATCACCTCTCTGGACAGTTGGGTATATTCTACTGAGACAATCATTTTTCTCTTTGTTTCTGTTTCTCCTGCACTAGTTGATTGGTTCAATAATAAATGCGAGATACTTTGAAAAAAAAGATTCAGCGAACAAGTAGAGAAAGAGAAAAAAAAATAAAAATTATAAAGAGGGAGGGAGACGTTGGCTGCCTACCTACTTGAAGCTTATTTTCCCCCTCATGAGTAGACGGGCTCCTTGAGATAAACTGTTTGCCCAAGGTGACAGCTGAGCAGCAGAGCATGGGACTCCTGCAGGATGTTCTTATTGCTGTGAAGGAGTAAAACTATCTTGTAGTGGATCTGTTCTCAACCCTAAGTTAAAGAAAAAGTCTTATTAGATAGTGAGGTTTGGTTAGAGAGGAACTGGCCTAGGAGTGTCCTCGAAACCCAAAAGCATGGATTCAGAATGTCAGAGTGAGGAAGACCTTAGTGGTTGGTCTACCAGCCAGGGAGCTGAAGCTGAGGGGGCAGAGGCTAGTTCAGGTCCCTGGGCTGGAACGCCAGTTTGAATGCTCTGCTCCTCTCTAGGTTACAGTTCATAGCCTGGGAAATGCTGGGCCTGCTCCAGAAAATGTTATCTATAATAACTAAAGTGTAATATGCTAATTAGACCAGAAGTCCTTCCACCGAGCCGGAGGGAAGCCTGGGTCCCAGGTGCCTGGCGGCAGCCACAGGAAAACCCAGGTCCCAGGTGCCAGAGGGAAGCCAGTGTCAGCAGCTGGGGGAAGGAAGGCCTACTCTTGCACGAATTTCGTGCATTGGGCCTGCAGTAGTGTTTCTTGTGAGAAAAAGCCCGAGTTTAAGAAGTAAGTGCTTTGGCCCTGGCTGGGTAGCTCTGTTGGTTAGAATGTCATCCAAATAGACTAAGATTGCATTGGTGGTATAGTAGTGAGCATAGCTGCCTTCCAAATACACTAAGATTGCAGGTTCAGTCCCTGGTCAGGGCACATATAAGAATCAATGACTGAATGAATGAATGGAACAAATAGATGTTTCTCCTAACTAAATAAGTGCTTCTACTTTATGAATGTAACACTAGCTTATAATATCCACCAACTGATTTTGAGTCATGTAATATATTCAAGATATTTTTTGTTCTAGGCACTTTAAAAGTCACTTAAGACTCTAACTAATGAGAGCAATATTAACCTCCCTGCTAATGTATGTCAAAAATAATCAAATTAGGTGAGGCCTAAAATAGTTTACGACAGTGTGTCACAGTTAAAAACTGACATCAATGCATGTAATCTTAACCTATCCTATCTCATAAAAGAGAAACATGGTAATTAGCCATACCTCCGCTACCCTTCCCATTGGCTAATCAGGGCGATATGCAAATTAACTGCCAGCCAAGATGGCGGCCGGCACCCAGGCAGCTTGAAGCGAACATGAGGCTTGCTTGCTTCAGTGACGGGGGACTCCAACGTTCCCCGCCTGCCGCTGCCGGCCTCTGAGCTTGCAGTTTGAAACGTTGTTATAAATATAGAAGCTAAACAAAACCCCAGAAACCTGCTTTCAGCCAGCCGGGATCTCAGAGCTGGAGTTGAAACAGTGTCTTGATTATAGAAACCAAACAAACCAAATACCTGCTTTCAGCAGCAGAGGCCTCAGAGCTGGAGCCAAGCCTCAAAGCTAAAGCTGGCCCAGAATAAAAAAAAAAAAAAAGGAGCGGTTGGGAACTTCAGTCACCCGCCAGCCTGAAAACAGCCCTCAGCCCCTCACCCAGACTGGCCAGGCACCCCAGTGGGGAACCCCACCCTGAAGGGGGTGTGACCAGCTACAAACAGCCATCATCCCCTCATCCAGGCTGGCCAGGCACCCCAGTGGGGACCCCCACGCTGATCCAGGACACCCTTCAGGGCAAACCAGCCGGCCCCCACCCGTGCACCAGGCCTCTATCCTATATAGTAAAAGGGTAACATGCCTCCCAGCACCGGGATCAGCAGAGCCGCGAGGCCTCCCGGCACCGGGATCAGTGTGACAGGGGGCAGCGCCCAAACCCCCTGATCACCCTGCAGCTCTATGTGTGACAGGGGGCGAGGCCACAACCTCCCTATCTGCCCTGCTCTGTTCATGACAGGAGAAGGCACCCCAACCTCCTGATCAGCCCTGCTCTGTGCCTGATAGGGGGGAGCTCCGCAACCCCCTGATCTCCCTGCAGCTGTGGGTGTGACGGTGCGGTGCTCCAACCACCCCCGCCACGGACCCTGCTGTGTGTGTGACGGGGTAGAGCCATAACCTCCCCATCAGCCCTGCCCTGAGTGTGACAGTGGCGGCGCCCCAACCCCCTGATCAGCCCTGCTCTGTGGGTGATAGAGGGCGGCGCCCCAACCGCCCCCCACAGGCCCTGCTCTGTGTGTGACAGGATGCAGCACCCCAACCCCCTGATCTGCCCTGCTCTGTGAGTGACAGGGGGGAGCTCCTCAACCCCCTGATCGGCCTTGCTCTGTGCGTGACAGGGGGTGGCGCCACAACCCCCCAATCGGCCCTACCCTGAGCGTGACTGAGGGTGGCATCACATCCTCCTGATCTGCCCTGCTCTGTGCATGACAGGGGGCGGCGCCCCAACTCCCCAATCAGCCCTGCTCTGAGCCTGACCAGGGGCTGCACCTAGGGATTGGGCCTGCCCTCTGCCACCCGGGAGCAGGCCTAAGCCAGCAGGTCATTATCTCCCGAGGGGTCCCAGACTTCGAGAGGGCACAGGCCGGCCTGAGGGATCCCACCCTCCCCCGCTGAGTGCACAAATTTTTTGTGCACCGGGCCTCTAGTATAAAATAAAGAGGTAATATGCAAATTGACCCTCACGCCCTCACAAGATGGCTGCCTATGACCAGGCCGTCTAGGGGGTTAGTGAGGGACAACCAAACAACTGAACAGCAAGCTGCATGGGGCGGCCAGGCCGGCAAGGGATTAGTGAGGGGTGACCAGACTGGTGGGGTAGGGGGGGCCAGTTGGGTGCGACCAGGCCAGTGGAGGGAGGGTAGTTGGGGGTGACCAGGCCAGTGGCAGAGGGCAGTTGGGTAGACCAGGCCAGCAGGGGCAGCAGTTAGGGGTGACCAGGCAGGCAGTTGAGTGATTAGGAGCCAGCGGTCCAGGATTGTGAGAGGGATCCCAGATTAGAGAGGGTGCAGGCTGGGCTGAGGGGACTTCCCCCCCCCCCTCCTGTGCATGAATTTCATGCACTGGGCCTCTAGTACTAGTATAATAAAAAGTCCTTGATAAGTAATAGGTAACAGACTTGTGAATAATGACTTTCACACATGAAAATGAAAGTAATATTAAGTTCACCCCACTAGTAATCAGAGATATAAAGTGTTTTTTTCACTTATCAATCTAACAAAATTTTTAGAAATAATACTAGTGAGCCCAGCCAGTGTAGTTCAGTGTTGACCTATGAACCAGGAGGCTATGGTTTGATTCCCAGTCAGGGCACATGCTCAAGGTTGCTAGCTTGATCCCCAGTAGGGAGCATGCAGGAGGCAGCAGATCAATAATAACCTAAATCAAACCTGAAAGCTGAGAAACATCTATAAGGGAGCTAGGGAATCAGTAATGTGTGTACTTAACCAGTTGTGAATAGAATGTATTTTTTAATATATTTTATTGATTTTAGACAGGAAGGGGGAGAGAGGAAAATATCAATGATGAGAGAGAATCATTGATTGGCTGCCTCCTGCACACCCACTACTGGGGATTGAGCCCACAACCTTGGGCATATGCCCTTGACTGGAATGGAACCCGGGACTCTTCAGTCCACAGGCTGACGCTCTATCCACAGAGCCAAACCAGGTAGGGCAGAATATTTTAAATTGCTTAGATTTTGTACCAATCTAAAGAACCAGAGAAAAATTTGCATATAACTTGCAAAGGGAAAGGATCTCAAGTTCCACCTTTCCCCCCCGCCCAAAAAAAAACACAAAACAAAACACAGTTAACAGTTTAGTGTATTGTCCTCCAAGTAATTTCTATATGCATATGCAATCATAGTTAGAATTATAGACATTTTTACTTTTTTTCTCAGAATCATGATGCATCTTTTCTATGTCACTATATAGAGAGCTACCCTGTTTTTTTAAATGTCTATGTAATGTCCCACTGTGTGACATTGTGCCATAATTCATTTAACTGCTTATTAATAAGATTCAGTTTTCAAGGACTTTTTGTCTGTCAATGTTCATCCAACAGTGAACAAAGGTAAATCCACAATGTCATCTTACAGCTCTTTCATAGTGTACAAAGAACATTCTTCATTTTCTAATTCAGTCTTCTCTATAACTTTAAATAATAGGATGGACAATTATAACTGTACAGTACAGAAACTGTAGATCAGCTAGACCATCCAGCTAGTAAGGGTTAAACTGTAATGTTAAGCTCCACATCTAGTGTCCTGGATACAAAAAGGCCCTGGCCCTTGCATCCATGTTTCATGTAGGAGCAGCAGAAAAGCTACAAGCATTTAAGGACATATCTGCAAACTCTTCTGATTGGACTTTAATGCCTTCATTTTCAGTGGACAAATTGCCTCCCAGAAATATCCAAAAAGGAGCAATTCAGGTTATAATGTTCAAGTCCAATTGCAATGTGTAAGGATCAGGGTTAGAGGAAGGCCCTTGCGAGGCATCTGGTCCTTTTCGTTTACACATTTTTGAAAAGAACAAGTAAGGCTCCTTGCTTTCACCCTTCTTTCTCTATTCCAGTTCTAAAATGCATTTTATATTAGCTATATTCATTCACAGGTTAGTGGTTCATTCATTAATTCATTGCACTACTACATGAGCTCTACAAACACATGAACTGTCTTATTCACAGCTGTACCCAAGACCCAGAGACAATACCTAGCAGGGATCAAATGCCTGTTCATTAAATAGTTATGCTATGAAGAAACAGGATTATTCAGAGGACAGACCTTAATATAATAAATTAGCCTGTGTGTGCAAGGCCCATTTCAAAATAAGATTCAGTTTTCAAGGACTTTTTGTTACTATTCAAAAACTATTACTGTTTTATCACAGCAACCCCTAGGTCAGGAACAATTTGATAATATAAGGAAATCACTTATGTCCAGTGTTACTCCAGGTACAGTGATGACAAAGACAAAAGAAGGTCCTACTCTGGTGCAGCTTACGTTCCGAGGGCGGTACTTATAAGAGCTAAAAAGAGAACAAAAGAGGATAATGGAATCGAGTGATAGGGTGTGTAATTCAGACAATGTGGTCAGGAAATATCTTGAGCATGTGACATTTAAGTAGGCATATGAATAATGAGAAGAAGACAGCCGTGCAAAGGTCTCAGAAGAGCCCAAGCAAGATGAAGAAGATAGCCAAGACCCTGAAATGAGAATGAGTGAGGAGTTGAAGGGGCCATGGCAGGTCAGTGTTGCTGGAGTGAAGGGAGTGGGATTGGGTGACCACATGGTGGTCTTGAAGGGACCTATTCTCATTGCATGGGAAGCTTTTGCAGAGTTTTTAAAGAAAAAGTACAAAACAACATATGTTCTGATTTATGAGCACTACAAACACAGAAACTGTTTTATTCACAGCTGTACCCAAGACCTGGCACAGAGACGACACCTAGCAGGCATCAAAGAAATGCTTTTAAAAATCACTTCGCCCTATGGAGATGAAAATAGACAAGAGAAGGGGACACTTAGTAGAGAGCCTCACAACACTATTCCTGGTCTACAGGATGAGGAGACTGAGCCTTTAAAAGGTAGTGACTGAGAATAAATTTTTTGAAAATAGACTTAACACAGTGCTTAGCTTTGGGAGTGTTTAGGGGAATGGTGTTGGCACAAAGATGTAGGAAACTGGTTAGTTTGTATTATGTTGAATGGTGGATTAATGGGTATTACTTTTACTATTGTGTTTTATAACTTTCATATATCATATGCATCCTATGGATCTTATAGGTTGAATTGTGTCCCTCAAACCTCATGTTGAAGCCCTAGGCCCCAGAACTTCAGAATGTGACTGTTTTTGGAGAATGGGCCTTTAAAGAGGTATTAAAATAAGGTCATTAGTGTGGGTGGGCTCTAATCCAATAGGACTGGTGTCCTAATCAGATTAGGACACAGACACAGAGAGGAGACCATGTGAAGACAAAGAGTAAAACAGCCATCTAAAAGTTGAGAGACCAGAAAGCCAACCCTGCCAACAGCTTGATCTCAGACTTCTAGCCCCCAGAATTGTAATAAAATAAATTTCCATTGTTTAAGTCATCCCACTTGTGGTATTTTGTTATGGCAGCCCTAGCAAACTAATAACTATAGGTGTCCAAATATTTCATTAAAATTTAAAATCCAGCCGAAACCGGTTTGGCTCATTGGATAGAGCATCGGCCTGCGGACTGAAAGGTCCCAGGTTCGATTCCGGTCAAGGGCATGTACCTGGGTTGCGGGCATATCCCCAGTAGGAGATGTGCAGGAGGCAGCTGATCGATGTTTCTAACTCTCTATCTCTCTCCCTTCCTCTCTGTAAAAAATCAATAAAATATATTTTAAAAAAAATTTAAAATCCATATGATTATATACATATACATATACATATACATATACATATACATATACATTCTCAAACTGTTAACAATGGTCATGCCTAAACATTTCTTCAAATTTTAAAGATGCTTTCCTTCATAGCCACTATACCAATATTACATTGAACAAATGTGATAATTGCCTAATATCTAATTCCAGCCAATTTTCAAATGTACCCAAATATCCCAAACATGTCTAAAAAGCTGTTTATTTTCCCAGAACCAGATTTCATTCAAGTATTTGGTTGTCTTTTAAGTTTTTGGAAACTTAGAACAATCACCCTGACTCTTTTTATGCCATCAATTTTCTTCAATCTTTGTGATTTTATCTTCTATAAAACTGGTTGTCTTATAGAATTCCTAGCATTCTTGATGTATCTGATTGTTTCCCATTGTTTCTTTGAGCGTGTCTAACTGGTTCCTCTAGCCCAGTGGTTCTCAACCTTGGCTGCACATTAGAATCACCTGGGAATCTTTTTAAAATCCTGATTTCTGGGCCCTATCCTCCGGAAATTTTGTTTCTTGTTGCTAATGTTGTGGCCTCACCCCATAACAAAGAAACAGAATTTCCAGAGGATGAGGCCCAGAAATCAAGATTTTAAAAAGATTCCCAGGTGATTCTAATGTGCAGCCAAGGTTGAGAACCACTGCTAGCCCCTGTAAGGGGAAGGTCAGATATAAAGGCTTGATTGGATTCAGGTTAAACATTTTAACAAAAAACCTTCATTAAGTGATGCTGTGTAGTTCATGCTGCAGCACACCAGGGACCTCATAAAAATTTGATTGTCCCAGGGTTAATGATGCTAAATTGAATAACTGAATTAAGATGGATACAGCCAGATTTCTCCATTACAAAAGTATGTCTTTCTGATTGGCATGTAATCTGAGAGGTGTATTTGACAACACACTGCACATTTGTGTAGTTATTTACAGTGTATCAAACATTTTCAGATGCACAATAGTATCCCTGTAGGGCTTTATTTCTACTTAACAGAAATGAAAATTGAATCTTGGAGTGCTTAAATAAATGACTTTCCCTAAGTCCCAGAGCCAGTGAGTAGCAAAGGCAGGACTGAAGCATAAATGGGTTCATTTTAATTCAGTTAAAAACTTTTTTTAATACCAAATAGCCTACATCTACCTGCAGATTTTCAAAATGTTTTCTCCTGAATTCAATAAGTCTCTTCTTATGAAAAACATTTGTCTTTACTTTCTTGATACCCGGAAGCATGTTACCAAGGAAAAGCAATTTGTTTTACAGCGTCTAACAGCCATTGCCTATCTAAACTAGCAAAATATAACAGATTGCCCAAAGCTCCATTTTAACAGTAGTTTACAGCATCTAAATGTTAAATGAAGTACTGAATATGTTACTTTACAGATTGCCCAAAGCTCCATTTTAACAGTAGTTTACAGCATCTAAATGTTAAATGAAGTACTGAATATGTTACTTTCACAAATGTATGAACAAAGTAAATTTATTTTAAAAAATTGGTGCGAAGTTACCCGCACAGAGGTGCGCTTGTGCTAAAATCAACAAGAGTCTTTAAGTCTGGAAGAGATATCACTGTGAAGTACATACAAAGTCAGGTCCTTGCGAGTCTGTTTTCTCGTCATTAACGTGGGCAACTCGTGGGACAGAATTAGAAACAAGAGAGCCCCTCGACCTGGCTCAGCGGTTGAGCATCTATGAACCAGGAGGTCAAGGTTCCATTCCTGGTCAGGGCACATGCCCTGGTTGTGGGCTCGGTTCCGGTGGGGGGCGTGCGGGAGGCAGCCAATCAATGATTCTCATCATTGATGTTTGTCTCCCTCTCGAATATATATATATATAGATTAGAAACAAGAGATAAAGATGTGGTGCAATACGAAAACCAGGGAAGGTCATTAGGAGGATCGTGGATCCAGGAGGGAAACTATTTCTGGGTTCCCCAGAAATTTGGGCTTCCAGATCCGAGCCAGCTGCTGGAAGAGTGCTCTAAAAGGGGAGGCTGACTGCTCAGAATCACTCTTCCTAACAAAAAAGCTACAGAGGTCTTAGCTCAGCAAGAGGGATTCCAACACGGCACTTAACCCTTTAGTGAGACTGACTTGCTTTTACTCCCACCAATTCCCCTAAAGCAAGAAACAGGCGGACACGCCCCCCGGGCGCTCATCCCAGATTTTATTGGCTGTTTCGGCCTGCCCCTCTTCCAATACGTTTCTTTCATTGGCCATAAGGTGAGTGCCATTTATAACAACCAATAAGAAATGAAAGTAAGGGATGTGACAATGAGACACCTCCCTTTTTCCTCAACTGATGCAGTCAATGGTGGAAGAGGTTGAGCAGCTGATACCAACCACCAATCCTTAGGGCGGAAGAGGGACGCTAGGAAGAATGATGGGAGCGGGTGACGTGGCAGTGACGGGAACATAAAACGAAATGAGTGGCGGAAACACGAGCCAATCCACGATCAAATTGGCCGGGCACTCTGAATTCTCGAGTCCTCCATAAGTGCTGGAGACTTCAGGAAAGCACCAATGAGCTTTACATAAGTCTGATTGGCCTTCATAAGAACCAATCAATGACGTGGCTGGCGGACACGTCCTACCCGGGACTCTCAGAGGGTTGTATGGAATGACAGGCCCCAGGAAAATGCCAATGTCCTAGGGATCTTCCACAAGTGACACTCAGCGGCACCAATTGACTTCCTCCTTCCCGGCAGCCGGTCCCTCCTCCCCCGGCGGGCCTGGCGGGGCGGTGACGCTACGCGACGGCGGCCGATGCGCTGGCTGTGTGCGGCGCTCCGGCGGCGACGGCGGCTCTCGTAGGCGGTTCCGGTTCTGTGTCTCGGGGCGGTGGCAGCTCATGGCGGCGACGGAGCTGAGAGGAGTGGTGGGGCCGGGCCCGGCAGCCATTGCAGCTCCGGGCGGTGGGGGCACTGGTCCCCCGGTGGTGGGAAGCGGAGGCGGCCGCGGAGACTCGGCGCCAGGCTCTGGGGCCGCGCCGGGCACTGTCGCCACGGCGTCTGCGAGCGGCCCGGGCCCCGGGGCCGGGGCAGTGGCGGCGGCGGGCCCAGCCCCAGCACCTCCGCCTGGGGGCTCGGGCGGCTCGGGCGGCTCGGTCGCTGGGGGTTCGGGCTCGGCTCGAGAAGGCTGGCTCTTCAAATGGACCAATTATATCAAAGGCTACCAGCGGCGTTGGTTCGTGCTGAGCAACGGGCTACTAAGCTACTACAGGTAACTGCTTCCGGGGCGCTGTCCCCCTACTGCAGCCCACCTTCCCTCGCCGTCGCCCCCTCCAGCCGGCCCCGCAGCCAAGGTCGCCCCGGGCCCCCTTTCGTCACCTGCGCGTATTGACAGCCCGCGACCCGAGCCCACCGTCACGGAGAGAGCATGCCCCACGACGTACCCCTCTACCTGGATTGCCCAGCCTCGGTGCCATACCTTACCCCTCGGCCCCTGGCCTTTCCATTATGTTTCCACCAGCACGTGGGTACAGTGATTAATTCTGCACGAGGACGCTGTTGTAGGTGCCAGGGGACACATATAGGAGAGCAAAGCCCAGGCACTGCTCCCAAGGAACTTAGCATAAAAGTCCCAAGGTTTAGCTTTAGCAGTCTGTGCCCAGTCTCCAAATTTCAAGGTTATTAGCAGCCCTTGATGTACCCGCCGTTGCTCTCTCCACATTCAGGCACAAGGACAGGGTGGCCTCCATCTATCCCCTGTCTTCCTTATCTCTCCTAGACTTGGGTATGTTTTCTCCTAGACAGACAGCTCAGAGTGAAGATGTGCACTCCAGTACTGCTTTTATTTTTGCTTGCCCCACCTCCTCCCATGAGAATGATTTAAGTCTTCCATCCAGTAATATTTCTGGGGTCTCTGGCTAGTTTGGTTTGTTTATTAAAAAAAGAATGTCTTTGGTATGGTTTATTTCTGTTCAACAATGTATGTCTTATATATTTATGGTCACAGACTTGCCATAACATAACATGTTTTTGGCTACTCATGTTACTATAGATAGAGGGGTTAAGATACCGGATTTGGGGACAGGGCGTAAACATTTTCTGAGGGCTAGACAGTTTGGATAGGTGTTTTAGGTACAACAACCTGGGAATTAGAAGATATTCCCATATTCCTGATGAGGAAACTGAGACTTAGCTTGGGCAACTTTCCCAAAGTCTTGAGGAGTCAGGATTTGAAACTAGTTCTGTTCACACCAACATAACCTAAAACCTAGGTTAGTATTACATGAATCAGATACAGAGATAATTAAGTATCAATAGCAACTAAGTTTATAGCTCATGGTTACTGTGTTTATTATATTCAAAATGTATACAGGGAGACTTTGCTTAGTGTAATGGCGTTTCTAATTAAATATTTTTATGAAGACCATCTTATTTGGGTCACAGAACGCTGCTGTTAAGAGCAGCTCACTCTATTTCTTTTCCTCTGCCAGTAGTCACTCTGCCACCAGGAGAGTTAGGGTAAAGAATCTCTTCCATTAACTCTATTTTATTGGCCCTTAGAAAATTTTTAGGGGAAATCAAATGTGCGAGTTGGAGGTTTAATTGGAGTTAGGAACAGTGGAAAATGCCTTAGTGCCTCCTCACTGCTTAAGCGACATTAATTGTAACCGGTTTTGTATATTATTTGCATTATTATATTCAGAATTAATTTTAATTTTAACCTCTTCTGATTACTTATCTAGGACTTTAAGGTTAGATAAAAAATAAAAAATTGTGTTTGCTCCAAAGCTTTCCCCTACTCAACTTCATGTTTATCTATTAAGCTGACCATCAGCCCTGGCCAGTGTGGCTCAGCTGGTTGAGTGTCGTCCCATGCACTGAGGGGTCACTGGTTCGATTTCCGGTCAGGGCACATACCCAGGTTGTGGGTTCCATCCCTGGTTGGGGTGCGACTTTGCAGGAGGCAACCAATCAATGTCTCTCTCTCTCTCCCTTTCTTTCTCTCTAAAGTGGATAAAAACATATTTAAAAAAATTAATTGACCATCATGCTAATGTTCAGTTGGTTCATATCTTAATTTGACTTGTAAGCCACTGTTAATACTGATTCCCCATTTTCAAAAGTGTATACCAGCCAAGGGTTTTAGTGTATGATCATTTTTCCTCATCCAAGTTCTTACCAGATCCACTTTCCCAGCCAGTTGATTCTTTGATCAGTACCAGTCCTAATCAATATTGATTTTGATTGGACATTAATAACTTAATGTGTTCTCTTCAAGTACTTGTAACCATTTTTGACTTCTCTCTTACAAGAGCTAGTGGTACCTGTCTGACCACAGATAAAACTCCTTCCAAAACATACCAAACCACATGTTGGGAACTATGCCATGGGCCTGTCCTTGCCAGCTAAGATAGTACCACCCACAAATCAACCAAGCAACAGGATCCAGAGTTATCAAGTCTATGCATTACCCTCAAAATCACATTGAAATACATCTGGCCAACTATGTTGGTAGTCTATTCTACCTAATAGAGTTCTTCCGGTTCCCATCTTCCTAGAGTTGTTTGGCTAAGTTGTCATTCCTCTTGCTTTTCATGCCTCGAAAACCTGTCATTTCCTATACACATGCCTTTTAAAAAATACTGTTTTCTTTTTAACTGAGATTCTGTTCTTCCTAGACCTGTCCTCTGATGAACTATCCTAAGAGGCTTTGGCAACACCACTTGCCTCTTTTTATGTATCCTGTTCTTCCTTACATACTTAGTTACACAGATGGCCAGTTATTTAAAACCGAATGTAGAATCCCAGCTCTCCCAGACACATCATGACAGGCCCACGGTATTAGTTTTCCTGGCTAGCTTCTAGAGATGGAGTTACTGTTTCAACTGGCCTTTTCAGGGAAGAAATTTCTAGCTAGAAAATACCACCTAATGTAGTGCCTGAAGAACTTACTTTGGACCCTGGAAGTAATTTCTTTTTTCAGCTTCGATAATCATGTATAGCCATTGGTGTATTTGCCCAAACCCAAGAGCCCTGAGGTCAAGGCTACCTTATTCCCAGGATTTCTTTGTATTTTTGAAACTGCTACAGACTTTATATAATTTGAGAAACTTCTTAGTTCATGAAGATGAACAGGCAGAAATTCCTAGGAAGTGATTTGTGAAAAGTACCAACACATTGTGAGGAATGAGGTAGAAGGTCCAAGAAACACCTTAGGAGTAGAAAGCAAGGGTGAGCGGACAGTCAGCTGTGGGTCTGTAATTCGGCCTGCATTATTCATAATGTAACTGAAGCTTGGGGGAGGGGGAGGGGAGGGAAGAATAGAAAAAACAGGGATTCACATTACAGTGTGGCAGGTGCAGAGGATGGAAAGTGGCCCAGTCCGTTGAGACCCCCTGGCCATCCCATACAGCTCATTTGTGCATTTGAGGATGAAAAACCAGTTTCATGTGACAAACTGAACAATAGGGAATCTATCTTCCTAAGTACTGGAAACCAACTCTCTCAAACACACCTAGTCACTTTCTGGGGACGGGCGTGTGTCATTTTTGGCTTGCAGAGATTCTGGATGTGCCAGGTGTGTTTGGCCGCTTGGCTCCAGTGAAAGGGAAATGGCTCTGCTTTGCACTATGGCAGTTGGCAAAGGACTTTGACCTCTTTATGCTCCAAGTTGGTCAGGGAAAACTTCGGTCTCAACAGGCAGGTCCCTGGGCATAGCCAGCGGGTGATGGGGAAATTAGCACAGTTCACACTGTACATCCAGTTGTGCTAGCAGCTTGATAGCTCATGTGAAGTCTCTTGTAGCTTGTTGTCACCAAGCGGTCCTGTAAAGTTCAAAAGTTAGTCTATGAATAGAACTGCCAGTAGCGATGGGGAAAAATTTTACACCCAGCCCTCTGAGAACAGATTTGCTGAATCTTTCCTAGCTATTAATAGGATGGCTTAGGAGTTGCCACCAGTAGAGGTCAGTGGACCTTAGGGAAGAACCTGGCAGAGAAAGATTAGACACCTGATGATTCTTTTATGATTATTTTGTCTTTTCTCCCACAGAAAACTATTCCTATTTCATATCATTTGAACTGTAGTCAGTATTTAATACTCTAATCATGTAAGTGTGCCTTATACTTCTGCAGTACAATTCTAAGCAGTGTGACAGGTCTCATTTAGGCTGAGTTACGTTTGGGGGAGATTGTTCAGTACATGTAAAATGCATGAGTTTATAAAGCACTATTTTATAATTACAACTTTCTAAATAAAAAGTAACTCCTACGTGCAAAAGGGCATGAGGGAACTTCTTGGGGAGATGGAAATAGTCTATATTTTGATTGTGGAGGTGCTTACACAGTTATGTACATTGTCAAAACTCACTGAATCATACAGTTAAAATTGCTGAATTTATAGTTTATCCTTATACTTCAATGAAGCCTCTTTTTAAACTGCTAAGGGTGAGAAGAACAGCAGAGCAATACAATCTGACTCAGAAACAATACTTGGGCTCTGAAAGGAAATCCCTACTGACTGGTTCTTGAATTTCAGGGAAATACTAGAATTTGCTCCTTAAGACTACTATGTTTTCAAAAGTTATGAAAAGAAATGGAATTGATCAAGGGCAAACCACCCACAGCTTTCTACTTAGCATGTCTTTGCCTCGTTATTGCAGGTCAAAGGCAGAAATGAGACACACCTGCCGTGGTACCATCAACCTGGCCACAGCCAACATCACTGTGGAGGACTCCTGCAACTTCATCATCTCCAATGGGGGTGCTCAGACCTACCATCTGAAGGCCAGCTCAGAAGTGGAGCGGCAGCGCTGGGTGACGGCCCTGGAACTGGCCAAGGCCAAGGCTGTGAAGATGCTGGCAGAATCAGGTAGGGAGCAAAGAACACTGTCAGGGAAACTTTTCATTTGCCCCTCTTACGCACAAATCTTATTTTATCCTTCATTGTCATTTAATTATCAACTATCACCTAGATGTCTCTGGTCCATCATGCAGTGTTTCTCCTGGAGAGATGGTTTTCAAGTGAGGCCAGTTCTGCCTTACAGGGGACACTCAGCAATGTCTGGAGCCATTTTCTTGTCCCAGATGAGAGGTGCTGGTGCTATTGGCTTGTAGTGAGTAGAGGCCAAGGAGGCCACTGAAGCTGTTGCAATGCAGAGGACAGCCACCCACAACAAAGAGTTAGCTATCTGGCCCAAATGCCAGGATTGCTGAGGTTGAGGTTTATGACATACAGGCATAAACAGTTATCCTTTGGGTTTTAATGCCAATTGACTATCTTACAATTATGAGAAATGATTATTTTATTGCTAGATCACTCTTAGGATTATTACAACTGACAATTTGTATTTATCTTACTTTTTAATTTTCTCCTGACTTCTCCTTAGCTATTTGTTAGTGGAGTTGAAACAATCTTCGTAGACTGCCAAAAACATTTTATGTGACATTTTCTATGAAACATCTTCATTTTGCTACCTTAGTTTCATTGAAAAAGAGCAATCTGATAATCTTTGTATTTTTCTTCAAGGAAAATGGTAGGATTTCCCCCATAGATGTTGATAGTTTAAGCATACTGAGCTTGTTCACTTGGAGCTGACCAAGATGGTCATCTGCTGACTTGTGTTCACGTGTTGTTTTTCTTATCCCCTGTCGTTTCCCATACCATATTTATTATCTAGGCAGGGAAAGGAAAGTTCACTGCTTTGTAAACATTCTGGTAACAGGCTATGTTTTCATTTTGGCCCTGCCTCTCGGCCTAGCAGGTGCGTTAGGTCTTTCCTTACTTCTTTTGTTTTGATTTTAGTGCTGATGTTTGGCTCCCTGCCCAAAAGAGGTGCCACTGCTGGAGAAACACTTTGCAGTTACAAAAGTATTAAGTACAGATTTGGTAGCGAGAGGTACAACATAGCTGTCTGCTTGACTTATTATTGGAGAGTCATTTAACAGAAGACCTTGCATTGATTTCAGTGCAATGTTGCTCTAATGTCAGAAAAGATAATTTTTTTATTTTCTTCTCCTCTTCAGAAAAGACAAATAAATTAATTAATCTTTTGTTTATAAGGAGCTAGACTGTGATTCTCAGCCCATGTCATACAGGGCCTACCGAACACCTAACAAGTGATAGTGGATTTGCAGTAATAATCAGCTGGGGCTGGATTGGAACCCTCATGCTAAAGTGTAAAGGCTCAGTAATTCATACCTAACCCCAGGAGCCAGTTAGCTTTTCCATCCTGATCTCTAGGTTCTGAAACTTCAGTGTGCATCAGAATTATTCGAATGCTTATTCGGGGGCTTATTCGAAATGCAAGTTTCTGGACCTTACCTCACACTAGCCAAATCAAAGTCCCTGGGGGTGGGGCCAGTGAGTACACCTATAAGAAGAACTCCAGGTGTTTGTGATGCAGGTGGGCTGTGGACCACACTGTGGAGAAGTCTGGTAATGGCAAGCTGTCGGGTGGTCAGAACGCACAATGGGAGGAGTGTCAGTTTGGTTGTGGGCAGAGTTGGCAGGGTTCAGGCTCTCACTTCTGGGCCTGGAATCATGTAAGTTACCTTTTGCTTCTGCAGATGAGTCAGGAGATGAAGAGTCTGTCTCACAAACTGACAAAACAGAGCTGCAGAATACCCTTCGGACCCTGTCCAGCAAAGTGGAGGACCTGAGCACATGCAATGACCTGATAGCCAAGCACGGCACCGCGCTGCAGCGCTCCCTCAGTGAGCTGGAGTCCCTGAGGCTGCCTGCTGAGAGCAACGAGAAGATCAAGCAGGTCAACGAACGGGCCACACTCTTCAGGATCACATCCAATGCCATGATCAACGTAAGTGCAGATGGTGCCTGTGTGGCTTTTTTGTCCTTTCCCTCTTTCAAAATGTAATTCTTCCAAAATGCCAGAAAATTGTAATTGATAAAGTACAGGACATTAGGTCCTGCTTTGCGGCTCGAGGGATTTAAGTTACATTGTTTGTTGCATGAAATAGAATGGGGTGAACAGATGGAATGACTTTCCTGCTCTGCTCAAATGGTCAGGAGGATGCTGCTGGAGTTAGTTAGGAATCCATAGTTCCAGCCCTGTTTCTGGCACCAGCAGAACATCTGATGGTGATGTTAATTGCATTCTGTAACTCTCTGAATTGTGGTTTTATTTATTTTGAGCTAGATCTATCTGTTGGAACTAAAAGATCTCATGGGCCCCTCCATTGTCAAGTTCTTTGAGCTTTAAGTTGAAGTCTGATCCCTGTGTTGCTAATGCATTCTCACCCACGGTGTGGTAAATGGGGGTTGGATCAAGTGAGAGCTTTATAATAGTAGTTATTCCATCTTTACTCCTTGATTTCAAGGGTAATTTTGGGTGGTAAGACAATAACACTCAGCTTTGGGCACTTTTGTTTAAAAAGAAGGGGCCACCTCTCTGCCTCCTCGTGACTTCTGTCTTAGTGGCTGTTACTGGTTTGGGGTACTTCTGCTGCTTGGCTGCAAGGCTTTAGATGAAGCCAAAGCCCCATGGGCATTAGTGATATATTTCAGATCCTGGGCGATCGGTATGCAATGAATACTTGGTTTAAGCAGTGCTGTTTTTCCTCTATTGGTAACCGATTCTCACCTGGCAGGTTGTTTTAGCAGTTTCAACTTGAGAACAAACCCTAGAAGACATTTCATAATATAAGTGAGAAGGGGACTCTGTGAGAAAAGGCTTATGCAGGGTTGTTGTTTATTTTCTTCCCTTATTAAATAGGATGAAATTACTTCACTAGGGCCAGATTTTCCCTTGTTGGGGGAGTGGTAATAAGACATTTTAGAACTAGTGTGGCTCTTGAGTGGCTCCTAGAGATCAAAGGTCTTCCCAGTGACAAAGGGGAAGTTTAATTTTTCTCATCTTCAGAGCTCTGACTCACAGAAGGTAGAAAGGACAGTTGTCTTGTCCACTGCAGGAAGGTCAGCTGTCTCCAGGACTCTGCACATCAGCACTGATGCTGTGTTTCTCAGGTCTAGTCGTGTGCTCATTCTCCAGACTGTGGCACTTCTTAATGACACCTGCTCTGCTGGTCCTCATAAGTCATACAGTCCAATTAATAGTGAATAAGTAATAGAACAACTCAGACCCAAGTCTCCTGGTAGTGAATGTCACCTCTTATCCTTGTCAGGTGAGCATCCTACTCCATGACAATTTTTTTCTACTCTAGATGTGAAAAATTTGCTAAATAAAACACCTCTTGATTAAAAAATTTCTCATAAAACTGAAAGTTTAGTTTACACTTTACTTTTGAAACTGTGCTCATTTTTGTTCCTCGGGGCAGTTCTTCCCTAAGTTGTGTTACAGGGAATGATTGCTTGGGAGTCAGGGGGAAGTTGGGTTTTATTCTGTTCTCGCCTAGTGCACTGCCTGTACCCCTTTCATAGCTGGTTATTGCTTAAAATGTGTTTTTTATCACTGTCTTTCCTTTATACCTTTTAGGTGATAGTGGCAAGGCCTATAGTGTAATATGCATGTTGGAAATTACAGTATTAGCACATCACATCCCTGAAGGGGCTTTTATCCCAAAGGAAGAATACATTTTACTCAGTTTCGTAGGCTGTAGCTTTTTTTTACTACCAAAGTGAATCTAAGCAGGGGATTAAGTTTGACACTGTTAGTATATCCGTTTGCTAATTAAGTGGACATCTATTTCGTACCTTTTGTCTCCTAGGCACTATGCTAAGGAATATAAGACAGATGTGGGCATAAGTAAGACTTTAGACAATAAAAAAATAAATTAAAAAAACACACACAGTCCTAACCAGTTTTGCTCAGGGGATAGAGCATTGGCCTGCAGACTAAAGGGTCCCAGGTTAGATTCCTGTCAAGGGCATGTACCTTGGCTGCGGGCACATCCCCAGTGGGAGTGTGCAGGAGGCAGCTGATCGATGTTTCTCTCTCATCGATGTTTCTAACTCTCTATCCCTCTCCCTTCCTTTCTGTAAAAAAATTAATAAAATATATTTTTAAAAAAAACACCAAAAACACAGATGTGGGTGTGGTCCCTGCCCTCAGGAACATTACTCTCTGATGAGGGGACAGAGAAGTTACCAGATCAGTAGGACTGTGACAAGTCATGACAGAAATGAGCACAGGCTGCTGATATAGCGTATAGAATTAGAATTCAGCTGAATTCTGAAAGACCAAAGAGAGCCTGCCTATGAAAAAAGGCAGTTAGCCCGGCCAGCGTGGCTCAGTGGTTGAGTGATGACCTATGAACCAGGAGGTCATGATTTGATTCTTAGTTAGGGCACATGCCTGGGTTGTGGGCTTGTTCTCCAATAGGGGGCATGCAGGAGGCATTGGATCAGTGATTCTCTCTCATCATTGATATTTCTCTCTCTGTCCCTTTCCCTTCCTCTCTAAAGTCAATAAAAATATATTTTTTAAAAAAGAAAAAGGCAATTAAGTTCAGCTGCCTTGGTTAACTATATAGCCTGGGGCAACCTACTTCCTCTGTACCTCAATTCCTTTTTGGTAAATGATGACTATACTAGTAAGCTTCTCACAAAGTTGTTGAAAGGCTTTTATTAGATAATTAGGGGTCCAGTGCATGAATTCGTGCACCTTGAAAGGAATTGTGGGTCGTGAGGCTGCGGTGGGCACAGGGGTGGGTCTCCGCGCCCCTGCCTGGTCCCTCCCACCACCGCTCCCATGTGCTGACAGCGCCGGCCCCGCTCACCATGTGTCGTCAGCGGGTGCAAGTGGAGCGATGCTGTGAGCAGGTGTGAGCAGCAGCTGCTGCCCCGATTGCCCCTCAGGAGCAGGGGGAGGTGGAGAAGCTCTCAGGGGCAATCAGGGCCGGCTGCGGGTGTGAGCAGCAGCTCTGGCACTGGCAGCAGGTGCGAGCGGGGCCATCACCGGCAGTGGGTGTGAGTGGCGGCTGCCAGCCCCGATTGCTCCTCAGGAGCAGGGGAGGTGGAGAAGCCCTGAGGGGCGATTGGGACCAGCAGCCACCGCTTGCACCCACTGACAGCACCGAGTAATTGGGGCTGGCGCTGGGCACCGGCAGCGGGTCGAGCAGCAACTCTGGTGCCGGCAGCAGGTGCAGGTGCAAGTGCCCAGCGGGACCGCAGCATGTGAGAGCAAAGAATTTTCAGTAATCACCAGAGGCTCGCCCCAATGACAGCGACCAGCACCCCGCCTTGGTCTGGTGCCCCCACTCACCTGCTCCACCATCCCGCCGTGGCCGATGCCCTTCATGTTCTGCGTGTGCTCCTTGGTGTCAGTGCACATCATAGTGACCGGTTGTTGGGTTGTTCCACAGTTCAGTCTATTTGCATATTAGGGTTTTATATATGTAGATTGATATAAAGTGTTCAGCAAATGTTTGATGTAATTGTGTCTCACTAAATATTAGTTGTGATCAATATTATTAAAAGGAAGTGAAAGAGAAGAGTTGATCCAGGTAGAGGTGTGGCCTAAGCAGATTCCTCCTTCTTTCCAAAGTCTGGGAACTGCTGGTAATTGATTATTAGTGGAGCAAGTAGCAGTTAGAGATGAGACTGGAAAGGAATTGAGTGTGGAGAAGATGAGGTGCAGATCATACTAACTGGGTTTGGTAGTAGTGCATTAAAAGAGGTTAAGATCGATTTTGGTGCAGACTTAGTATAATAGCTGACACCTTGTTGAATGCTTACTGTGAGCCATATTGGTTCTAAATGCTTTATATATAAAGCTGCAACTCTTTAACCAGTTAACTACCACAATATTTTGAATTCAATTAAAAAAGGTCTGCTGCTTGCGTCTATAGATGCTTATGGCGTACAAATGGTTAAGGTAGTTACTGTTGTTACTTTTTGTTTACAGATCAGGAAGATGAAGCACAGAGAGGTTAAATTGCTTGCCTAGAGTTCCATATAGCTAGATAGTGAGATGGAGCTGTGATTAGAGCCCCAACAACCCAACTCCAGTGTATGTTCTGCCTCTGAGTATGGAGGATGGAAAGAAGTATGCAATTCCAGAAACATTAAAGAAGAATTGATAGGACTAGATAGTTGGATGTGGGAGGTACTAAAAACTCAGAATCAAGGATGTGGCTTGGTTTTTTGCCTTGGGTACGTGGAAGGGCCCTGGAATGATTGTGCCATGGGGCACACCGAGGGAGAAGCAGAGTCAGAAAGGGAACATGGTGAGTTCACTTTGGGACCCACAGATTTTAAGATTACTTTGAGCCACTGAATAGGCAACTGGATATTCTGGTCTGAAAGCTCCATGAGCACAGAGCTGGAATTACTGATTTCACAGTCATTTAGCCTAGAGGCAATAATCGAAACCATGGGTGGAGAAATTTTACTTACCTTATAGTTTCTCTAGAACAGGGCATTTAATTTTAAATATACATTGCTTTATTTATTTATGAAGCAAACTTTATCAGGCTCCTACTATGTACAAAGCTACTAAGGAGCTGAAGATAAGTATATGAATTAACCATAAATTGTGTCTTCAAGTTGTGTATGATACATCTGGATATACTGTACATCAGTCATGCGGCTGCTGTGGCTGGTATAGAATAGAGGTGTGTGCCAAGTGCTGTGGAAATGTACAGAAGAGACTGGGTGCTTAAGCGACTGGGGGGTGGAGGAGTGTCACAGAAGAAAAACATTTGCCATAGATCTGAAACAATGAAGAGGTCTTGGCCAAGTAGAGAAAAGGGGGAGGAGAGAGCATTCTTAAGCACAGCGAATAGCATATGCTATGATACTTAGGCAGGCCTGACAGAAATATGTCGCTCCAGGAAATGGGAATCACCAGGAGCCTGGCGAGGAGGATAAAAAGCAGGTGGTAACCTGTGAAGGGTCCTTTATATTCATAACCAGTGATTTTGATTTGGTCCCAGTACCAGCAGGGAGCCAGTGATCTGATCAGGATTTGTGTTTTGTCTCTAGAGCCTTCCTTTGATTCCTCAGGTAGGCTTCTAATTTTTATGGTCAGTTGTTTCTCTTAGTGACCAAAATAAAAACAAAGTCAGTGTCCCCATATTTGGTCAATTCAGTGCAGATGCTCTACTCTCAGTGCCTGAATTCTTCAGCTTTAGGTGACTTGGGTTTAGTGGAGAATTTATTGAAAACAGTCCTATGCTTTTCCTCCTCTTTCTTTCAGTCGATAGATTTTTTTTTTTTCGGTGTAGTTCACATAGCTGCCCTCTGTGATGTTGCCACAAATACTTTGTCTAGGTTTATTGCTCCCTTGGCATTTGGTTAGTCCTCATGACCAGGAAAATATGAAAGAACCGTGACAACCATGCTCATTTTGTTTTCTGGAGTCGACCTTCATTGCCTCTTGGAGCTGGCTGTCCCTGCTACTGGGGATTAACAGGGAAAGTCTGCCTTTGTAATCTGCCTGTAAAGTTCCCAGAATGGGTTCACAGGACCTGAGGGGTGTCTCTGATTAGTTGAGTGACACTTATTAACTCTTTTCCCCTACAGGCTTGTAGAGATTTTCTTACGTTAGCCCAGACCCATAGTAAAAAATGGCAGAAGTCACTGCAGTATGAGCGAGACCAGAGGATCCGGCTGGAGGAGACCTTGGAGCAGTTGGCAAAGCAGCATAACCATCTGGAGAGGGCTTTCCGAGGAGCCACGGTGCTGCCGGCACACCCTTCTGGCAGTGCGGGTCCAGGCAAAGGTAAGAAGCTGGGCTTCTGGGTAGCCTGTTCTGAGTGGAGCCAGGGCGTTTTCTGCAGTTGGTAGAAGAACTCCAAGTTCTCCGGAATCAGTGACTCATGTGAAATGCAATTGGTGCCACGGATTTCCTCTGTCTTTTCCACTGCTTTCTACCACCTGTTGCTTTGTTTGTGACTCGTATTTAAAATCCTGCTGAGCCACGTTTTGACCAAAGTAAATAAACAAGGCTTTTCTCCTTGCAGATCAGTGCTGCTCCGGCAAAGGAGACATGAGTGATGAGGATGATGAGAATGAATTTTTTGATGCTCCTGAGATCATCACCATGCCTGAAAATTTGGGCCACAAGTAAGTTATCTTTGATCCTGATAAGAATAAACGTATCTGACCATCCACAGGTTAGAAATGCTTCAAGGGGAGTATCATACTGAGATCTAGGACCTTTTCCTTGAGTAAGTGGAAACTGTTAGCTTTTTTACCTGACCAGAGATGTTTTAAGTTCAGACATATTTTATTCTACGTGTCATTCGATCACCCATTAAGTTTGTGCAGCATGCTTAGCATTCTGCTTTGTAAAGAATGGCGAGGACCAAACTCTAGTTCTGGTCTTTGTTCTAATTCTCATACATTTCCCATCCGTGTAGACGTACTGGCAGCAACATCAGTGGAGCCAGCAGTGACATCAGCCTTGATGAACAGGTAACTCTTATTTGGGAGTTATCTGAAGTGAGGGACTTGAGGTGTGATTCTCAAGGATTTGCTTGTAACGCACCAAGAGAAACAGAAAGTACTGATTGTTGTTTTTTTAGAAATTCTTTTTAGCATGGGGGAAGGGAAGGTTATAATACTGGGTTTCTGTTCTTTGTGGGAGATTGAATGGCTTTGTTTTGTTCTTAGTACAAGCATCAACTGGAAGAGACCAAGAAGGAAAAGAGAACTAAAATACCATACAAACCCAACTATAGTCTCAATCTGTGGAGCATCATGAAGAACTGCATCGGAAAAGAACTCTCTAAGATCCCCATGCCGGTGAGGTTCTTACACCAGGCTTCAGTGGAAGGGAGCTGCTGTGACGGTCCCTCCCACGGCTGTGGCAATCTGTGCAATGGTCTTTGTTACCCTTTGTCCCTTACAGTGATCTGCTCCAGTGTGAGCTGTGGATCTGGTGTGTTCCAGATCACCTAGAATCAGATGCATTGTGTCAGTAGTTTATTTAAGAGCAGATTCCTATGCTAGCCATGCAAAGATAATAGTCTCTATTTTCAAAAAATATGCGGTTTAAAGGAGACAAACATGAAGATATTTCCTATGATAGTGTTGTTTGAAGTACTGTGCATACAAATGTTTGGGGAGCATAGAAACAAAAGCAGTTCAACCAAGCAGGTGAGGACCATTGCCATGATGTTTGGGCTGACTTCCCTGTCTCCAATTACGCCCTCTTCCAGCCTGTCCACACTGTTGTCAAAGTGATCTTTTTGTTGACTATGTGGTCATGTCACTCCTTAGCTGAAAGTCCTTCACTAGACCTCTGTGGCTTTGAGAGTACACCAGATTCCTTGGTGGGCTTGCTGCTTCCTCCCTGAGCACAAGCTGTGCTCACACATCAGGTGTTCTGGTCATTAGGAATTCCCTTCAGGTACTCGGAGGCCTCTTGTCTTTTCCCGCGGGGCATTTGCACACACTGCTCTTTCTGCTCGAAATTTCAACAGCTTCCCACCCACCCTTGCCACTTTTTTTTTTTTTTTTTAATAAATACCCTTTTCTTCAGGTTTCAGCACAGTTTCATCCATGCATCTGGTCAGGGTGAGATGTTACCTCTCCTGTGCTTCAGGTTCTATCGTTTATGTCTGGGCAGTGTATATCACTTGCTTGTTTAAATTTATTGGAATGACATTGGTTAATAAGATTATATAAATTTCAGTTTTTATGTTTTTAAATGACTGAAAAAATTAAAAGAAGGATAATTTTTCATAACGTGATAATTATATGAAATTTAGATGTTAGTGTCTATAAAGTTTTATAGGAACACAGTGACACTTATTCGATTGCTTCTTGTGGCTGCTTTTGTCCTTCAAGAGCAGAATTGAATGATTGTGATAGAGACCATATGGCCCTCAAAGCTTAAATATTTGTTATTTTACCTTTTTCAGAAAGAGCCTGGCCAACCCCTGCCTTAAACAAATATTAGCTTATCTCATGTCATGTGAAAGTCAGGAAGTAGGTGGCTCAGGGCTGGTACTGTGCTCTGCAGTGTCCAGACCAGGCTCTTTCTGTCCTCTTGCTCTGCCGCCTGTGGCCTCCGTTTCTAGGTCCTACGTGACTGCTCCAATGTGGGCCTTCAGGGTCTCATTCCAGCCAGCAGGAAGGAAAGAAAAGAAGGGCTTGCTCCTGGAAATTGCATAAACCCTTGCACTTCAATCTCTTTGGCCAGAACTTAGTTATGTGGCCACAGCTAGCTGGGGAAGAGGCTGGCAATGAAGACTATTTTTGGTAGCATAACCTAGTTAAAAATTGGGGGTTCTACTACTTGTAGAAGGAGGGAAGAATAGATAGTGGAGAGTGGCTGCAGGTTCTACCCATAGCCAGGCCCGTGGCATACAGAAATACAGAGAGCATTCTCCTCCCCTCGTGGGGCTTATTGACCAGTGACCATGGACTGCGTTCCTCATGGACAGAGACTCTGTCTTATTGTCTTTGTAACCTTGATGCTTCCCCAGTACCTAGCACATACACTGTTTAGCAAATGTTGAAGTGGTTAGTTAACTGGATCTTGGAAAACAAATAAATTTATATGTAAGTGTGTATGATTTCTGTTAGAAAAATGTTGACCTCCAGAAAAGGCCTTGAGTGAAACAAAATAACTGGTTTATTGGGGGCCTAAAAAGATGCCCCACTTGTCTGGTGCCTTGAAGGAAGCGCCTTGGGAAGGTGCCCTGGAGAGGCAGGTCTCCACAGCCTTGGAAACGCAGACCCTGCTTAGAAACCACTTCCGAGTGCAGGTGACCTCCCCGTCCTCCTTTACCATTAGTTCCTTGTTGACTTTGCCACTAGGAATGTGCAGTCCTGTACCTGTTTGCTTCCAGGTCTAGTCCTCGCCCTGCCCTGCCCTGTGCTGTGTCATAGGAAAGCTGGTCCCCCTAGGATGTTGCTCGGACTTCTGTGTCTGCTGGCACGGAAGCTCCACCAGTGCCAGGTACCAGGAGGAGTTTGGAGTAGGGAGAAACTCCAAGGTACTTACAGGGGTCTTAGCTTCTGCCTGATGCCTCAGGCTCTGGACCACAGTAACACCACTGCTTTTCTCTGTCCCTGCTGTTACTCATCTCCAGCTTGTCTTTTTGGGCTGCCCAACTGTCCATCAGCTATATAACCAATTCTCTGCTACCAGTTCTCTGCTTCCTTCCACTTAAAATTCACAGATTCGTTTGTTTTTCTATTAGGCCTCCAAGGGATAAAATGACTGATATAAAAAACTTGGTACTTTTAGAGAAACTATGGTTCCAGGAACAGTTCAGGGCCAGGGTTGTGTATGTGTGAAAAGCAATGATAGCTTAAGAATGCAATGATTCTAGTCTCAGGCAGTGCTCAGATGTCTTTTAGCCATTTGGAGAGGATACCACCCACCCCCAGTTCTGAATGTCGGGAAATATTACTTAGTGTCACCTGAAATTTTGCCAATGAGAAATTTTGTTGGCATAGTTAATCAGCACCTTGGAAGATGGAAGCTCTGTCAGTCTGTCCCCCTCTTGTTGTGCATGTTTCTTGTCACAGTGCTCTTCTGTCAGGGCCAAAAGGGTGACTTTGGAGAGTGGTGCTATTTGTTGAGGGAGGGTAGATTCTACTTCCTATAAGAGCAGTGTTCTAATGTTGGTCCCATGGCTCTGTCTTCATTGGGAAATTTTCACAGAGAAGTGCTTGGTATATTCCTCCGAGAAAAAGCAGGCTCTAGTATACTACCTAGACATGTACAAATACATAGAAACAACATAAAAATATTAATGGTTATCAAGTAATGGTTATCTTTGGCTGATGGCATTTCAGGTAAATTTTTTCCTTCATATGTAATTTTTTAAAAATATATTTGTATTGATTTCAGAGAGGAAGGGAGAGGGAGAGAGATAGAAATATCAGTGATGAGAGAGAATCATTGATGCGCTGCCTTCTGCATGCTCCCTACTGGGGATTGAGCCCAAAACCTGGGTATGTGACCTTGACTGGAATTGAACCCAGGACCTTTCAGTCCATAGGCTGACACTCTATCCACTGAGCCAAACCAGCTAGGGCTTCATATGTAATTTTTAAATTACAAGATGTTTTATAATCGGGAGGACAGTAAATATGAGGGGAGTCTAATCAGGCTCAGGGATTGGGAGGTAGGAGGCTGGACAAAGATGAAAAAGAGATGGACTGTAAAGAAGAGTGTTTTGGTTTGGTTTAACAGAAATGTTGCTGTAGGCCAGCTCTATTCACTAGAAAGGAATTTTTTTTCCTTCTTCTGTTCCCTGGACTCAGAACTCCAGCTAGTGATATCCAGGCCTATTCAGCTGTATTGCAGATTAAGTAAGCTTTATGGGCTAGCCTAGAAGCTGAAATGGTTTGTTTTTTTGTTTTTGTATAGCATTTTTAAAAATAACTAATGTCATCTTAAATCCCAGTCAGTTTAGACAGTAATGCTGTTTTTAAGGCGGATACTGGGGAGACAGTGTCTCTTTTGTTCCCTTCTCTACACCCAGTGAGTAGCATAGGGTCTGACGCACATGAGGGCTCCATAAATACTTGTGGAATGAGTAAGTGAATGCTCAGGTGAATGAACATCTGTCTTCTCCCCAGCAGAAATACACAGATATTCAGTGGTTGAGTGCCCTAAGTTGGCTCTAAGTCCCATTAAGAGCACTCCAGGTCCAAGAAAACAACTGTCCAGCCTCAGGGCTAAGAACTCAGAATCCTGGCCTGATGAAGAACTGAACCGATACTTAGAGATCATCTGGTCCAGGAGTAAAAGCTAACTTTTGTAATGTTTTTGTTTCACTAGCCAAGACATGCCTATACTTAAAAATTACTACTCTTTCTTTCCTCCCTCAACAATGTTAAATACCTAATTTCCTCTTTGGGTATACTTGTGCTAAAATACATTTCCTCTTTTATTCATTCATTACCTATTTTGATGATAGTCTCCTGTGTGAGGCACTGGTAACTGCATATGCAGTGATGAACAGGAGGCATGGTTCCCATCGCAAAGAGTTTATAGTAAATGAAAAGGTGGTGTATACCACTCACTGACATGAACAGTTGACTAGGGAGAATGGATTGCTTCCAGGTTAGGTCTTAGAGTTGTTCTACCGAGCAAAGGCCTCTTCCTAGTGATTCGCTTTATCACCATGACAACTAAGTATGTTTCTCCACCTGCAGAAAAATTAATCTGTCTCCAATAGATGTGTGGGCAAAGTTTTTATATCTGTTTTCTCCTGACAGGTAAACTTTAATGAACCCTTATCCATGCTTCAGCGCCTTACTGAAGATCTGGAATACCATGAGCTGTTAGATCGAGCTGCAAAATGTGAGAACTCTCTAGAACAGCTCTGTTATGTTGCAGCTTTCACCGTGTCTTCCTACTCCACTACTGTCTCCCGTACCAGCAAGCCATTCAACCCACTCCTTGGGGAGACTTTTGAACTAGACCGATTAGAAGAGAACGGGTTCCGATCCATCTGTGAGCAGGTAAAGGTGCCTCGGGGTGGTGATACGTTTTTTCTTTTTTAAGAAAGGCATGATTTGTTGGTTGCTCCTCCCCTCCGCTCCCCTCCCCCCACCACCACTCCCCTGGTGTTGTGTTTGCAGAAATTCCAGTCCCTGTCATCCCACACTGCCTTTTTTTCCTTCAGGCTTCTACGCTGGTATAAGTGTAAAAATGGCAAGTATGAATTTCGGGTGTTCACCACCAGTTACTAGGTAATACCTTCTCCTTTTCCTTCCTTTCTTCTTAATTTGAATCACTGATTTCTTCAAGGTGAGTCATCATCCCCCGGCTGCTGCACACCATGCTGAGTCAAAAAATGGCTGGACATTGCGTCAGGAAATCAAAATCACCAGCAAGTTTCGAGGCAAATACCTCTCCATTATGCCACTTGGTAAGGCCACCATCTTTGTAAGAACTAGTGCGCCCGGAATAAGGAACCTCTGGCATGGTAGAGTCAGGAGACTGAAAGTCTGATTTGGGCCCTGAACCTTATTGCTAGCTCTACACAAGTCATTTAACGTCTCAGCTGTTGATTGAGTGAGGAGGCATGAGGTTTTAAGGACCTATCCAATTATACATTTTTTGTCTTCTTAGCTATATTTAATGCATCTTTAAGTACTATTTTAAAATATAAATTTTAACATACAAAAAGATTCTATCTCTTAACTGGTGTTTCTATCATTACCCTAGCAATTGAGTTCTCTCTGTAAATAAAAAATATTGTGACTACAAGGTGCGGTTTCTCAGCTATCCCTCCCCCTTCTCCTTTCTACCCTCTCTTCCTCTATCGGATGGGTTAGATATCATTTATGTAAAGGTTGACTTCCAGGTAAGAGAAAACTTTATTTATTTTTGTTAATTCTCATCCAAGGATATTTTTCCATTGATTTTCAGAGAGTGGAAAGGAGGGGGAAAGACAGAGAAACATCAGTGTGAGAGAGACACATCAATTGGTTGCCTCTCCTCGTACACTCCAACCAGGGCCAGGGATTAAGCCTGCAACCACGGTACATGCCCTTGACTGGTATCGAACCTGGGACACTGCAGTCCTTGGCCTACGCTCTATTCACTGAGCCAAACCGACTAAGGCAGGAAATTTTATTTTAAAAGATCCATACCCTAGCTGGTTTGGCTCAGTAGGTGGAGTGCCAGCCTGCGGACTGAAGGGTCCCAGGTTCGATTCCCATCAAGGGCACATACCTCCATTGCAGGCTCCTCCCCGGCCTGAGCTGTGGTTGGGGCTTGTGCAGGAGGCAACCAATTGATGTGTTTCTCTCACATCCAAATTTCTCTCTGTCTCTTCCCCTCTCTTCCACTCTCTCTAAAAATCAATGGAAAAATATCGTTGGGTGAAGATTTAAAAACAAACACAAAACATGAAAGATCCTATTGGATGACAAGTTAATTTTGCTCCAAGATCAAGAAGACCAGGCCTGAGAATAGGAATCCTAATAAACAATGTTAGAGAGTCTGTATTGTAGGGGAAATGTAGCAGAGATTCTCCATATTCTGTTGAACTAGAGCAGCCCACGTTTGGCCATGTGTGTGCTGAAGAGCAAATGTCGATCTACATAAAAAGAAACCCAAAGCAGGCAGAGAGAAACCAAATAGCTCTATAGAGTCATCTGACAGCACCTGCCTGAGCTCCTGCGGCTTTCTGTGTCCTGGTTCCATATTCCAGGAAGCCTGGCTGCAGTGTTTGATTAGTGCACTGCAATCATCTTTTTTTTAAAAAATATATATTTTTACTAGAGGCCGGTGCACAAAAATTTGTGCACTCAGGGAGGGAGGGGGGTCCCTCAGCCCGGCCTGTGCCCTCTCGCAGTCTGGGACCCCTCGGGAGATAATGACCTGCTGGCTTAGGCTTGCTCCCGGGTGGCAGAGGGCAGGCCCAATCCCTAGGTGCAGCCCCTGGTCAGGCTCAGAGCAGGGCCGATTGGGGAGGTGGGGCGCCGCCCCCTGTCATGCACAGAGCATGGCGATCAGGAGGTTGTGATGCCACCCTCAGTCACACTCAGGGTAGGGTCGATGGGGAGGTTGCGGCACCACCCCCTGTCACGCACAGAGCGGGGCCAGTCGGGGTTGGGGCACTGCCCCCTGTCACTCAAGAGCAGGGCCCATCGGGGGGTTGGGGCTCCATACCCTGTCATGCACAGAGCAGGGCCAATCAGGGGGTTGGGGCGCCGCCACTCTCACACTCAGGGCAGGGCCGTTGGGGAGGTTATGGCTCTACCCCGTCACACACACAGCAGGGCCCGTCGGGGCATGGGGGTGTTGGGGCGCCGCACCCTGTCACACACAGAGCCGCAGGGCGATCAGGGGGTTGGGAAGCTCCCCCCTATCAGGCACATAGCAGGGCTGATCAGGGAGTTGGGGCGCCTTCCCCTGTCACGAACAGAGCAGGGTGGATAGGGAGGTTGTGGCCCCGCCCCCTGTCACACACAGAGCCGCAGGGCGATCAGGGGGTTTGGGCGCTGCCCCCTGTCACACTGATCCCGGTGCCGGGAGGCCTCGCGGCTCTGCTGATCCTGGTGCTGGGAGGCATATTACCCTTTTACTATATAGGGTAGAGGCCTGGTGCACGGGTGGGTGCCAGCTCGTTTGCCCTGAAGGGTGTCCTGGATCAGGGTGGGGGTCCCCATTAGGGTGCCTGGCCAGCCTGGGTGAGGGGATGATGGCTGTTTGCATCTGGTCACACCCCCTTCAGGGTGGGGTTCCCCACTGGGGTGCCTGGCCAGTCTGGGTGAGGGGCTGAGGGCTGTTTTCAGGCTGGGGGTGACTGAAGCTCCCAACTGCTCCTTTTTTTCTTTTTTTTTTTTATTCTGGGCCAGCTTTAGCTTTGAGGCTTGGCTCCAGCTCTTAGGCCTCCGCTGCTGAAAGTAGGTTTCTGGCCTTTGCTTACAATGTTGTGATCCTGCTGACTGAAGCCAGGCGGACTAAAGCAGGTTTCTGGGGTTTTGTTTAGCTTCTATATTTGTTACATAGTTGCTTAGAGTTGCAGCTCAGAGGCCTGCAGCGGCAGGTGGGGAACTTTGGAGTCCTCCGTCACTGAAGCAAGCAAGCCTCATGTTAGTTTCAAGCTGCCTGGCTGCCGGCCGCCATCTTGGCTGGCAGTTAATTTGCATATTGCCCTGATTAGCCAATGGGAAGGGTAGCGGTCGTACGCCAATTACCATGTTTCTCTTTTATTAGATAGGATTGATTTCAGAGAGGAAGGTGAGAGGGAGAGAGACATAGAAACATCAGTGATGAGAGAGAATCATTGATTGGCTGCCTCCTGCACATCCCCTACTGGGGATTGATCCCATAACCCAAGCACATACCCTTGACTGGAATTGAACCTGAGACCCTTCAGTCTGCAGGCGGAGTCTCTATCCACTGAGCCAAACCAGCTAGTGCAGCACTCGTTTTTTTGTTGTTGTTGTTGTTTTTTTAAATATATTTTATTGATTTTTTTACAGAGAGGAAGGGAGAGAGATAAAGAGTTAGAAACATCGATGAGAGAGAAACATCGATCAGCTGCCTCCTGCACATCGCCTACTGGGGATGTGCCCACAACCCAGGCACACGCCCTTGACCGGAATCGAACCTGGGACCCTTCAGTCCACAGGCCGACGCTCTACCCACCGAGCCAAACCAGTTTCAGCAGCACTCGTTTTTTTTTTTATGAGTTCCTTTTCTCTCAGAAACAGAAAATATGGCAGTTATAGTGAAAACTAGAAATTAGCCAGGAAAAAACCCAGGAATGTTTATAATTACAAAAGGAGAAAAGAAACTGGAGTGTTAATTCTGCTACTTCATGATTAATATGCAAAAGGCTCTTAGATGAAAAGGAGATCAAGCACTTTTGGTCTTGATCTTTTATGGGGACCTTTAAAAAGGTTCTAATTGTTTAATTATCTTTGAAGCTAATAATTTCAGAAGTATTAAGTTAATAGTAGTAAATACCTGGGATGTTCACACCTAATTTTCAGAACTAGGGTCATATTGTAATATGATTTTTCACCTGCGAGGCCACCTGAGGATCTCTAAGAGGGTCGTGTGTATATTTAAAAAATAGGAATAGCCCTGCTGGTGTGGCTGAGTGATTGAGCATCGACCCATGAACCAGAGGGTCACAATTTAATTCCTGGTCAGGCTACATGCCTGGATTGGGGGCTCAATCCCCAATGGGGGTATGTAGAAGGCAACCTATCAATAATTCTCTCTCATCAATGATGTTTCTCTCTGTCTCGCCCTCTCCCTTCCTCTCTGAAATCAATAAAAATATCTTTTAAAAAATCCCCTTCATATCCCCTTTTATCTGCTCTCCCAATTTCTAAGTGTTTTTTTTATTAGAGTGTTTAATCAATTTACATTTATTATAAGTACTGATTAGGTAAGGATTACATCCACTATTTGGTATTTTTTTGTACATCCTATGTCTTTTTTGTTCCTCTATTCCTCCATTAGTACCTTTTTTGTATTAAGTAGATATTTTTTAAATTTACCATTTTAGTTCCCTTGTTATTTCTTTTACTGTATTTTTTTTTTTTTTTTGTATAGTAAAGGTGGAATTTATTAAAGAACAAGTACAGACTCCCACATGGGGAGGGGGAAAGCGTCCCCTTTTACTGTATTTTTAAAGATATTTTCATAGTGGGTATCCTGCGTATTACAGTTAACTTCTAATAATCTAGTGCAGGTTAATACCAATTTAATTTCAATAGTGTACAAAAACTTTGCCACCTATATGGATCCATTACCTTTCCCCTCCTTTGTGCTTTTATTTTCATACAAACTGTATTTTTTTTTACATATTAACATAGTTTTATAACTGTTCCTTTATGCAGTTGTCTTTTAACTCATATAGAAGAAAAAATTGCAAGCAAAAAATACATTTGTACCGTATTTTATATAGTTTGATTGTAGTTTTCTTTACTGATCTCTTTTATTTCTCAATGTAGATTTAAGTTACTGTCTTTCATTTCAGCCTGAAGGACTAGTATTTCTTGAAGGGCAGACCTGCTAGCTAGGCATTCTTTCAGGTTTTGTTTAGCTGGGAATGTCTTATGTTCTTTGTTTAATAAGAATATGTTTGCTGGATATAGAATTTTTGGTTTGACTATTTTTTACCTTTAGCATTTTGAATGTACATCCTACTGCCTTCTGGCCACCATGGTTTCTGACAATCTTCTTGAGGAGCACTTCTATGTAGTACATCACTTCTTAGATTCAAGATTTGTCTTGTCCTTGTCTTTTTTTTTTTAAATATATTTTTATTGATTTAAGAGAGGAAGTGAGAGGGAGAAAGAGGTAGAAACATCAATGATGAGAGAAAATCATTGATCAGCTACCTCCTGCATGCCCCACACTGGAGATTGAGCCTGCAATCTGGGCATGTGCCCTTGACTGGAATCGAACCTGGGACCATTCAGTCTGCAGGCTGATGCTCTATCCACTGAGCCAAACCTACTAGATGTTGTCTTTGTCTTTTAATAGTTTATTATGATAGATCTCAGTGTGTGCTCTTTGAGTTTATCCTACATGGAGTTCATTGAGCTTCTTGGCTGTGTAGGTTAAGGAGTTTGTCAATTTTGGGTAATTTCTGGCCTATATTTCTTCAACTACTCCAACTCTTATCACCATTTCAGGCAGCTCTTGTGTTAGAGCATCACTTGCCACTGATGGTTTTGATAATCACCCAGGGAAAAGGCTATTCAAGGTGACCAGGCGCTGAGTCAGGTCAAATAAAGATAAGCCCTGTGAGTGGGAGTTTACCAGGAACCACCACAATGGCCAGGTAATGACAGTGTTTTGAAGATGGGGCTTTTAGGGAGCTTCATACTTACTGGTGAAGTGTGAGGCTCCCCAGAAATGTTTGCTAGGCTGAAATCAAGGCTACTGTCAATCTGGTGAGAGGAGGGTGGGAAGAGAGCAAGTTAAAATGCCTGCCACGTAGCTCATTTTTCTTACTGAGGTTCAGCCATTTGTCTTGAATAAATGCTGCTTGAATTATTGTAAGCCTTTGTTTAATTTTCAGAGATCCAAAATATTTGATTCTGATAATGTTTGCTAGTACTCTTGTTGATTTTTTGAGCAGATACATGGAAGTCCTTACTCCACCATTCTGGAAGTGGCTATCTTCCTCTTCATACATTTGAAATGGCTCTGTGTTTATTTATATATTTTTTATTATTATATTTTAAGTTAAATCTATGTTGTTGGAAGTATTACATGTCCCTGCTTTTCCACTATTGATCTCTTCTAGCCCGCTCCCACCTTGTAAGAGCATAAATTGTGTTGTTTTAAGCCATTAAGTTGTGTCAATTGGTCGCAGCAGCCACAGGAAACAAACAGTGTTTATAGCTGAAGTATCAACAGTTACCTGAGTATCACTATATGCCAGGAAATATTCTAAGTGCTGTGGGTGCAGTGGTGAACAAAAGCCATTTTGCTCTCATTTAGCTTGCATTCTTTTCTTAAGTAGACAAAAAGTAAATATATAAATAACTTTATATGTGGCAAATCTACAAAGAAAATAAAGTGGAGATAGGGGTAAATGAGAAATGTGTGTGTGTGTGTGTCTGTGTCTGTGTGTCTGTGTGTGGTTCCTTGGATAGGGTGGTCAAGGAAATCCTCCCTGAAAAGGTTACATCAACCAAAAGATGATTTGGGGGAGAGCTTTCCAGGCAGAGTGAACCTGAAAGATAAAGGCCCTGAGTTGGGGGCAAGCATAGCCTATTTGAGAAGCAACAGGGCTACAGTAGGTAGTTCAGAGTGAGTGAGGAGGAACATGATGGATGAGTTGAGAGGGTTTTGTTCGAAATACAGTGGGAAGTCATTGAGAGATTTTTTTGCAGTGTTAAGTTGATATGCCATGTTTTAAACACATTATTTTGACTAGAGACTTTAAGGGGGCAAAAGTGGAAGCTGGGAGACCAAAAAGAAGTTGTTACAGAGGTTCTGGCAAGGGGGGATGGTGTGTTAGTCTGCAGTGGTGGTGGGAGAGGTGTTGAGCAAGAGATTTGGATATATTTTTAAGATGGTTGTGAAGATGAAGTGAGATGGGATATGAGGAGAACCTAGCACAGTGTCTGGTTCACAGTAGTGCTCTCACAGAGTTGCTAGTATTATTGTCAGTGTCATTGTCATCATCATCTGCTGCTTCAGCTACCAGGGATACTTTAACCTTTTGTGCAAGAAAGGCACACCAAGCCACATGTGTCCTTTTCACTAGTGGTTACAGAGGGAATTGACTGTTATTTTATATATATATGATTCAAAATAATAAAAATATATGTACATATCTTTAAATTTTTTTATTATTTTGAATTTTCAGTCACCTCTATTCAAACAACTAACTGATTTTGATTTGGTATTCATTGGAGATTACCTCATAGAAATAGGAGGAGACTATATCCACTGAGTGCTTATTATGTGTCTAGCATGTTACTGAGTAAATAAACAGACATTTACTGCACAGGATATGATTACCCCAAATTTACAGATGGATGAAACTGAGGCCTAGGAAAGTTAAAAACATCCCCAGGGCCCTAGCCAGTTTGGCTCAGTGGATAGAGCGTCAGCCTGTGGACTGAAGGGTCCCAAGTTCGATTCCGGCCAAGGGCACATGCCTGGGTTGCAGGCTCGATCCCCAGTAGGGCGTACAGGAGGCAGCCAATCAATGATTTTCTTATCATTGATGTTTCTGTCTCTCTCTCCCTCTTCCTTCCTCTCTGAAATCAATTAAAAAAATATATATTTAA
Organism: Myotis myotis; assembly: GCF_014108235.1. Taxonomy (NCBI): domain Eukaryota; kingdom Metazoa; phylum Chordata; class Mammalia; order Chiroptera; family Vespertilionidae; genus Myotis; species Myotis myotis. The sequence continues at coordinate 63,613,418 of NW_023416314.1, forward strand.
AAAAAAAATCTTGGGGAGGGAGAGGTTGGGGTTAATGAGGGGGATGAGGACACATTTGTAATACCTTAACTAGTAGTAAAAAAGAAAAAAAGAAAAAGAAAAAAAAAAAATCTTGGTCTCAAGTTATGAGGTTAGGCAACTTGCCCAAGGCCACACAGCTAGAGCTCAACTGGAACACAAGAACTGGGATTTTAACTCCAGAGTCTCTGCTCTAAACCACCGCACTCGTCTGCTGCTTGGGGCCTGCCGGGAACAGACATACAGGTTTGCATGGGGACACCCACTTTCACACTCATATGCTCAGCCACGGCAGCTCCTGACTGTACAGAGGGTGGTCCCCTGGACTAGGAGTGAAGAGGGCCACAGGCACACTCCTCCTGGCCCTGACACCACCCTCTGTCTGGCCATCTCAGGAGCCCTTCCTCTGGGGAAGGGAGGAGAAGACTTCCCCTCTCACAGACCCCAGTGGCCAGGGAAGCTAACAGAATTTATGTGTGGGTGTGAGAGAAATTGTTATATGCAATAAAAAAAAAAAAACATCCCCAGGGTGTAGTACTGTAATGCAGTTTTGACACTAACCACCCAGGTTAATACCAACCACATAAGATAAGGGTACAGTCTCCAATAAGTCAACCCTCACTTCAGATGTCAGCCACAAGTAGGAGATCCCTAGGCCACTTGCACATCTGACTGACTGACTATAAATTCAGGGGATCCCACGAATCCTTCAAGTTCAATAATTTGTTAGAATGACTTACAGGACTCAGGAAAATGTTATACTCATTATTACAGTTTTATTACAAAGGGTACAGATCAGGACCAGCCAAATGAAGACACACATAGGGTGAGGTCTGGGAGGGCCCTGAACATAGAGACTATGCCCTCTCCCCATGGAATCAGGGAGCATGACCCTCTTGGCACGTTGATGTGTTTACCCACCAGGACGTGCCTCCAAGTTTCACTGTCCAGAGGCTTCATTTATATAGGCGTGGTTGACTGAATCATAGGCCTGGTGATTGAACTCAATGTCCAGGCCTGGGAATATCATTCCCAGGAGGTTGGGAGATCCAGCCTTTATCAGGTAACTCTGAGTCATGGTTAGTCTTTCTGGCCTGCCCTCATCCTGAACCATCTTGTTAGCATAGCTATCTAGGGCCCTACCGTGATGACTCTTTGACATAAACTTTCAGGATCCCCAGGAATAACAAAATATTGCTATCACTTGGGAAATTCCAAGGTTGTAGAGGTTTCTTCCCAGAACCATGGACAAAAAGCAGACAAATTCTTTATTACACAACACTGGGTCACAAATCTAATGAGTAGTGGAGCCAGAACTTAATTCAGTTCTGATTCCAAAGCCACAGCTCTATCCGCTACTCCTTTTTTATTGTTAAGGCCCTTAGATAAGTGATTTGCTGAAAGTCACACAGCTAGTTACCAAGAAATAGGGCCTGGCCCCAGTACTACCTACCAATGTATGCTACTTTCCACAATGCATTTTATTTTTACATGTTAGTTCAGATTTGACCAATTCCTAGACATTTTGCAGCTAGTATGGCGGTCACAGGTGGAGAAAAGATTGGGGGTTTTGCTTTCATTTTTTATTTCTACGCTTGTGCACTCTTGCTTCCTCGCTAAGCTGTATCAGTTGTCAGTATTTGTCATCAGTTATGTTTTATTCACAAATTTTAAAATCAAGTGAAAAAATTCAGTCAGTGCTTCCATCATTTAAGAAGATTATTAAAAAAAGATTATTAGCCGAAACCGGTTTGGCTCAGTGGATAGAGCGTCGGCCTGCAGACTGAGGGGTCCCAGGTTCGATTCCGGGCAAGGGCATGTACCTGGGTTGCGGCACGTCCCCGGTGGGGGATGTGCAGGAGGCAGCTGATCGATGTTTCTCTCTCATCGATGTTTCTGACTCTCTATCTCTCTCCCTTCCTCTCTGTAAAAAATCAATAAAAATATATTAAAAAAAAAAAAAGATTATTAATTCTGCCCTAGCCTGTTTTGTTCAGTGGTTAGAGCAGCCATGGGCAAACTATGGCCCGCGGGCCAGATCCGGCCCGTTTGAAATGAATAAAACTGAAAAAAAAAAAAGACCGTACCCTTTTATGTAATGATGTTTACTTTGAATTTATATTAGTTCACACAAACACTCCATCCATGCTTTTGTTCCGGCCCTCCGGTCCAGTTTAAGAACCCATTGTGGCCCTCGAGTCAAAAAGTTTGCCCACCCCTGGGTTAGAGCATCGGCCTGCAGACTGAAGAGTTGCGGGTTTGATTCTGGTCAAGGGCACATATCTCGGTTGCAGATTCGATCCCTGGCCCTCGGATGGGACAAGTTCAGGAGGCAACCAATTGATATGTCTCTCTCACATCAGTTCTTTTCTCTCTGTCTCTCATCCTCCCTTCCACTCTCTCTAAAAATCAATGGAAAAAATAGGTGAGGATTAACAACAACAAAAGATTATAAATTACTTTTTAACTTATTGTTTTCCTTTTAAAAGTAAGAAATATTGAAAGAAGGAAATCCATTGTTTTTCTAGCTAACATGCTGCTATTTTTTTTCTAAGATTGGGCTTAATTCGTATATCTCTCTCTGCTTCCAGGTACCATCCACTGTATTTTCAAGGAAACTGGCCACCACTACACTTGGAAGAAAGTTACCACAACGGTGCACAACATTATCGTGGGCAAGTTGTGGATAGATCAGGTGAGTGAGCATGCCCAACATGTTCCTGAAGCCCAGACTGTTGTTACTGGCTTGTCAGTTTCTCCTGAGGAATTTCTCTTAGGCAGTTGCCCCATCCTAACCTCCCCGAGTTTCTATACCACAAATTATTATTATAAACTAGAGGCCCGGTGCACAAAAATTTGTGCACTCGCGGTGGTCCCTCAGCCAGGCCTGCACCCATTCACAGTCCAGGACCCCTTGGGGGATGTCCACCTGTCAACTTAGGCCCACTCCCCGGGGGATCAGGCCTAAGCTTGCAGTCAGACATTCTTCTGGCAGCCAGGGAGCCCTCGGGGGATGTCCGACTAAAGGCTTAGGCCCCCTAAACCGTTAGTTGGACATTCTTAGTGCTGCCACGGTGGTGGGAGAGGCTCCTGCCACCACCACTGTGCTGGCCAGCCATGAGCCAGCTTCTGGCTGAGTGGCACTCCCCATATGGAAGTGCACTGACCACCAGGGGGCAGCTCCTGCGTTGAGCATCTGCCCCCTGGTGGCCAGTGCGCATCATAGCAACTGGTCATTCTGCCGTTCAGTCAATGTGCATATTAGTCTTTTATTATATAGGATGTCCCTATTTCCCCCCTTTTGCCCCCTCTACCCAGCTTTTGCCCCCCACTTCTCTCTGGCCATCACCATACTGTTGTCTGTGTCCATGGGTTGTGCATATATTTTCTTTGGCTAATCCCTTCTTTAAATTCACTTCTTTAAATTTTTATTTTCAGATAAGTGCTTATAACTGCACTATTATATATTTTCTATTATATCATTTAGAATTAAGATATTTTTTCATTGAACCCTTGTAAATTTTAGCACAATTTAATAAATTATGCTAGAAGCAATTAGGAGATTTTTCATGTAATGCAGATACATTTCAGTTAATATTTTATTAATTTTTAATTTTTTAATATTTTAATTTGAAATAATCTCATACATGTAAAAAAAACTATAAAATACTACAGCATATTATATGTACCCTTCACCCAGTTTCTTAGGTGTTAATAATTTAAACATAACCATTATACAAATAACAAAATTTGGAATATATTTTTCTTATAATCTCTTTAATGTTACTTAATCCATTTACTTTGTTTTTATTAATCTTCATCCAAGGATATTTTTCCATTGAATTTTAGAGAGAGTGAAGGGAAAGGAAGAGACACATTAATTGGTTGCCTCCTGCACATGCTTTGATAGGGACTGGGGATCAAGCCAGCAACTGAGGTACATGCCCTTGACTGGAATCGAACCTGGGACCCTTCAGTCCATGGGCTAATGCTCTATCCACTGAGCAAAACAGGCTGCAGCTTAATTCATTTACTTTTAATGTATATGTGTCTTTATATTTAAAGTGGGTTTTGTTTTTGATTCACCCTCATAATCTGTCTTTTAATTGGTACATTTATGCCACTGACTTTCAGAGTGCTTACTGATAAAGTTACTTACCATATCAGGCGGCTTCTGGGGCAAGGCGGGGGCAGGCCTGCCCTGGATGGCGGCGCACTGGCGGCTCGCGCTGTCCTGCCCTGCCTGCAGTATGCAAATTAGCCACCATCATTGTTGGTGGTTAATTTGCACATCACGCTGATTAGCCAATGGAAGGGGTGGCGAAGGTACGGTCAATTACTATGTTTGTCTATTATTAGATAGGATGACCAACTTGTAACATTCAGTGACTATTAGAACTATTGGGCACTGTGAAGGATACAAGAAAATAATAAAACACAACTCTCACTCTTCATTCTTTCATTATTCATTAGACATTTACTACCAGGCAGAGTATCAGGTCCTAAGGATACAAAGTCAAATGAAACGTTGTCCTTCGAAGAGTTATTGTATCATTGCATATGTGACTAATTTGTTTAGGTGGAAAGTCTGACAAAATAATTCACCTATAAACAGATTTTGTCTGAAAAAAAATATTTTTTAAAATACTCTATGGGAAGAGGTGTACTAATGTATGCTTAATTGTCGGTATGTGCTTAAGACAATGATTTTGCAGTAAATTCAGAAAAGAGGGAACGTTGTCTTAACTGTCAGGAAAAGCTTCATGACAGATGTGGGGAATAAAGTGTAGAAAGGCTTGCAACACGTAACTTTGAAATTGTGAGTCTAATACTTTTTTTTTTTATCTTCACCCAAGGATATATTTTTATTGATTTTTAGAGAGAGAGAGAAACATTGATGTGAGAGAGAAGCATTAATCAGTTGCCTCCTGTACACTCCCCAACCAGGGATTGAACTCAAAACCTAAGCATGTGCCCCAGCCAGGAACCTGCAACTTTTGGTGTATGGATCGACCCTCCAACCGACTGAGCCACCCGGCCAGGACTAGAATACTTTGATTTAAGCACAGAGTTCCTGAAGGGTTCCAGTGAGGATTGGTTTGGAAAAACAAATTATGACATGAATATCAGTATATGTACTGAAGGTCAAATCATGGCACCTAACATGTGACACACAATTCAAAGAAAACCAAAGCAAAGGTCATTCGGTCTTTATCCCAGGCTGGGATACCAAGGTTACAAAGGGATTCCATAGCATCTCAAGGTTGGCTGAGACCTGAGTCTAAAGCAAGGGAGTGCTGGAATGTAAGATAGTAAAGTAAGAATTATGAGGCATGGAGTTGGCATATTTTCAAATCATTCAGTATTAATAAAACTAATCCTTGATTCTTTTCATTTTATAGTCTGGTGAAATTGATATTATAAATCACAAGACAGGAGACAAGTGCAATCTTAAATTTGTTCCTTATAGCTACTTTTCTCGGGATGTAGCAAGAAAGGTAAGAGAAGTTGGAATTTAAATTTTTTCATTTAGTGTGTATCCCTTAGAAAGCCTACTCCTTTGGGGCTGGGATAGACGGTTGGATGAATGGATGGGGAGGGAAGGAGGGTGAGAGGGAGAAAGAGAGAGTGTGTGTGTGTGTCTAAATATATATATATCTCCAAAACATACATATATACATATATATAGATAGATAGATCTATATCTATCTATCTATCTATCTATCTATCTATCTATCTATGATTAAATAAAAAAAGAAGATGTAAAGGAGAAAGTTAGCAAGAAAGGAGACAACATTGCATTGCTAAACCAACTCCTTCTCTTTTCTGGGAAAGACTACAAGTAAAAAAAGTAAAACTCAAGAGCAATGAGAGACAACGTGGGAAACTAGAGGAAGGACTAATGAAAGGATTACAGGAAGAAGGCACGGGCACTTTGGCCGTGGGAATGAGTCTGAGCGAGAGGTGTGTTTATTCCTCAGTAGAAGAAGGGAGAGTGAAAAATAGTTAGGGATTTAAATTTGTTTGTGGCTCTCTGTGTATTCTGGAGAGAAGAAAATACCATAATTCTGAGTACCAGTCAGGCCCTTTCCTACATAGTATTGTTGTAACAAAAATTCATCTAACTCATGCCTTGCTTATTTTAAGCAGCTTAAAAAAATTTAACAAAATAATTTGGATGACTCCATGGTGTTTTTCCTAATAGGTTTTAACCAGTATTTACCCTAGGACTTTGGTTTGCAGAAGAGCAGGTAAGCTGGGTGACTATGGTCTGTACTCCAAAGCCCTGCTCTCCATCCTTGCAGGTGACAGGGGAAGTGACAGATCCATCAGGGAAGGTTCACTTTATCCTGCTGGGGACGTGGGATGAGAAAATGGATTGTTTCAAAGTCCAGCCTGTCGCTGGGGAAAATGGGGGTGATGCTCGACAGAGAAGCTGTGAAGCAGAGGAGAGCAGGGTCATGCTGTGGAAAAGGAACCCCTTGCCGTGAGTATCAGTCTGCCCAGGTACCTCTGCGATCTCAACCTTGGGGTGATATTGATGACATATCTGTGTTGCTTCCCACTTCATTATGTGAGGGGCTGAGCGGAAGAAGTCAGAACCTTTGGAGAAATCACCAGAAGGTTGGCACTGGGTAACTGGAGTTGTAGCATGCCTTCCCCCAAGAAAGTTCAAATTAACCAAACCAAATCTGCCAAACCATATTTGGTGCTTTCAATAGGTCCTTTGGAATGTGGTTCAGAAGGACATTATTCTATAATTTAGAGCAAAACTCTTCAGAAGTGGCTGGAGGAGAGAGTGCCTACTACCTGTTTACAATTTAGCCTAAAGGCCCAGCACCAATGGAAACTTCCTGAGATAATGTTCAGGACTTTGGAAATAAATTAAGATGAAAGCCGTTTGCCTGTCAGTTTTAATATGTTCATTCCACAGTAAGAGCCAAGATTATCCCAGAAAGAGGGTAAAAAGAAAGCAGAAGAAATAGGAATTTTCATTTAGTAGAATGTTTCCTTGTTCCTGATGAATTTCTCTCTACTTTCAGCCGAGCACAACACAAGCCCAGAAAACTGGAATTGAGTGGTGTTGGGGGAAGCCAAGGGATGGTTCAGTTTGGGTGTCTCAATTCGGGGAGGGGGCCATGGTGTTCAAGTCTGCCCCTTGCAGAACAGCCCGGTGCTGTTGTCTTCATCCAGCTGGGGTCTGGGCTCCAGCCTGACCCCTTTCCTTTCTCATCCTTTACTTTTAGGAAGAATGCAGAATACATGTACTACTTCTCAGAGCTTGCTCTGACTCTCAATGCCTGGGAAGCTGGCACTGCCCCCACAGACAGCCGATTGCGGCCCGACCAGAGGCTGATGGAAAATGGGCGCTGGGATGAAGCCAATGCTGAGAAGCAGCGCCTGGAAGAAAAGCAGAGACTCTCCAGAAAGAAGAGAGAAGCAGAAGCTGTGAAAGCCACGGAGGATGGTAACAAACCTGCCCTCTTCTCTGGTTCTTGATATGGGGAGGCTACCAGTGTGTTTGCGACTCTAATTGTGTTTTTCTTCACTCTCCTGTTTAGGCACACCCTACGATCCCTACAAGGCACTGTGGTTTAAGCGGGAGAAGGACCCCATTACCAAGGAGTTAACCCATACTTACAGGGGAGGATACTGGGAGTGTAAAGAAAAGCAGGAGTGGACCGCCTGCCCGGACATCTTCTGAACTGACAGTAACGAAAAGGAGGAGCAGTCAAAGGCCAAGAGGACAGAGGATGTGCAGGAAAGCTGGCTGCTGGGACCCTCTTACCCAGGGCTTTCCTCGAGTTTGTCTGTCTTAACCAATCATTTTTTTCCAAATCAATCACCAGAAGCAGACACCAGTGGTGGTGATTGGCTGGTTGCCTTAGCTGATTGAAACTGAAATCAACATACTAGATACCCATGTTCGTAAGGGAGAGGCTTAGTGGCTGAAAGGTAGTGTTATTCCACATCTGCAAAGTCAGGTATTCTTGGCTCTTCCTTCTCCCTCTGCCCCTGTGGAAGGTGACGTCATCCAGCCTCCCCTGTCGTGTCCTGCTCAGCCAAGATCTACACTCGATTATGATGCAGGGGCATTTTGGTGCTGCTCAGAGCAAGAGCTGGTTTAAGAAGTTCCTTTAAAAAGAAACACGTAACACTCACCAGCAGAGGCATATGGCTGCGGAGGAGCTTAGGCATGACGATATGAAACTTTCACCAGGGGGCCCCTCTCATGGGTGTCCGTGCGCAGATAACTGCATCTTGGAACACTCGCCAGGGGGATTGTTCTGTAAGGTTGGAACATTCAGTTACATTCTTGGAAGTTTCTATCTTCACTCACGTAAAACACCCTCTGCTGTTCTCCATCTTCTTTGTCAGCAACCGGAGGTCACTTCGGTGGTTGTCGGAGGGTTGCAGTGTCCTCACGAGGGGTTTTATGGACTTGCTCAGGCGGAGAACTTCTGAGAACACAGGCAGCTGGAAGAAGACTGCCGCCACCTTTGCTTTCCCACTTCCTCCTCACCCCCATCCTTCATTGCCTTGCTCACTTCTCTTCTCTCTTGGCACAGCACCAGTTTGGGTCTGTGCTCCAGAGTGGAGCAAAACATTACCTGTCCCGTTCTGCTCTGCAGAACTTGAGAGAAGCAGTTCATCTGGAATAAAAGTTGTCACCATCTCTCAAACCCCACGGACTGGAGCCACCTATGGAATAATGTGTTAAATAACTGTATATTATATATATGTAGAGAAAAATCTAATTTTTTTGTTTGATTTTCCTTATGCCCATTAAGAATCTTGTTTTTGATATCTCTGGTCTCCCTGGGATTGTCTGTTGGACATGGGGATGTGGGTCAGACCCTCTTGCTTTCCATCCTGTAAGGACAGACAGGCAGAACCTGAGCAGGGCTGTGTCTGGCAGCTACCGAATAGGGACATTACCCCTGGCTTGTGTCATGGGGTGCCCACTGCTGTCTGAAGTCTGTTCCAATTACCTGACTCTTGAAAATGAAATCCTAACTTCTTTCCTGCCTTTTCCATCTTTTGTCAGGAAGAGTACGGGTCGAAAGTCAGGAGGGTAATTTCCCACTTAATTCTGCTTTTGTCCAAATCACAGCACCCACAGCTGACTCCCAAAAGAACTTACTTCAGAGGACATGGGGCTGGAAGCAGCATCACACGGGGTGGGTAAGATAACCCCTGTTGGGCCCTGGCTTCCTCCATTTTTGTTCTGTTTTTGTTTGAGTTGTCTTGTTCAGAAATCTCACCCCGTGCAACCCACCCTTGGTTGAGGATCACAAATTGAGGTGCCTTCCTTGTATGCCTTTTGTTTGTGTTTTTTATTTCTGTTCCTTAACTGCTGAGCCTCAGCCAGTGTGGGTCCCAGGGGCCACTGTCATTCCAGAGGAAGCCAGCCCTCCGGAAAGCTGGATTTATACCATTTATACGGGGAAACGCACTCTTGGTCCTTTCCCACCGCCCTTCCTCCCTTCCCAGCTGTGATGAACTTGAGAGGGGCCACTGCTGGGGATTTTCCTATGAAGAGGCCAATGCCCAACATATACAAGGGGCTATACTGGGCTTCTTTCAGGGAGGCCCATAAAAGCAAAGACGTGATGAATCAGGCTTTAGACAGCGGGAATCCCCGACTCAATGAACTTCTCTCTTCCTGCCCCCCTTCTCCCTCCACCACACTTCCAGCCTGGTCCCCAGTCAGATTCCTGCCAGTGGAAGAAGCTTCCAGTCCTTCAGGTGAAATAAAATCACATGGAAACAAAACAAAACTATATATTTTTGGTTGTTTTGCCTTGTTTTTTTTTTTTTTCCAAGAAAACTACTAAATTAAATAATTTTTAAAAAGTCAATATTGTTTGTCTGATTCACTTCTATTAGGTAGGAAATGGTGCTGAGAGCGGGCCCAGGGGTGATCTGTTCTCGGGGATCTGGGATGATGATCTTCACAAACCAAAAGAAAAACGGCTCAGATCTCCAGGTGTTTCAGCTGCTGAACAGCACGCTGGAGACCCCCACCCCCACCCCACCCCCGCTTCAGAGTAATGTCATCGTCGGTGTCCCACCTTGGTTATTGATTCTGGGCCTGTTTCACCTCAAACATAAAAACTTAATCTCTCTTCCTGTTTAGGTTCTTAAATTCTGAGCTGTTTCATACAGGAATTCAAATCTATATTTTGAAATGTAAGCAAGTAAGTATTGATTTAAAGACCTTGGGGAGAAGTAACAGTGAAAATGCTCGTTTAGGTTTTCTCTGTAGAGTTCAGGGAGGGGAGGAGCAGGGCAGAGTAATCAAAGGGACCTGGAGAGGCCTAGGGAGCAAGCACAGTTCCCGCCCTGTGAGTTGTGGAGGCCTGCACACCTACTGAGCATCTGCGTGTGTGTGTGTGTGTGTGTGTGTGTATACTGAGATAGGAACTCCGCATTGGTTTACACTTTAACAATCTGAAGAGGTTAATGTTACAATCACCATGTTGAATATGAAGAAAGGCACTGAAATGGCTAACCTACAGATTCACTCAAGGTCACATAGCTGATTGGTCAGTCACATTGTTGGAATTCAAAGCCAGTTTGTTTAACCCCAGAATTTGTGACCCCTACAACCTTGTGTTCTGGGAGAAACTGGGTTGGAAAGCAGCTGATAGTTGTTTCCTCCTGGATTAGATCACATCATGCAGAAGTTCACATTTCTGTTTCCACGGACTTATTGTGGATAGTGCCATCTTGGGGGGGGGAGGGGGGTCCACCTGTAGGAAGGAGCATTCTTGAAGTCCGGCCTAAGGCTCCTTAAGGTGTCATGGCTGTCGTTGTCAGGGATGTTTTTCTAGCCTGGTTGTGGAGAGGCCATTTATCTGTTTAAGTCATTTGTCTGATTCCCAATGCTGGACCAGATGTTAAGTTTCAGCAGTGTTTTTTTTTTTTTTCCGGGGAGCTAAAAGCCATCCCAGTAGACCCTCTACATTTGTTAGAGCTGCATCCTGCAATCTTGAATACCACTGTGGTATATACTAGTAATTTCCTCCACTAGCGGCAGTCAAATATACCTGAAACATTTTAATACTCCCTTCTTTAATCCTTTAATGGGCTACTGTGACATGATGGGTTGGGATATGGATCCTAAGGGGTCCAACCACACTCAAAATTTATGACTCAGCAAAATTACAAATTGCTATTCTTTTTTTAAAAAATTAAATCTTTATTGTTCAGATTTTTACGGTTGTTCCTCTTTTTTTCCCCCATAGCTCCCCTCCACCTGGTTCCCACCCCACCCTCTGCCCTTACCGCCCCCCTCCCCCACTGTCCTCATCCATAGGTGTACAATTTTTGTCCAGTCTCTTCCCGCACCCCCACACCTCTCCCCCCCCCAGAATAGTCAGTCCACTCCCTTTCTATGCCCCTGATTCTATTATATTCACCAGTTTATTCTGTTCATCAGATTATTTATTCACTTGATTCTTAGATTCACTTGTTGATAGATGTGTATTTGTTGTTCATAATTTGTATCTTTACCTTTTTCTTCTTCTTCCTCTTCTTAAAGGATACCTTTCAGCATTTCATATAATTCTGGTTTGGCGGTGATGAACTCCTTTAGCTTTTCCTTATCTGTGAAGCTCTTTATCTGACCTTCAATTCTGAATGATAGCTTTGCTGGATAAAGTAATCTTGGTTGTAGGTTCTTGGTATTCATCACTTTGAATATTTCTTGCCACTCCCTTCTGGCCTGCATAGTTTCTGTTGAGAAATCAGCTGACAGTTGTATAGGTACTCCCTTGTAGGTAACTGACTGTCTTTCTCTTGCTGCTTTTAGGATTCTCTCTTTGTCTTTTGCTCTTGGCATTTTAATTATGATATGTCTTGGTGTGGTCCTCTTTGGATTCCTTTTGTTTGGGGTTCTTTGTGCTTCCTGGACTTGTAAGTCTATTTCTTTCACCAGGTAGGGGAAGTTTTCTGTCATTATTTCTTCAAATAGGTTTTCAATATCTTGCTCTCTCTCGTCTTTTGGCACCCCTATAATTCTGATGTTGGTACGCTTGAAGCTGTCCCAGAGGCTCCTTACACTATCTTCGTATTTTTGGATTCTTTTTTCATTTTGCTTTTCCTATTGGGTGTTATTTGCTTCTTCGTATTTCAAATCTTTGACTTGATTCTTGGGATCCGCTAGTCTGCTGTTGGAACTCTGCATAATATCCTTTATTTCAGTCAGTGTATGTTTAATTTCTAGTTGGTCCTTTTTCATAACCTTGAGGGTCTCACTAGATTTCTTGAGGGTCTCACTACATTTACCAGTGGTCTCATCAGACTTTTTGAGGGTCTTACTAAATTTATCGGCGGTTTCTAGAAAGTTCTTGAAAAGCCTTAAAAGTGTGGTTTTGAACTCTATATCCAGTAGTTTGCTTTCCTCCATTTCTGTCATTTGTGACCTGTTTCTTTGTCTCCACATTTTTTATGCTTCCCTGTGTTGATAGAGTGGCTTTCTGTGCTAGGTGTCCTATAGGGCCCAGTGGCTCTGCCTCCCCAATGACCTGAGGTGGACTCTCTTGGTGCACCCCTTTGTGGGCTTTGTGCACAGTCTTGTTGTAGTTAAGCCTTGATTATTGTAAGTATCACTGGTAGGAATTGACCTCCAGGCGAATTGACTGTGAGAATCAGCTCTGTCTACAGTGGGAGAACTTCTGTGCTGCAGACACCCTTATGGGGCAAGACTTGCTTCAGTGGGGCTTTGGTGCTCACTGAGTCTGCCCCGTGAGTGTGTCCCTTATGGATTTGAGGAGTTGTAATCTGGATGGTCCCACTCTGACCACTGGGTACACTGGCTCTTGGATCTCTAAAGATGTGCTAATTTAGCCTCTGCCTGAGGCTACCCAGCAGGAGCTATGGAGAGATCTGCAGGTTCCTCTTCCTTGTTTGGGGTTTGGAGGTGCCCAGATGAGGCCCAGCTGTGAAGCAATGCAAGCTGCTGTGGGGCCTTGGGCCTTCTTTTGGAAGTTCTGGGTCTCTCTGACCCAGATGCAGTTTGTTAGGTAATTTTCAGATTGCAAAGGGCCAGGCCTTTCATATGCAAAAGCCTCTGTGCACAGCTTGGGTAGAGCGGGGTCTCAAGGAATCAACAGGGCGGAGCAAACAGCTATGGCAGATCCTCAGTCCTGCCCTTAGAGGTCCCAGTTCTCAGTGTCCTGCGGTAATCGCTGCAAGCACCTCTGAGAGAAAGCCGCCCTCGAGTTCCGCCCGATGCCAGACAGTCCAGTTTCTCCCCGTATGAGTCTGGGTCCCCAGAGACTCGCCCAGAACTGGAGTTCAGAGCAGTCGGAAGTTTGAGACTACCTCCTGATTGACAAAGACAACCGTGTCCTCAGTTGCCAGCCCTTTCCACGTGCGCCTCTGTACCTCTGCACTTTACCTCCACACCTCCTCTGAGTCTCAGTGGGCTTTTCTCTTTCCTTCTAGTTGTAGAATTTCCACTCAGCCAGCCTTCCTGTGGTTCTGGATGATGTCTGTTTTGTCTTTTAGTTGTATTTTTTAAGTGGTTGTGCGAGGCAGCAATTTCTGGCGTTTACCTATGCCGCCATCTTGGTTTCTCCCTCAGAAATTGCTATTCTTGTGAGGGACCTCTGAAGTCCCACAAAAATATTAATCCCATATATTTCAAGGGTCTGCTTGACTTATAGCAAGATGAGTGAAAACCAATGTATAGTCCTACAAGGTGGCATAAAAAAATCTTTGGAATTTATTCACTATAAAGGTATACCTTGTGAAACACTAAGATTGTCATAAAAATTTAGAGCTCACTTCTAAAAGTTTATAAAGCTTTTGCCCAGTAGTCTGCCCTGCCCTGTGGGAAGCATTCGAAGCCTTTTATGGTTTTCTCTTCCAAAACTCACAAAATAATCTGGTTGTATTTTCCTCAGATTTTCCCCTCTACTCATTTCAAGTAGAGTGCCCGTCTTTTAGGTCACAGTGATCTCTTAGGGGAAGGAGCTAGGGTGGCCAGATGAGGCATCCTTAAAGGCAAGAACTAAAGAGCTCAGAATATATAGCCTTGCCGAGGTCACATCTCCTGCGTTTGACCAGGTGATTTTATTTTTAAATATGTTTTGTATTGATTTCAGGGAGGAAGGGAGAGAGATAAACATTAATGATGAGAGAATCATTGATCAGCTGCCTCCTGCATGCCCCCTAATGGGGATCAAGCTGGAAACCTGTGTCCTGACTAGAATCAAACCATGACCTCCTAGTTCAGTGGTTCTCAACCTTCTAGCCCTTTATATACAGTTCCTCATGTTGTGACTCAACCATAAAATTATTTTCGTTGCTACTTCATAACTGTAATGTTGCTACTGTTATGAATCGTAATGTAAATATCTGATATGCAGGATGGCCTTAGGCGACCCCTGTGAAAGGGTCGTTCGCCTGCCAAAGGGGTCGCGACCCACAGGTTGAGAACTGCTGTCCTAGTTCATAGGTCCACGCTGAGCCACACCTGCAGGCGACCAGGTGATTTTAGAAGTTAGTAAAGAACCAATTGGCCCTGAGATATATATGGCTAGGAATGTCCTCATTCATTGAACATTTACTCCAGCCTGTTATGTAACATATATTAGGGATACAAATGGCAAGAAGGAGCTCAGGTAAACAAAGAATTACAATCCGGTTCGATAAGTGGTGTGACAGCAACTAGCCTATAGAGATGGGGAGGGAGGGGATAAGATATATGCCAGAGAAGGTTTCTAGAATTTAGGAGACAGTATGGAAGTTCAAAGTTGAAGTTTTAATGGAGGTTAGCAGAAGGGTAATAGCAAAAATGCTGCATGGACAAAGATGACGAGCCAAGTCAAGGAACGCATCCTGAGTGTGGATGGCTGTATGGATGCTGAGAGTTTAGAGTGAAGGAGAGAGCACAGATATGATGCTGAACAGCGGGAAAGCCCCTTAGGGAAGTCTCCATGTACCGTGTAAAGAAGCCTTGGTTTTTCTTTTCAGCGAGGGAGCCAGTGAAAGATTTTTAAGTTGGATGATGGATTCCAGCGTGGAAACTAATTTGTAGTAGGAAGATCAACTAAGAGGTTGGAAAAGATTTGAGAATGAGAAGAAGTAGAGCAGTGGTTCTCAACCTTGGCTGCACATTAGAATCACCTGGGAATCTTTTAAAAATCCTGATTTCTGGGCCTCATCCTCTGGAAATTCTGTTTCTTTGTTACTAATGTTGTGGCCCCACCCCATAACAAAGAAACAGAATTTCCAGAGGATGAGGCCCAGAAATCAGGATTTTTAAAAGATTCCCAGGTGATTCTAATGTGTAGCCAAGGTTGAGAACCGCTGAAGTAGTAGAGGGATTCCAGAAATAATGAACTGAAAATGACCGGCACTTGGGTACAATTATGGGTGACGAACAGAACAAGGGAGGAAGGAATTTATATTTCTCTGGCTTGGGAAACTTAGATGGAAGGTGGTTGTAAGGTAAATACGTTTAGAGGGAAAGATGGATTCATTTTTGGACATACTGAGCTGGAGGTACCTGTGGAGAGGTTGCGCAAGCGATTAAGACATTACTACATTTTTGTATGAGAACTGAGGAATGGGGTGCTGAGCGAGGCTGCACATTAAAATCACCTGGTCAGCTTAGAAATATATAGTCCTGAGCCCCATCAACAGAGCTTCTGATTCAGTGAGGGCCACGGCTAGTTCAATTACATATACAGGGCGGGGCAGAAGTACGTTTATGATTGTGAGTGCGTAAAACAGAGTTTATTCTGATATTATTATTTATTAATTATTGTATTATTTTCCATATGAACTACTGTAGACCCACTTTTGCCCCACCTGGTTATACAAACACAAATGATGCAAAATTATGAAATGGGAGGAGGTGGAATACAACAAGCATATTAGGGGATATTATTAAACCACAGCTTGCTTCCAGAAGTTTGAGAGCAGTCTGAGCCAATTCCACTCTTTAACAATGTCTATATATTAAAAAAATTTTAAATGCCAATGTGGACTTACAAAAATTGAGGTATATTTTAAATATTTAGGTTTAGCAAATCAATGCTTTTAACATAGAGATATAATGATTATGTATGCCTCACCTGGAGGTACCATTGTAAGTCCACATTTGAAATCTTTACAAATTGCTTTACCGTCCTCTTCCATACATTTCCTGAGTCCAATTTGACAATTATGTGAAAAATTCAAAATGTTCCTATCTTTTGACCTTGGGAAATCTGCCTTCTCAGAAGAATAACAAATAAATACAAAATGATAATTATTGAAATATTGTTTTTAATAATGAAAACTAGGAGGGGGGAGTAAAAATGTCCATCATTAGGAATTTGTTTAAGTGGATTGTGTTATATCCATACAATTCAATACTGTGTATGGGTTAAAAAGAATAAAATATTCTACACAACTGGCATGAAAAGAAGTCCATGATTTATTTTTTAAACGAGGAAAGCAGATTGCAGAATAGTTAATAAAACAACTGCGAAAAGTAAAAGTAGTTATTACTTCTAGCTTATAACAGTCCTATCTCCTCACCACTGTGATATTTATTGAATGCCTAACTCCAGTCGGACCTCTGTGCTGTACTGACCTAGTTTGGTACAGTGAAGCAAATGTTTATTATACATATGAGGAACGGCCCCGCCCAGGCGCCGCCGAAATAGCTCAGTTGGGAGAGCGTTAGACTGAAGATCTAAAGGTCCCTGGTTCGATCCCGGGTTTCGGCAGTGCTTTTAGACGCCACCACCAAGGGTTTCCCAGATAGTACTCTCTTTTTCATGACAAAGTCCCAGGTCGCCACCCTGTGGACAGTCCCACTCGCGCGTGCGTGGGTTGACATGGAGGGAATGAACTGTTTGGTGTGTTTTTTTTCCCTTTGGGACAGATTTTAGTGGAGATCGGGTGAGGGTGGGGATCGGAAGCCCCATCTAGTTTGGCGAACATTTTTTTTTTTTTAATATAAGCATTCACAAATATTGCGATTACAAAGTACATACATATTCGTTGTTTCTCTGAAACTCAAATGTAACTACTTTTATTTACTAAGTCGCAAACCACTACTGCACATCGTATCCTCGCACCGCTTTGAACTGGGTGCGCACCTCTTACCCCACCCCCACCTCCATCCTGGGGCAAAGATACTCAAACTCTAGTCTGGGCGAACTGGATTTCTCAGGGGGGACCGATATTTCCTATTCTCACCTGTCCCCAGGCTTCCAGAGTTGCCCACACTAGCTTGGGATGGTGACAGAAGAGAGGGGAATTTGGAGGCTTTGGACAGGATCCTAATTTAAAAAAAAACAACACAAACATTCTTAAGATGATGAGCCCCTGCATTCAAGGCAAAGGTGATGGAACACACGCTTAAGGAATGCTTTCTCCGCCTCCTTGGCAGGAGGGCCGTGGGCGAGAGGAGTGAGGCCCAGCTCTTACCTCCTACAAAACCCGGTTTGGTGAAAAAGGCAAAATTGAGAAGTATTGCTTTGGACCCATTAAATGCCCTCCACTTGCTGTAATCTTTGCCAAGATGCTAGCTGATGAGGGGTTTCATCCCTCAAATCACTGGGTTCTTGGGTGGAAGAAAGCTTTTTGGTAATGATGCCAGGGGCGAGTCCCTAGTGGGCGACTCCAGCAGAGCCAAGGTGGTTTTTGGCTTGGCAAGAAAGAATTAAAACCCACGCCAGCATAGAGTTTCAAGTGGAAGCAAGTTTATGGAGCAGAGAGGATAAACAAGGAAAGCCACCCCACAGACGGAGTTTCCTCGCTAGAAGGAAGAGAGACCCCAATCATCTCTAGAGGTTGAGCTTATACCTGTTTGTAGTTTCTATGGAAAATTGCTGTTATGGGGAAATAGAGAGTGGGGGAAAGACGTTGGATTAGCTTTCACCATTACAAGGCATATTTTGTGGTCTGTGTTCTTATTCACGGCTTTCAAAACCTCAGAGCTAAATTTGGAAGGTGAACTTAGAAATTGAAAGGATGATGATGGATTAAAAAAAAAAAAAAATACTGAACAGCTTGTTCTCCCTAGCGGGAGCAGGCCCAGGCCTTTCTTCCCTCTCAGACCTACATCTCCTAAACTCCAAGGGACCCCCGGAGATTTGCAACCAGGGGAGCAATGGGCAGCAGCAGCAGCTCCTCCCGGGCTAACCCCCTGGATCTCCGTCCAAGGCTCCCCCTTTTCTCTGACTCTCCCTGAGCGGATAGCAGCCGCCCCTCCTTGGCTCACCGCTTTCACTTTATTTCTCCGTGAGCCCAAAGCAGCCCGCTTAGGCTCTCTCCTGTTGGGTCTTCTATTCTAGGGCCTTCCTTATTTCACTGTCCTCAGCTTTAATAAATGTAACTCTCAAAAAACAAACAAACAAAAAAAGTGTCCTGAGCAGCATAGGAACTTTTCTCAAGCTTGCCGAAATAGCTCAGTTGGGAGAGCGTTAGACTGAAGATCTAAAGGTCCCTGGTTCGATCCCGGGTTTCGGCAGGTCTTTTGCAGACCTATCTTTGGTTAGGACAGGGTTCATGTCTTTCTTTATAGTGTCTCAGCAGGCACATGACAAGGAGACTACAGTATTTAGTACTGAGGAATCTAAGAGCTTGAGCCTGTTAAAGAAATCATGAACCAAAGAAAGTAAAGAAAAAAAAAAAAGAAAGAAAGAAAAAAGAAAACATAAACCTCGCAATGATCTTCACCCGGTCCTTTAATCACTCACTCTAGTGACTACTGGATATGAATTGGTAACGAGTAGCGGGGTGGCTAAAACGTCGGGGTTATAGGTGAAAGGTGTTGGGTTTGGTTTCCAGTGCAGTCAACTCGCTGGACTTGAAAGTTTTTCTCATCCATTGCAAATGCGGAGTGTAGTGTGTGTATAAAAACAAGCCCGCCCGAACAGGGACTTGAACCCTGGACCCTCAGATTAAAAGTCTGATGCTCTACCGACTGAGCTATCCGGGCTCTGACGGGGAGAGCTTGCTCCCACCAATCTGCAGTACAATAGGCCAAGGGGCCACATTCGGTTCTTACTGGATTAAAATTCTGAATCTTTTGGCTGATTCACTGAGAAGTGAAAGTACAAAATCAAACCGAGCAGGCGTTCGGCGGAATGGAGTCTTTATTCCTCCTCTTCTCCCACCACAGGCAGACTGCCTGACCTGCCGTCCCTCCGCGTCTTAAGGGAGCTGAACGCTCCTTCAGGAGGAATTCTCCAGACGGAGGACCTTTGGGCGGGCCTCGGGCAGCGGCGGGATTTCTCATCCCAGTTTTGGCCGAATCCCAATCTTTGCAGATTGGGAGCGTCTTGTGGGTGGAGCATCATGAATAATTGATTAGGTTTCCAACAGTTTATTGGGCAGACACTCATTGAGTGCATGCCGCGCTCCGGGACCCGAGCACGTTTGCGGAGCTGCAAAGACCGGGTCCCGGTCCCGGGTCCCGGGTCCTAAATGCGGCGGAAGACACGAAGAACAGAAGCACGCAGTCCAAGCTTTGATGGTCGAGGCCCGCCCTTGCGGATCCCGGGGGACCGGGCCAACGCCGGAATCAAGGAGCCGCCAAGTCTTCAGGGGCCGGTGATGCCTAAGGGCTGAGCGTGGTGACTGCGCCCCTGGAGGCTTGGAAGAGACTCCTGAGCACACGGGAAAGCGCGAGCGCCGAGGACTGAACGTTTTCCTGAAGCTGTCATCGGAGGGGCTTTGATCAGACAAGCTAGAGGCTGACATTTATAGTTTTAGAGAGTCCTGTTACCCTGGGCCGCTGTGTCCCGGACATAATTAGAGTCTTGTTTTTTTCATTCGTCCTGCTCCTTTATTATGCCATGCCATGCCATTTCTTCAGGCATTGGGTGAACACTCGGGAAGGGAATCCTACGGGGTGGAGCCTCACAAGCATTTCAGTCCTCCTGGGAGTTCAGGGACACCACTAAGTGAGGGCACCCTGAGGTCTGCATTCTTTCATGCAGACATGTACCCGGAACTATGAGCAATATTTTAAAGGTGACCTGGCCCTAACCGGTTTGGCTCAGTGGATAGAGCGTCAGCCTGCGGATTGAAGAGTCCCATGTTCGATTCCGGTCAAGGGCATGTACCTTGGTTGCGGGCACATCCCCAGGAAGGGGTGTGCAGGAGGCAGCTGATCGATGTTTCTAAGTCTCTATTCCTCTCTGTAAAAAAAATCAATAAAATATATATTTTTAAAAAATAAAAAATAAAAAAATAAAAGGTGATCCGTACGGAAAGATATCCATGTAAAGCAAAAACAACACAAGGTGCTAAACAATGTGCATGGTATTATATTTATGAAAAAAATTAAAAGATATGTATATGTATCCTTAAACTATATATATTAATACATTTGGCATATATATGATGTTTGAAAATGGGGGGGGCTCTTACCATTTTCTTCAGGTACATCTGTATTATTGGATTTTAAAGAACAAGCATGTATTTCTTGTAATAAATTAAACGAAGAAGAAAAAAAGAAGTAATCTGTTAAGTTATTCCACCTTCTGCGATCACATAGGCAGCTCTTCTGACCAAGCATCCCAGATCCCGTGTGTTCGACAGATCCCAGCAGAGAAATGTTAAAAGCTGGTATTTTCTTCCCAGCAGGAAATCCCTCCAGGCCTCAAGGTTCTGTCGGAGAGTTGCTGGTATTGAAAAATCACAAATGAATTAGGTACAGTTTCCACAAATAAAGATGTGGGGCCCTAAGAATCAGATGACAAATCTGGGCTCAAGCAAGAACACTAAATCCAGGCCCCCCTGGAAGACAGCCTCCTGGGCCACGAGGTCAATCCTGGGGGCAGTTAGTGAGCCTTTGGCTCAGCTTCTTACAACAGTCCTGCGGTCACAATGGCTGCTGAGTACAGCTCTGAATGCAGGAGAGCATGAAGACCTGTTTCCTGTTCTCCTAGGACAGACTAGATTGACAGGAGCCAAACACTGAATACAATATATTAGTAGCCTGCTTAGCATAGAGACAGTTAACTGGAGCTCTTTGTATTTCCTTTAACACACCACAGTGCCACCCCCCGCTTTTTTATGTCCCCCCCCCACTTGAAATGCCATTTTCTTCCCACCTTTGTTTTAGAAGTTCCATCCTATCTGTAAAGCAGGGGTCCTCAAACTACAGCCCGTGGGCCACATGCAAATACAAATATTGTATTTGTTCCCGTTTTGCTTTTTACTTCAAAATAAGATGTGCAGTGTGCATAGGAATTTGCTCATAGTTTTTTTTTAAACTATAGTCCGGCCCTCCAACGATCTGAGGGACAGTGAACTGGCCCCCTGTTTAAAAAGTTTGAGGACCCCTGCTGTAAAGAGAGGCAGAAATCAGGACTTGCCCCAGAGATCCCTGCTTGATCTCCAGAAGGAATTAGGTACTGGGGGCTCTGAGCCTGTCACTGTTGCTGCACCCATCACAACCGACCTTAAACACCTGTTTAATGGGTCTGTCTTCCCTCTAGAATGTTTCTGCTGTGAGGACAGAAACTCCCTGTATATCCCCAGTGCCTGGTTCAGTGGCTGGCACACAGCAAGCTCTCAAAAACCATTGCTGAATGAATGAATGGATAGTTGGATGTGGGCCAAAGGTCAGGGAAGGCTTTTAGTGTAGGATGAGGGGCAGAACTGGTCTTGGTAGAGAGAAGGGGAGAACATTCCTGTCAAGGTGAATGATTCCATCATCAAATGGAATAAATTTGTCCTGAGAAAGTTCTATGCCACTCTACCGTGCCACCCCGCTTTATTTTCGTTATAGCAGCGTTTATTGCCACTTGAAATTCCACTTATTTGCTTGTTTATAAACCATCTCTCCCCTCTGTTATTCTGTCATAAAAATGCCTCAGGGCAGTAACCTTGTTGGTTGGGACCTGGTCTTTTCTGCTGCTGTTATTTTTTGTTTAGTTTTGCATTTTTTATTTCTGCATGCCCACAATCCCAGGATTTAGAAGAGTACTTGTCACATAGCAGGGTCTTAAGAAAGAACTAATGCCAGAGAGTGAATGTTTTCACTGCACAGTGTGCTTCCCCCATAGTGTAGGATAGTTTCACGCAGATCATTTTCTGTTTTTCAAACCATGTCTGGCAAAAAGTCACTAACTTTCAGGTGGGAATATCATTGTCACTTAACTGTGTTGACTACTGTCACCTGGAGAAAAACCTAGGATTGCTCAACAGACACACAGTTAACCATGGTTAAATATTCGGGAGTTTGGAAAAATTTTTCCTGTTTCTGCTTGGTAAAAGTAGAATAGCTTCTAGCAGAGACAGGGTTTGAACCTACAAAAACACAAAATCCACTAAGCCTTGAAGCCAAGGTTCTCTAGCCACTAAGCCACCCTCCTGGCCTACTCTTATTGATTGATAATCTGAGTAGGACTGAGCTGCTGAAAAGTTGCAGGACAATTTAAAATTTTTATTCCTGATGTAAAAGAACAATAATGTACAGAGAGAAAAATATCTCATTAACTTTATCACATCCTGCTATTTTCTTCGTCTTCAGTCAACGGAAATTCTGGAGCCACATGAAAATAATCAAAAAGACCGAGTAGTGGGATTTCTCACACCTTCACCAATGAGGACCTAACAAAAGCACCGGAACCAGTTTCTTTCCTTTTCATGGTGGGCTAGTCGGATTAGAGATTTTACTACTAAATGAGTAGGGTTTTTTCCTGCTTTTTCTCTTTTTACTTCTAGTTTCCCTCCCCCGTATCGAAACAAAAACGACTCTGGTGGGACTCGAACCCACAACCTTTGAATGCCTCTAACCTGTCTAGAAGTCCAATGCGCTATCCATTGCGCCACAGAGCCAAGCAGCAACACTCTTTCCTGCGATGCTTACATCATGGCAGGAGTGGTGTCTACCGGGGATTGCTCGCTGGCGGGCCAGGGTACGATATTTTTCTCCAAGAAATCGTGTCCTCTGTGTTACCAAGAAGAAGCGTGGATCGGAGTTGTGTTTGAGAGTCTGAAACTCTTTTGAATATTTCTTTCCCTCAAAGATCGCCTGACATCAATCACATTTCAGCCTCATTCCACAGCGGAAAGAAAAAGGTCTTTGTGTGGAGTTATTTCGTCTTGGCGAGCAAAAGCCCCACGTGCGGTTCCATAGTGTAGCGGTTAGCACGTCTGCTTTACACGCAGAAGGTCCTGGGTTCGAGCCCCAGTGGAGCCATTTTGTTACACCTTGGGGTAGGGTTTCCTTCTGTCTGTCTGATCTTCCTTTATTGCTCCAGGAAGCAGGAGACAGTGCGGTTTCGTCCCGTGTTCCACGCTTAGTCTCGCCACGCCATCTCCGTTTGCCTGCGCGCCTCCATAGATCGGCCGACAAGGCTGCCCCCGTGTGGCAGCTCCCGGGAGGTGCAGGCGCCCTGACCCAACTGGAGTCACCGCGCGCCGCGGCGCCGGCGCCATTGCCTGCAGGTGTCAGGGCGGGAGTCCTGGGCCCTCCTGCTCCCTTCTCAACCTTGCAGGTGCCACCATTTACTAGTAGTGGGATATCCCGACGCAACCTCCCTCCTTTGTTGATTAACTCCAAGTCCACTGATACCTAAATTAAAAATACTTTTTGAAAAAAGATATGCTAGTGGTAGAGTTCAAACAGCCCTGCATGTTTTACACGATGTCTCTCTGACAAAGGTTTTCTCCTTGACCAAACTCTAGCCTGGCTCCTCCGAGCGCTCCTCTCAACGACACCCATCAACCTCGGCCCAGAGTGACCAGAACAAACAGCAACGCGAACTCCGTTTCCAGCAGCCCAAAGCCGCGTCCCAATGCCTCTAACAACTGTCTAGAAGTCCAATGCGCTATCCATTGCGCCACAGAGCCAAGCAGTAACACTCTTTCCTGCGATGCTTACATCATGGCAGGAGTGGTGTCTACCGGGGATTGCTCGGTAGACTCCGTTTAAAGCGCCTGAGAAAACTGAAGGCTGCTAAGAAACTTACTGTTTGTTCCAGCCAACACTGGAACACAGGACGCCTGTCCCCCAGCCTGGGAGGGAAGGTAGGAGTCTGAGTGGCACAGGGGTAAGAGCCAGAGAGCAAACCCAGATGGGTGTGCTGGGCCCTCCGCCTGCTCCCTCCTAAACCTTTCTTGGGATATATTTTTTTAAAAGATTTTATTTATTTTCCCTTTATTGATTAAGATATTACAAATGTGTCCTTATTCCCCCCAATGTCCCCTCATCCCCCCAATCCTGCCCTCACCCTCACCCCCTGTTGTCCACATCCATCACTTATGCTTATATGCATGCCTACAAGTCCTTTGGTTGATCTCTCCCCTCACCCCCACCCTCCCCTACCTTCCCTCTGAGTTTTGAGCATCTGATCGATGCTTCTCTGTCTCTACATCTGTTTTTGTTCATCGGTTTACGTTGTTCATTATAATCCACAAATGAGTGAGAGCATGTGATATTTATCTTTCTCTGACTGACTTATTTCACTTAGCTTGGGCTATTTTTAAATGTTGCTGCTACCACTGAGTTGAGGGATAATCCCAAAAGCCACCTCCCTCCTCTGTGGATGGACTCCAAGCCCACTGCCCTCATACTTTATTTAAATTAAAAAGACTTTCCCCTTTTCCTCATTATCATCTTTAAAGAACATCTGGTGCTGGTCCATGACAGTTTGGATACAATGTCTATAATACTTTCTGGCCTTCAGCCTCAATATCAGTAGAACTGGAAACAACTTCACTTGTTTCTCAAAGACACATGGCTTTATGGAGTGATTTCTCAGGCCCATGAGGTTGGTTCTGATGGTGCTGAAGTCCTTGGGGGCCTCCCCCTCCCCTACTTTCTTAGACTTTTAGATTTGATGAATCGCCTGGTTTAGTCATAGAGGCTCTCTGACCTTCAGGATCCAGGATTTGACTCCTTTTAGTGGCTGTTACACATTCCCTGAATGTTGACATTGGACGGATCTAGTACAGGGGCAGGAGCAGAGTATGAGGTATGCTGCTGCATATTTAAGGGGACGAGGGTATGGTAACAAGAGAGGATGTCCTAGACCAGTGACTTTCAAACCCTTTTTCACTGAAACACACGCTAATAAATACACTTTATTTATATCAAGACCACTGTACTCATACGTGTGTCTGAAATAAAGGTTTCAAGGAACAATTTTAAAAAATATATTTGATTTCCCATCACTACTACAAATTGGATGGTTTAGTGAGGCCCTCGGATCGGCCCCGAAAGAAAAAAAAAATATATATATATATTTGATTAATTAGGGATTTTTCTATTTTATCCTAGATTATTCTACTTCATTAAAAAAAAGTGCATGTTCAGACCTACTAATGGCATCACACCCCTTAGAGTTTCAGGATCTGCAGCTTGAAAGCACTGACCTGGAGCAGTGCTGCTCAGAGTGTGGTGATGCCCAAGGCACCTATATCAGATTCACTGGGGGTTGGCTGCAACCTGCTGAGAAATGAAACTTCAATAAAAGGCAGCAATGGAAAATCAAAGCTCTGTGGTGGCTGTCAGAGCAGCTCTCAGGGCCTGGACAGTGTAGATTTATATGTGCAATTACAGTTTATGTGATGGGTACATTGCCCCATGCAGTTATTTTAGTCTGCATCTCTGAGATCCACAGCTCACTTAGAGGCAGCATAGAGACAGATCTTGATGTTCATCAATTTTCTTTTTTATATAGTTCCATTTGTTTATTTTTCTTTTGTTTCCCTGGCCTGAGGAGATATGTCAGAAAAAATACTGCTACGAGAAATGTGTGAGATGTTACTGCGTGTTTTCTTCTAGGGTTTTTGTGGTTTCTAGTCTAACATTTCCGTCTTTTTTTTTTAATATATTTTTTATTGATGAAGATATTACATATGTGTCGGAGAACCAAGATGGCGGCATAGGTTAACGCCGGAGTTTGCTGCCTTGAACAACTACTTCAAAAGTGAAACCAAAAAACGGAAGGGACATCACCCAGAACCACAGGAACGCCGGCTGAGTGGAAGTCCTACAACTAGGAGGAAAGAGAAACGCATACGGACACTCAGAGGAGGCGCAGTGCTGAAGTCAAATTCTGAGGTGCAGAGTGCGCTGAGCGGGCTGGCGGCGGAGGGCGCGGTTGGCGTTTTCAATCGGGAGGGAGTCGCAGACTCTGAGCTCCAGATCCGGGCGAGTCTTTAGGGACCCAGACTCAAACGGGAGAAGCGGGACTGTCTGGCTTCGGTCAGAGCGAGTGCAGCTTTCTCTCTGAGCTTTGCAGCGGGTGCTGGGACTCAGACAGGCAGAGCCCCTGGGGACAGGACTGAGAGCCGCCATAACTGCTCTCTCCGGCCCACCCTGTTGATCCTGTGCGACCCGCCCCGCCCAAGCCCTGCACAGAGGCTTTTGCCGGATAGCCTCAGGCAAACGCTAGATTAGCACCTCCCTAGAGGACAGAAGTTCTCTCACTGCTGACACAGCTGATTCTCATAGCCACTTGGCCTGGAGGTCAAACCCTCCCTGGAATTAGCTACAACAATCAAGATTTAACTATAAGACTGCGAACAAAGACCACTAGGGGTGCACCAAGGAAGCATAACAAAATGCGGAGACAAAGAAACAGGACAAAATTGTCAATGGAAGATATAGAGTTCAGAACCACACTTTTAAGGTCTCTCAAGAACTGTTTAGAAGCCGCCGATAAACTTAATGAGATCTACAAGAAAACTAATAAGACCCTCGATCTTATATTGGGGAACCAACTAGAAATTAAGCATACACGGACTGAAATAACGAATATTATACAGACTCCCGACAGCAGACCAGAGGAGCGCAAGAATCAAGTCAATGATTTGAAATGCGAGGAAGCAAAAAACACCCAACCGGAAAAGCAAAATGAAAAAAGAATCCAAAAATGCGAGGATAGTGTAAGGAGCCTCTGGGACAGCTTCAAGCGTACCAACATCAGAATTATAGGGGTGCCAGAAGATGAGAGAGAGCAAGATATTGAAAACCTATTTGAAGAAATAATGACAGAAAACTTCCCCCACCTGGTGAAAGAAATGGACTTACAGGTCCAAGAAGCGCGGAGAACCCCAAACAAAAGGAATCCAAAGAGGACCACACCAAGACACATCATAATTAAAATGCCAAGAGCAAAAGATAAAGAGAGAATCTTAAAACAGCAAGAGAAAGAAACTCAGTTACCTACAAGGGAATACCCATACGACTGTCAGCTGATTTCTCAACAGAAACTTTGCAGGCCAGAAGGGAGTGGCAAGAAATATTCAAAGTGATGAATACCAAGAACCTACAACCAAGATTACTTATCCAGCAAAGCTATCATTCAGAATTGAAGGTCAGATAAAGAGCTTCACAGATAAGGAAAAGCTAAAGGAGTTCATCACCACCAAACCAGGATTATATGAAATGCTGAAAGGTATCCTTTAAGAAGAGGAAGAGGAAGAAAAAGGTAAAGATACAAATTATGAACAACAAATATGCATCTATCAACAAGTGAATCTAAGAATCAAGTGAATAAATAATCTGATGAACAGAATGAACTGTTGATTATAATAGAATCAGGGACATAGAAAGGGAATGGACTATTCCTGGGGGGAAAGGGGTGTGGGAGATGCGGGAAGAGACTGGACAAAAATCGTGCACCTATGGATGAGGACAGTGGGTGGGGAGTGAGGGCGGAGGGTGGGGCGGGAACTGGGAGGAGGGGAGTTATGGGGGGAAAAAAAGAGGAACAAATGTAATAATCTGAACAATAAGATTTAATTAAAAAAAAAGAAAAGAAAAAAAAAAAAAAAGAATGAGGAGAACTTGCCCTATCAGATATCAATATATAGGGTAAAGCAGAGGTTGGTAAACCCTCTATAGAGGATCAGATCATTAATATTATGTGTCCTTGTCCCCACGTTACCCTCTACCCCCCCACCCCCCCCGCTCATGCCCTCACCCCCCCCGTTGTCCATGTCCATTGATTAGGCCTATATGCTTGCATATAAGTCCTTTGGTTGATCTTTCCCCCTTACCCCCACCCTCCCCTACCTTCCCTCCAAGTCCCGACAGTCCAATCAATGCCTCTCCGTCTCTGGATCAGTCCTTGTTCATCAGTTTATGTTGTTCATTATATTCCACAAATGAGTGAGATCCTGTGGTATTTATCCGCTCTCCAGTTCCATCCATGCTGTGGCAAATGGTAAGAGTTCCTTTTTCTTCTTCCTCTTCTTAAAGGATACCTTTCAGCATTTCATATAATGCTGGTTTGGTGGTGATGAACTCCTTTAGCTTTTTCTTATCCGTGAAGCTCTTTATCTGACCTTCTATTCTGAATGATAGCTTTGCTGGATAAAGTAATCTTGGTTGCAGGTTCTTGCTATTCATCACTTTGAATATTTCTTGCCACTCTCTTCTGGCCTGCATGGTTTCTGTTGAGAAATCAGCTGACAGTCGTATGGGTACTCCCTTGTAGGTAACTGACTGTCTTTCTCTTGCTGCTTTTAAGATTCTCTCTTTGTCTTTTGCTCTTGGCATTTTAATTATGATGTGTCTTGGTGTGGTCCTCTTTGGATTCCTTTTGTTTGGGGTTCTCTGCGCTTCCTGGACTTGTAAGTCCATTTCTTTCACCAGGTAGGGGAAGTTTTCTGTCATTATTTCTTCAAATAGGTTTTCAATATCTTGCCCTCTCTCTCCTTCTGGTACCCCTATAATTCTGATGTTGGTACGCTTGAAGTTGTCCCAGAGGTTCCTTACACTATCTTCATATTTTTGGAATCTCTTTTCTTTTTTCTTTTTCGGTTGGGTATTTTTTGTTTCTTTGTATTTCAAATCTTTGACTTGATTCTTGGGATCCTCTTGTCTGCTGTTGGATCTCTGTAAATTATTCTTTATTTCAGTCAGTGTATGCTTAATTTCTAGTTGGTCCTTTTTCATGTCCTCCATGGTCTCACTATACTTATTGAGGGATTCATTAAATTTATCGGCGGTTTCCATAAAATTCTCGAAAAACCTTATAAACGTGGCCTTGAACTCTATATCCAGTTGTTTGCTTTCCTCCATTTCTGCCATTTGTGACCTGTTTCTTTGTCTCCGCATTTTGGCTGCTTCCCTGTGTTGATAGAGTGGCCCTGCGCGCCAGGTGTCCTGTAGGGCCCAGTGGCTCAGCCTCCCCAGTTACCTGGGGTGAACACTCTTGGTGCACTCTTGGTGCCTTGGTTGTTGTAGGATCACTGGGAGGAATTGACCTCCAGGCCAATTGGCTGTGAGAATCAGCTGTGTCTAAAGTGGGAGAACTTCTGTGCTGAAGACGCCCTTCTGGGGCAAGACTTGCTTCAGTGGGGCTTTGGTGCTCACTGAGTCTGCTCCCTGAGTGTGTCCCTTATGGATCTGAGGAGTTGCAGTCTGGATGGCCCCCCTCTGACCACTGGGTACAGTGGCTCCTGGATCTAAGGAGGTGCTAATTTAGCCTCTGCCTGAGGCCACACAGCAGGAGCCACGAAGAGGCTCAGCTGTGAAGCAATGCAAGCCGCTGCGGGGCCTTGGGCCTTCTCTTGGAAGTTCTGGGTCTGCCTGGCTAGGCTGCAGTTAGGTACATTCACATGCAAAAGCCTCTGCCGCAGCCTGGGTGGGGCGGGGTCTCAGGGAATCAAAGGGCGGATCAAGGAGCTATGGCTGATTCTCCGCCCGGAGTCGCAGGTCTCAGTGACCCGATAATTGCTGCAAGCACCTCTGAGGGAAAGCCGCCTTCAAGTTCACCCGCTGCCGGACAGACCGGCTTCTCCCCGTATGAGTCCTGGGTCCCCAGAGACTTCCCAGAACCGGAGTTCAGAGCAGTCGGGAGCTTGTGATTCAAAAAGACAGCCGCATCCTCAGGTGCCACCCCCTTCCCGCGCGCGCACGAGCCGCCGTACCTCTGCACTTGTACCTCTGCACTTCACCTCCGCAGCTCCTCTGGCTCTCAGCGTGCTTTTCTTTCCTTCTAGTTGTAGAATTTACACTCAGCCAGCCTTCCTGTTGTTCTAGATGATGTCTGCTCTGTCCTTTGCGGTAATTTTCAGTTGTTGTGGGAGGCGGCAATTTCCCGGTGTTTACCTATGCCGCCATCTTAGTTTCTCCTTGATGTTCATCAATTTAATTTCTTTAGAATTATGTTATTGGGTTCATGGGCAGCCAGAAAGGTTGACTGCTAAAATGTTTGATTCAGGAAGCAAGGCAGGAAAAGGCAGTTTGAAAGCCATGTGTATGCCCAGAATGGGTTGACTTTTCTATGGCTCTTAGCAGCAAAGCTTAAGAAATAACAAAAACTGATTTCTTTTTTAAAATTTGTATTTATTGACTTTTGAGAGAGAGAGAGAGAGAGAGAGAGAGAGAGAGACATCAATTTGTTGTTCTGCTTACTTATGCATTCATTGGTTGGTTCTTGTAGTTTGTGCCTTGACCAGGGATCAAACCTGCAACCTTGGTGTATGGGGATGGCGCTCTAATCAACTGACAAAAACTGCTTTCAGAGGGTAGGAATGCAGCGCAGCTTGTGATTTTATGTCCATCCAGATAAATGATATGTGTTGTAATCCAATGCAATTGCTTTCCCCTTCCCCTGAATTATTGAATCAGGTTATGTTGTGTGTTTACATGGGTTTGAGGAAGTCTCAGGGACAGTGCTGTGACAGGGATTATGCTTCTGAGGTACAGTGATTCAGACCCCATACATCTTTGGTGCCACCCAATTCTGACATAGCGACAAAAATCTGACTTGAGTGAGTCACAAGAGATAGGAAGGAATGGAAAGGACACAATTCATGAAATGGACTATAAGGTGGTCTGTGTTATGCATTTTTCATAGGCAATTTCAAAAAGAGAAGCCTGCGGACTCTTGAGACCAGAGAGCTACCTGACCTATGCATGATGAAAAGTAAGAATTATTCTTAGATTTTGCATATTAGGGGAAGTAAGTTAATATTGTAAAAAGTTAGATCAGGAGACAAGGAATGGCGAACAATTAAACCAGTTAGTTTATGAATACTTATGGGGCTAGTCCAGATGCCAGGAGGGACATCAGTTAAGTTTGTCTTCAGCATTCACTATTCTTTGACTAACTCTCCTTGAGCTCTTTTATATCTCCTAGGTCTGATGTCTTGGTCTGCTCTCTTTTTTCTACTCTCAAAGCCAGGATTTATCTTGGAGCCATTAAATTTTTTGATATGAATCTTTCCAATGCTCTATCTCATCAGCTTTAGAGCAACTCTCTAAGCTGTATAAATAGCAAGCAAACTTATTGTCAAGTTTTAATGACAGAAAAATAGACATTTTAAGATGGTAGATGCTTTCAATTTAATATACATTCCCATGCTTTCTATCCCCATCAGTTTTTAAAAAATATATTTTATTGATTTTTTTACAGAGAGGAAGGGAGAGGGATAGAGAGTTAGAAACATCGATGAGAGAGAAACATTGATCAGCTCTCTCCTGCACACTCCCCACTGGGGATGTGCCTGCAACCAAGGTACATGCCCTTGACCAGAATTGAACCTGGGACCCTTGAGTCCGTAGGCCGATGCTCTATCCACTGAGCCAAACTGGTCAGGGCCCCATCAGTTTTTTAACAATGTATTTTTATTGGTTTCAGAGAAGAAGGGAGAGGGAGAGAGAGATAGAAACATCAATGATGGGAGAGAATCATTGATTGGCTGCTTCCTGAAGGCTCCCTACTGGGGATCAAGCCCACGACCCAGGCGTGTGCTCTTGACCGGAATCAAATCCAGGAACCTTCAGTCCACAGGCTGATGCTCTATCCAATGAACCAAACCAGCCAGGGACCCATCAGGTTTTTTGTTTGTTTGTTTGTTTTTAAATAATGAGGACTATAGGCCACGTAGGAGAAGAGTGTAACAGTGCAGTAAGGATGATATTAATAATGATGCCCTAACCGGTTTGGCTCAGTGGGTTGAGCATTGGCCTGTGGACTCAAGGGTCCCAGGTTCGATTCCCGTCAAGGGCATGTACCTTGGTTGCGGGCACATCCCCAGTGGGGAGTGTATAGGAGGCAGCTGATCGATGTTTCTCTCTCATCAATGTTTCTAACTCTCTATCCCTCTCCCTTCCTCTCTGTAAAAAAAATCAATAAAATATATTTTTAAAAAATAATGATACTAGTCTTTAACTGAGCATTTATCATCTGCCAGGCATCATATGTTTCACATGTATCATCTCATTTTAATCTTCACAATAACTCCATGAGATGAATATTATAACTACCTTTATATAGGTGAACTATGGCCTGTGAAGAGTTACAATACTTTGCTCACAGCTGGTGGATGGCAGAGGTAGGATCTGGACCCAGGTCTGTTTGACTCAGATCCCAGAGCTTTCAGCTAAAATGCTTTCCTTTTCACTTTACTTTTATCATGCTTCCCCAGATGAAAGTACTAGCCTAGACTGCCTCTTTACAAACACCAGCAGATTGGAAGATAGACTGATTAGAGTTTTACCTCCCTTAACATGTCCCTTCTCTCTCTGGTGGGAAGAATGTGTAGATTCTCAATAGTAAAGCCCATCTGAGGTTGGCTCTGGTAAGGCGGCACCTGGAGAAATCAGGTCTTGCATAGTGAGAATGGATTGCTCTTGGTGTAGGATCCCGAGGTTCTGCCTTTGTCTAAGCATTCCAATAGACTGTGAATCTGACATGTCTAGTACTGCATAAGATAAATTCTGTTAGGCCGTTATGGGAAATCTCAAGCTTTTTCATTCCTGGTAAGAATGCAGGACGACAACCATTATGTACCTGTTAGGTCACAAGACCATATGGAGTTTAACTAAATGGAGAAAATTTCTTAATCTGTGATAAGAGACATGTACCCAGGTATGTGTATTTCAGAGGCACTGATCATGAGATCTTTCTAGAACAGGATTTGGCATAGACAGATCTAGTAATGTAATAAATTACATTCACATGGCGGAAGAGCAGTAGATTGGGTAGCTGGAGACTTCTCTGTAATTGAATTTATACAAGTTCTTGAGCAAATCACTCTATCTATAGGCTTCTATTTACTTACCTCTTTTAAAAAATATATTTTATTGATTTTTACAGAGAGGAAGGGAGAGGGATAGAGAGCCCGAAACATCAATGAGCAATCAGCTGCCTACTGGGGATGTGTCCAAAACCAAGGTACATGCCCTTGACTGGAATCAAACCCAGGACCCTTCAGTCCACAGGCTGATCCTCTATCCACTGAGCCAAACTGGTTTGGGCTATTTACTTACCTCTTGAAAAAGGAGTTGAATTCAATTAATTTCTTCGCTGTTTTATAGTTGTCCTTGAGTGGAAATACATCAACTAGCTTAATCCTATAATACTAGTTATTTCATGCTTACCAGAAGGTTGGGTTATTAATAATCTATTACTTAAACAGGAAAATAAAATGTCATCTGGTAAGTGTAGTTGGTTTATTGACAATATATTTGAGTACAGAAGTATGACTCTGTAGGAAAAATCATGAAAGGAATCCTTGGTGAAGAAGAGGTTGGAGATGCTTACTCTATTCCATCACAGAAAGCATGAGTCTTCTCTTCAGTCTCCTCATGGCTGACTTCATTTCCTGGTTCCTCAGAGTGTAGATCAAGGGGTTCAGCAGAGGGGAAATGACAGTGAAGGTGACAGCAATGGCCTTATCTGTGGGGAGGGCAGTGAAGGGCCGGGAGTAGACATAGATGCAGGGCACAAAATGCAGAGTCACCACAGTGATGTGGGCTGTGCAGGTGGAGATGGCTTTCCTCCTGCCCTCCCCTGCCTGAGACCTCAGCATCATTAGGATGACTGTGTAGGATACCAGGAGGAAGAAGAACCACAGGGTAGTGACTAAGCCATTGTTGGAAATCATCAGAAGCTCAAGTGCAAAGGTGTCTGTGCAGGCGAGGTTGAGGACCTGGGGCACATCGCAGTAGAAAGTGTCAAGCACATTAGGTCCACAGAAGGGAAGCGGGAGCAACAGGGAAATCTGGACAATGGAGTGGACAAAGCCACCCGCCCAGGAGGCTGCAATGAGGGCAGTGCAACGCCCCCTCCTCATGATGGTCACATAGTGCAGGGGCTTGGAGATGGCTATGTAGCGATCAAAGGCCATCACAGAGAGAGAGAAAATGTCTGCCCCACCGAGGAGGTGGAAGAAAAACATCTGTGTCATGCAGCTGGCATAGGATATGGTCTTTATCTTCGACAGAAGGTCTACTAGGACCTTCGGAGCAGTGATGGAGGAGAAGCAGATGTCAAGGATGGCTAGATTGCGGAGCAGGAAGTACATGGGGGTGTGAAGGCGAGACTCACAGGTCACGGTAACCATGATGAGGAGGTTTCCCAGCAGAGTTGTCATGTACACAAAACACAGAAAAAGAAATAAGACCAAACTCAGGTCTTGGGACTGAGTAAGTCCCAGAAATATAAATTCTTTCACTCTGGTGCCATTTCCCAAATCCATTGAATCATGTTTCCTCTTCCTCATGTAGCTTGGAAAAATGAAAATTGTTATTTCAGAAAGTGTTTACTCTCCCTTAATGGATTCAGGTTTATAGAGGCAGGTATTAGGTCTGAAAATCAGTGAGTTGTTATGACCACATGAATAGCTTAGGTTATTGCCAGTGTGTCCAAAATGACATCTTATTGCACAGGCATGCACTTAATTATTCTTTACTCTGTAAATTATAATAATTTAGAAAATACATAAAAACAATGTTTTACGTATACAAGTTCTAAGTACCCAAGATAAACAAGTGGATGTGAAATATTCAGAAAAGGACTATTGTGACACAAAGGATATAAAAATGGAGTCAGATTGGTGTGTGGTTAAGGCAAGTGCCTACTTGCTGTGACTGGGGTCTTTTGAATTCCACAGGAGGTTCCCCCCCCCCCCCCCCCAGATTGTGCGTTCCATTTGAATAGTTTAAGAACCTCTATCTGCAAAATGGTTCTCTTTGGACTGAGTTCTGCAGAAACACTCTTCCCTTTATTTATCTAATTAGAAAATATATTTGTATTCATTTCAGAGAGCAAGGGAGAGGGAAAAGAGACAGAGACGTCAATAGTATGAGAGAATCAGTGACTGGCTGCCTCCTGCACACCCCCCACTGGGGGGATAGAGCCTGCAGCCCAGCATGTGCCCTAACGGGGAATGGAACCACGATTTCCTGGTTTTTGGTTGCCACTCAACCTCTGAGCCACATTGGCCATGCCTCCCCTTTTTCTAAATCACAAATTTAATTTTATGAACAGTTAGAAAAATTGAAAGCCATACAATTATTTTCTATTGCTCTATTCTTCCACAAGGGTACTTCTTTGCTTCTACTATTACTTTAAAGACTTTAGGTACCCAAACTTCAGCTATAGAAATAAAAGTATAACTCAGATCTGTTCTTCTGTTCATTGTTCAAATGTATTTCTTAAAAAAGTACTTTAGGAGAAACCAAGATGGCGGCATAGGTAAACACCAGAAATTGCTGCTTTGCACAACCACTTAAAAAATACAACTAAAAGACAAAATGGACATCATCCAGAACCACAGGAAGGCTGGCTGAGTGGAAATTCTACAACTAGAAGGAAAGAGAAAAGCCCACTGAGACTCAGAGGAGGTGTGGAAATAAAGTGCAGAGGTACAGAGGCGCACATGGAAAGGGCTGGCAACTGAGGACACGGTTGTCTTTGTCAATCGGGAGGTAGTCTCAAACTCCCGACTGCTCTGAACTCCAGTTCCGGGTGAGTCTCTGGGGACCCAGACTCATACTGGGAGAAACTGGACTGTCTGGCATTGGTTGGAACTTGAGGGTGGCTTTCTCTGAGGTGCTTGCAGCGATTACTGGGATACTGAGACTCGGGCATCTTAGGATAGGACTGAGGAGCAACCATAGCTGTTTGCTCCGCCCTGTTGATTCCCTGAGACCCCGCCCCACCCAAGCTGTGTGCAGAGGCTTTTGCATATGAAAGGCCCGGCCCTTTGCAATCTGAAAATTACCTAACAAACTGCAGCTGGGTCAGAGAGACCCAGAACTTCCAAAAGAAGGCCCACGGTCCCACAGCAGCTTGCATTGCTTCACTGCTGGGCCTCATCTGGGCACCTCCAAATCCCAAACAAAGAAGAGGAATCTGCAGATCTCTCCATAGCTCCTCTTGGGTAGCCTCAGGCAGAGGCTAAATTAGCACCTCCTTAGAGATCCAAGAGCCAGTATACCCAGTGGTCAGAGTGGGAACCATCCAGATTACAACTCCTCAGATCCATAAGGGACACACTCAGGGGGCAGACTCAGTGAGCACCAAAGCCCCACTGAAGCAAGTCTTGCCCCAGAAGGGTGTCTGCAGCACAGAAGTTCTCCCACTGCAGACACAGCTGACTCTCACAGTCAATTGGCCTGGAGGTCAATTCCTCCCAGAGCTAGCTACAACAATCAAGGCTTAACTATAATAAGACTGTGCACAAAGCCCACAAAGGGCTGCACCAAGAGTGTCCACCTCAGGTAATTGGGGAGGCAGAGCCACTGGGCCCTATAGGACACCTAGCACAGAAAGCCACTCTATCAACACAGGGAAGCATAAAAAATGTGGAGACAAAGAAACAGGTCACAAATGACAGAAATGGAGGAAAGCAAACTACTGGATATAGAGTTCAAAACCACACTTTTAAGGCTTTTCAAGAACTTTCTAGAAACCGCCGATAAATTTAGTGAGACCCTCAAGAAATCTAGTGAGACCCTTGAGGATATGAAAAAGGACCAACTAGAAATTAAGCATACACTGACTGAAATAAAGAATATTATACAGAGTTCCAACAGCAGACTAGAGGATCGCAAGAATCAAGTCAAAGATTTGAAATACGAAGAAGCAAAAAACACCCAACTGGAAAAACAAAAAGAAAAAATAATCCAAAAGTATGTAGATAGTGTAAGGAGCCTCTGGGACAACTTCATGCATACCAACATCCGAATTATGAGGGTGCCAGAAGAAGAGAGAAATCAAGATATTGAAAACCTATTTGAAGAAATAATGACAGAAAACTTCCCCCACCTGGTGAAAGAAATAGACTTACAAGTTCAGGAAGCACAAAGAACCCCAAACAAAAGGAATCCAAAGAGGACCACACCAAGACACATCATAATTAAAATGCCAAGAGCAAAAGACAAAGAGAGAATCTTAAAAGCAGCAAGAGAAAAACAGTTAGTTACCTACAAGGGAGTACCCATACAACTGTCAACTGATTTCTCAACAGAAACTATGCAGGCCAGAAGAGAGTGGCAAGAAATATTCAAAGTGATGAATACCAAGAACCTACAACCAAGATTACTTTACCCAGCAAAGCTGTCATTCAGAATAGAAGGTCAGATAAAGAGCTTCACAGATAAGAAAAAGCTAAAGGAGCTCATCACCACCAAACCAGCATTATATGAAATGCTGAAAGGTATCCTTTAAGAAGAGGAAGAAGAAAAAGGTAGAGATACAAATTATGAACAACAAATACACATCTATCAACAAGTGAATCTAAAAATCAAGTGAATAAATAATCTGATGAACAGAATGAACTGTTGATTATAATAGAATCAGGGGCATAGAAAGGGAGTGGACTGACTATTCTCGGGGGCAGGGGAAAGGGTTGTGGGGGGTGCGGGAAGAGACTGGACAAAAATCGTACACCTATGGATGAGGACAGTGGGGGGGGGGAGTGGTAAGGGCAGAGGGTAGGGTGGGAACTGGGTGGAGGGGAGCTATGGGGGGAAAAAAGAGGAACAACTGTAATAATCTTAACAATAAAGATTTAATTTAAAAAAAAAGTACTTTAAAAAAATTGAGCTGTCATTGATATACAGGAGACTCAGGTATTTGAAATACACACTTGGATAGGGTTTGATATGGTTTAACCATATAACCACGACACCATCACTATATTTAAGAC
Source organism: Myotis myotis (assembly GCF_014108235.1). Classification (NCBI taxonomy): domain Eukaryota; kingdom Metazoa; phylum Chordata; class Mammalia; order Chiroptera; family Vespertilionidae; genus Myotis; species Myotis myotis. The sequence continues at coordinate 63,651,314 of NW_023416314.1, forward strand.
AGTTAATATATCGACCACCCCAGAAGTGTCCTTTGTAATCTGTCCCCTCTGCCCCCCTTCTTCAGGAAACCACTGATCTGCTTCCTGTCACTGCCTATTAGTTTGTATTTTCTAGAATGTTCAAAAAATGGAATCCCACAATATGTAATTTCTTTTTACTTGGCTTCTTTCACACATAAAATTCAAACATGTTTTTGTGTGTATTCATATTTCATGCCCTTTTATTTTATATACCACAGTTTGTTTATTTACTTACTTGTTGATGAACATTTGGATTTTTTCTTCTTTTTGGCTATTACACATAAGCTGCTATGAATACTCATGTACAGTTCTTTGTGTGAACATGTGTTTTCATTTTTCTTGGGTAAGTGCCTAGGAGTGGAATGGTCGTCACTCTTAAAATTCAATAATAAGGAAAGAAACAACACATTAAAAAAAAATAAGACAAATGATTTGTTCAGACACTTCAACAAGAAGATGTAGGGATAGCAAATAAGCACATGAGAGGATGTACACCATCATTTATCACCAGGGAAATGTAAATTAAAACCATAGTGAGACAATGCTATACATCTATTAGAGTTGCTAAAATAAAAAAAATATATATATTTTCAGAGCAAGCAAAAAATGTAAAGAAATTAGAACTCTGGTGAGAATGTAAAGTGGTACAACCTCTTTTGAAAACAGTTTGGCAGTTTCTTAAAATGTTAAAAGTGTATTTACCATATAATCTTGTCTTTTGAATTCCTTTTCTTCTTCTTATGAATCCTTAAAATGGACCTTAATTTGTTTCTTTACAGTTTATCTCCCCCTTTTTGTAATCAGAAACAGAAGAAAGGTAAAAGTCACTTCTCTCCCACTTTTGGGGTTTGCTTTTCAACTCAAATGGAGATATTTATTTTCATTTAGGTCACCTTCCTTTCAAATGTTCTTTCATTTGTATGCAATTTTGTCCAAAGTCTATTTACTATGGAAAACTAAAACAAAACAAAAACAAAAACAAAAACAAAAGACCTTCCCCAAAACAAAGAAACATTACCTAGAGGTATCAGAGCATCTCGAGCATTGCACAGTCTATTTAAACCTCAGTTGCACAGGTACTGGTTATGCAAACATGGGCAAGTTACTCCACCCCTCGGCCTGTCTCTGAGTAGTATTTGGAAACAATAGCATCTCCCTCATGTGAATTTTGTGATTATTAGATGAATTGATCTATGTAAATCATCAGTACTTAGAGCATTGCCTAATCCACAATAAGTATGATTCTATGTGTATTACCTTAAAGGAAGGGCTCTCACAGACACACAGATTCTTTAACTATACTGACAGCCTTTTAGCCAAGGTGTCTATTTCCCAGAACATGTATTCTAAAACAACTTCAGCAGAACATTTTGTCTTGAGGAAAACACAAGTTATTTTTCCTTAGGTGGCAGTAAGAGTGGCCCAGCGGGTGGTGACAGTGAGTAAGGGGAGTGCTTGCATGGTTTGGCTTCTTATGCCACATTATTACAGACTAGAGAAATCGGGGCATGGTCTCTACAATGAGCGCCATTTGGGCTCAAGTCCTGGTTTTGTCACTGTGATTTGGACGAATGAGAGACCTCATTGAGTCTTCACTTCTTCATCTATGAAGTGAAGGTGTGAGGATTAGGTGAATTAACACATGCAAAGTCTCAGCATACAGGGCTGTTCTGATTAGTGAACTGTTCTGATTACTACTATGTTGAGTGACCTTTAACATTGGAGACTCATCAGTAAATGGAGTGTGTTGAACTAATTGGTAACTGAGTGGTTGATCCCGACTAGTTCTAAGAGAGAGGAAATGGTCACCAGAAAACGCCAACTCAGTATTGTAACTAGAGAGATGGAGGAGGTCCAAACTAGTTATGTTGCTGCTAATCCTCACCAGAGGATATTTTTTCCATTGATTTTTAGAGAGAGTGGAAGGCAGGGGGAGAGACAGAGAGAGAGAAACATCAATGTGAGAGAGCCACATCAGTGGGTTGCCTCCCACACACGCCCCTACCAGGGCCACCCCAACCAGGGCCACCCCAACCAGGGCAGGGGAATGTACCTGCAACCAAGGTACGTTCCCTTGACTGGAATCGAACCAGGATCCTTCAGTCCTTGGGGCGAAGCTCTATCCACTGAGCCAAACCAGTCAGGGCCCAAACTAGTTATGAAAGTCTCTCACGGGGACCCCATGTAAATAACAGACTATGATTTACACAGAAGGGTAGAAGGTACCTCAGACCCCAAGTCAGACCTCCTTGTCAGAAAGAAATAGGTCCCAAGTTCACAACCTGCCTTTAGTAATTCAGATGATATCCACCAGCTTCTGTGCCATCTTTCTGCTATTTTCAATCCATCTAATTATTTAGTAAATATTGATGGAGAATTGGCAGAGTTCTAGGTTATTTGAGAAAAAGGAATTTAATCTAAAACCAGTGGAAAAAGAATTGAAATCTAATGGTAATATGGGAGTAGTGGGGACCATCTGAAGACAGATGAGCTGTGTGTGAGAGGGATGATTTCTCCCTAAGAGGCTCAGAAACCTGCATGGAGAAGGTGACCTTTATATTTGGGGCACACGGGAATGGAGAGAATGGGAGCTCCAGCTTTAGGGGGCCTCTTGAATATATAAAAGTTGCTTATAAGTGGTTAGTTTGGCTGGAAAGAAAGGATGTAAACATGAAGGCACAGAAGACATATGAAAGAAAGTCATTGCTATAAAATTTTTATTTTTGGTAAATCTAAGAAAGGGTAGTTAGGTGTTCATTGTATTATTTGTTAACTTTTTTTGAAGGTCTGATTTCATTTCTCCCTCATTTTAACTTTAGCGTAAGAAATACTTTTGTCAACTTCAGTTTGAGGAGTTCTGTCTCCAGGAAATAAGCCTGTGAAAATCCCTCTTCAGTGTGTAATTAAAGTTGTCCGAGGAAACAAAAACTGCCTTTTCTTCTATTCCAAATAAAACTAATTTTTATGCCTGTCATTTCACAATCTCCTCTTTTTATTATTATTATTACTATTATTATTTTAATCCTCACCAGGGATATTTTTTCCATTGATTTTTTAGAGAGAGTGGAAGGGAGAGGGAGAGACAGAAACACATTGATTGGTTACCTCCTGCCAGCTTAGGTCCACAATATCCTCTTTATTAATGTCTCTTAGCTGTGCTGTCTGTCACTGAAGATTCGCCCTGGAATGCAGCATCTTGTGTACTTATTACTTTATGTTTATGCACAATAAATTTATGAATATTAATGATTCTATCTGGATTTCAATTTTTTTCACTTTTCTTTCCTCACTCTTATGCATAGACACCAGACCCCACAGGCACACACACTCATATAGAGTAATGCTTCTTACCTAAAATCTCCAACCTTCTTACAAGGACATCTTAATTAATGTTCACAGGAACCTTGGGACTCATTCAGCATCAGAAAACTCTGTTAAGTAGTGAATTCAGAGGCTTCTCTTCTATCCTTACGTGGAAAAAGACAAACTCAAGAGTAGTATTTGCTTGACTTCTACATGCTGATTCACGGTGCTTCGTCATATTTACCAATTCTCTAACCCCAGGACTAGTGTGAGAATTATCAGAGGGAATAGAGTTGGATATGGCTGTGGAAAAATTCTCCTGATGGTGAGCTTGTTCCAGTGGGAGTAATTAAGATGTTATGCAGGCACATATGCTTGAGAACACACAGTTTTTTTCTAGCAGCAACAAACTCTACTCAGGCTCCCCTGAACTTTTCAATTGGACCTCAACTTTTGGACCTCCACGTTTGCCTCTGCATTGTCCAATTTTAGTAAAAATTCTGCTAAGTCGGTTCAGCCAGAGCCCTTACCTTCCATGTCTAACCAGATTCCTCATTCTCTACCCTCCCCAAGAGATATCTGATCACCCTGGCCTATCTTCAGCAGAAATCCTGATAGGTCAGTTCAGTCAGAATCATCCCTGATGTTTCCTTTCAGTAATATTCTTCTTGGGAAACAAAGGTCTATTCTTAGGGATTCTGAACAAGTTCTTTAGTCAGTTTTGCCTATGTGGGGTGATTTCTGAAGTGTGACACAGAAGTCCTGGAAGGAGTTCTTGGACCTGAGGGGGGTGTGTAGGCCAGTGTGAAGAAGCTCCCTCTCAACGGCTGATGCACAAAGTGGGCGATGGAGTTCTCATGGGGTGCACATGTAGCCAGGAAATCCACCCTGGATCCATCAGCAAATCCCACTTGCTCAACCTTCACAGTGTTTAAAAATCCTCACCACCTGCACCATTACTACCCAAGTCATGCCTTCATTACTTCTTTCATGGAACTATTTCGGTAGCCTCTTAATTGGTCTTTTTGTTTTTGTCTTTACCTCTCTTCAGTATATTTATAACAGCAGGCCCTGAATTTCTGTGAAAACATGCACCATTAATTCTGCTCTTTGAAGCCCTCTAAATATACACCCCATCTTACTTAATGTGAAAGTCAGAATCCTTACAATGATTGAAAAGGTCCTAATGACCTTGTCCCGTGGCCCCATTATCTCTTTGACTGCAACAACTACCTCTCTTCTCCTTGCTTCTTCTCTTGTAGTTATAAAGCCCCCCTGACTGTCTCTTGGACACTCTGAGTACATCCCCAGCTCAGGGCTTCTGCATGTCTGATTTGTGGACTGAGATTTATACCAGGACATGAACATTTTTTTTTTTCAGTTTCAAAAATTTAGATCTAGCATCTAACTCCAGAAATGGGTGGAGGAGGGGCGGGAGGAAACTCTCAGCAGCTGTAAATAGCATAATAAGTAAACAAATAATAGCCAAGTTGATATATGGAATAATGTTTTCTGCTTCATTCCAACCTTTTTGAATGTGTATGCATAGTCTGAAGCATCTTCAGAGGTTTCTGCCATTTTTAAGGGGCCATGTTATCAGAGAATACAAGATGCAATAGTTATTATTTTTTTTTTATTTTTTTTTTTACATTTTAAAGTGATTTTATTTTATTTATTTTTTTAATTAAATCTTTATTGTTCAGATTATTACATTTGTTCCTCTTTTTTCCCCCCCCATAACTCCCCTCCTCCCAGTTCCCGCCCCACCCTCCACCCTCACTCCCCACCCACTGTCCTCATCCATAGGTGCACGATTTTTGTCCAGTCTCTTCCCGCATCTCCCACACCCCTTCCCCCCTCAAGAATAGTCAGTCCATTCCCTTTCTATGTCCCTGATTCTATTATAATCAACAGTTCATTCTGTTCATCAGATTATTTATTCACTTGATTCTTAGATTCACTTGTTGATAGATGCATATTTGTTGTTCATAATTTGTATCTTTACCTTTTTCTTCCTCTTCCTCTTCTTAAAGGATACCTTTCAGCATTTCATATAATACTGGTTTGGTGGTGATGACCTCCTTTAGCTTTTCCTTATCTGTGAAGCTCTTTATCTGACCTTCAATTCTGAATGATAGCTTTGCTGGATAAAGTAATCTTGGTTGTAGGTTCTTGGTATTCATCACTTTGAATATTTCTTGCCACTCCCTTCTGGCCTGCAAAGTTTCTGTTGAGAAATCAGCTGACAGTCGTATGGGTATTCCCTTGTAGGTAACTGAGTTTCTTTCTCTTGCTGTTTTTAAGATTCTCTCTTTATCTTTTGCTCTTGGCATTTTAATTATGATGTGTCTTGGTGTGGTCCTCTTTGGATTCCTTTTGTTTGGGGTTCTCCATGCTTCTTGGACCTGTAAGTCCATTTCTTTCACCAGGTGGGGGAAGTTTTCTGTCATTATTTCTTCAAATAGGTTTTCAATATCTTGCTCTCTCTCATCTTCTGGCACCCCTATAATTCTGATGTTGGTACACTTGAAGCTGTCCCAGAGGCTCCTTACACTATGCTCGCATTTTTGGATTCTTTTTTCATTTTGCTTTTCCGGTTGGGTGTTTTTTGCTTCCTCGCATTTCAAATCATTGACTTGATTCTTGCGCTCCTCTGGTCTGCTGTCGGGAGTCTGTATAATATTCGTTATTTCAGTCCGTGTATGCTTAATTTCTAGTTGGTTCCCCAATATAAGATCGAGGGTCTTATTAGTTTTCTTGTAGATCTCATTAAGTTTATCGGCGGCTTCTAAACAGTTCTTGAGAGACCTTAAAAGTGTGGTTCTGAACTCTATATCTTCCATTGACAATTTTGTCCTGTTTCTTTGTCTCCGCATTTTGTTATGCTTCCTTGGTGCACCCCCTAGTGGTCTTTGTTCGCAGTCTTATAGTTAAATCTTGATTGTTGTAGCTAATTCCAGGGAGGGTTTGACCTCCAGGCCAAGTGGCTATGAGAATCAGCTGTGTCAGCAGTGAGAGAACTTCTGTTCTCTAGGGAGGTGCTAATCTAGCCTTTGCCTGAGGCTATCTGGCAAAAGCCTCTGTGCAGGGCTTGGGCAGGGCAGGTCACACAGGATCAACAGGGTGGGCCGGAGAGAGCAGTTATGGCGGCTCTCAGTCCTGTCCCCAGGGGCTCTGCCTCTCTGAGTCCCAGCACCCGCTGCAAAGCTCAGAGAGAAAGCTGCACTCGCTCTGACCGAAGCCAGACAGTCCCGCTTCTCCCGTTTGAGTCTGGGTCGCTAAAGACTCGCCCGGATCTGGAGCTCAGAGTCTGCGGCTCCCTCCCGATTGAAAACTCCAACCGCGTCCTCCGCCGCCAGCCCGCTCGCGCACTCGGCACCTCAGAATTTGACTTCAGCACTGCGCCTCCTCTGAGTGTCCGTATGCGTTTCTCTTTCCTCCTAGTTGTAGGACTTCCACTCAGCCAGCGTTCCTGTGGTTCTGGGTGATGTCCCTTCCGTTTTTTGGTTTCACTTTTGAAGTAGTTGTTCAAGGCAGCAAACTCCTGCGTTAACCTATGCCGCCATCTTGGTTCTCCTGAGGATGCAATAGTTATTATTTTTGTTTGCTTTGCTCCATTTATTTTTTTTGGGGGGGGGGGTAAAGAAGGAGTTAAAGAAGTTTCATTTTTCCTTCAAAGAGCTTTCCCAGAGTGGTGATTCATTTCCATTCTACATGATTATAATGAACACAGTTCTCCTGGCTTTCATAATAGTGTGAATTCAAGGTCATATGTGTAACATGGGTTTTCCTGAAATCCAGTTATTTATTTATATATGGGGCATCCCTTGTGTTCATATTCTTATATGAAAGGTATTAGCACTATAGTTACAATAGCAAAATTTTAAAAATATTAAATACATCTTGTGTTTGATTTGGGTCTGGGCTAATTTCTAAAGAATCATTTAGCAATACTGGACTGATACTAAATACCCTGTGAAGCTGCAATTAGTTGAGGGGCTGCTGGTTCTAAGAACTAGGCAACTGACAAGAGGATGAGGGGAAAATTATAAGTCTGGATGCCAAGTTCTGAATAAATAATCTTTTCACTTTTGCACTATCTATAAGTAAAGTAGATATGTTAAATGAAAAGTACATATAGAACTGGGACAATATATTTTTTTGTTTTGTTATATTTGCCACTTATCCTAGTTCAATAAGATGCTTGTAAGATAGACTAATGACCTCTCTGGCTAACAATTGGATTTCTCTACTTTCTTTTATAACATAAAATCCATCTTTCTACATTATTAGTTTATGCTAATCAGAATCTTTGAAAGTCATGTGTACCTTAATAGAAATATAAAAATTATCTAGAAAGTTTTTTAGTGAATACAGTTTATTTGATGCACAAACATTTTTAAAGGTGGTAAGAAGGAGTGAGCTACTGGTCTATACCCTGTCAGAAAGCACAAGTCTCCTCTTCAGTCTCCTCATGGCTGACTTCATCTCCTGGGTCCTCAAAGTGTAAATTAAGGGGTTCAACAGAGAGGAGATGACAGTGAAGGTGACAGCAATGGTCTTATCTGTGGGGAGGGCAGTGAAGGACTGGGTGTAGACATAGATGCAGGGCACAAAATGCAGAGTCACCACAGTGATGTGGGCTGTGCAGGTGGAGATGGCTTTCCTCCTGCCCTTCCCTGACTGAGACCTTACTGTACTACTAATAATATGACCATATAGGACACAGGAGAAAGAAGAACCACAGTGTGGTTAGCAGTCCATTATTGGAAGTCAGCTGCTCAAGCATAAAAGTGTCTGTATATGTGAGGTTGAGGACCTGGGGGACATCGCAGTAGAAAGTGTCAAGAATATTGGGTCCACAGAAGAGGAGCGGGAGCAACAGGGAAATCTGGACGATGGAGTGGACAAAGCCCCCCGCCCAGGAGGCTGCAATGAGGGCAGTGCAATGCCCCATCCTCATGAGGATCACATAGTGCAGGGGCTTGGAGATGGCCACATACCCATCTAATGCCATTACCAACAAAGAAAATACATCCATCCCTCCAACAAGGTGGAAGAAAAACATCTGGGTCAAGCAGCCACTGAAGGCAATGGTCTTCCTCTTTTAACAGAAGGTCCACCAGAACCTTGGGAGCTGTGATGGAGGAGAAGCAGATACTGGCGATAGACAAATTACAGAGCAAAAAGTACATGGGGGTCTGAAGGAGAGACTCACAGGTCACGGTGACCATGATGAGGAGGTTTCCCAGCAAAGTTGTCACGTACACATAAAGTAGAAAAAGAAATCAGACCCAACTCAGTTCTTGATTCTGGATGGGGCCAAAGAAAATAAATTCTTGTGCCATTTTTTGGCTCCATGGAGTCATCTTCTTTTTCTCTCTTTTGTTTCAATCTACTTCATATGAAAAAGTACTTGTCTACTTATTTGGTTTTCTTCCTAAGCACTAAGAATGCAATTCAGAAAGCTGCCTACATGGCTGTGCCATTTATAATTTTTTAGTTGCCCACATTTTCAAGATTGCAATCAGCTTGGTGATTAAGTAAAATGATCACATGCAAAGTCATTCAATAATTCTTTTTCTATAAAACTGCTTTTGGTGAGGATAAGCTTTTATTTTAAGTAATGATATTTCCATAGCCTATTTTAATTAACTTATTTTAGTTTTAAAATTTTATTATTATTTTTCCACACATATTTATTGAATGCCAGGAGCTGTCTGAAGCATTAAATACAAAAATAAGTAAGACATGGTTCCAGCCATTGTAGTCTTATAATCTATAAGTTTAATATTCATATTAGCAAATATTCTGTTGACTTCAAGAGTGTTTTTTTTGTGAAAAAAAGATATCATTCTGTTTCCTGTTGCAATATTGCTGTGGTGTGAATCAGTTTCCTTGCTTTTGGATGTTTAATGTTGAATTTCTTAAAATTATAGACTCTAATTCTGTGTAACTGGTCATTATGATTACCCTATACTAATTAGATGTTTTTGCTTAATTATTTTAAAATGTTTATAATTTGCTATTGGGGAAACAGATAGAAACAATGTGTAAATCCAAATCTCAAAGTATATCAATAATTTTTTAAATATTATGATTGAAACACTTAAACATGAAAGTTACCCTCATATCAGATTTTAAGTGCGTGACACGACATTGTTAACTATAGCCACTGTGTTGTACAGCAGACCTATAAAATTTACCTCTCTTGTATAACCGATGAGGTCCTTGCTTGAGTGTGGAGGAGGGAATAAAGATAGTAACCCACTTCTGAGAGGTGGTCCATACTATGTCAATCATGCTCTCCTCTTCCTCTTTCCCTTTGTGGGTCAAAGACAAGAGAATGAAGGGATCACACAGCAGGGAGAGACACTGGTATAATTAGAATAATGCCTATTTAAAAATACATATTTTTAATTGGTTTCAGATAGGAAGGGAGAGGGAGAGAGATAGAAACATCAATGATGAGAGACAATCATTGATTGGCTGCCTCCTACATGCCCCATACTGGGGATAAAGCTCAAAACCTGAGCATGTGCCCTGACTGGGAACTGAACTGTGACCTCTTGGTTCATGGGTCAATGCTCAGCCACTGAGAACACCAGCCAGGCAACAAGAGAACATTTATAGCAACTTCCAAATGTCTATGGATAAATTGGACCCCATGTCAAAGTGCTTATAGCTGATCAAAAGTGGATGATTTGAAGAAAAAGTGAATGATTTGTGTAAATTGATGAACATTATGCATGGCAAAATGTGAAATGTGTCATGAGAGAAGGAGAGGTAGATTTTGGTGGGATAGGAGTGGTGACAGAAACTATGATTTCTAGCAGTAACAAAAGCTATTATTTAAAAAAATTTTTTTTATTGATTTCAGAGAGAAAGGAAGAGAGAGAAACATCAATAATGAAAGAGAATCATTGATCATCTGCTGCCTGCATGCCTCTTTGAGCTGCAATCTGGGCATGTGTACTTGTCCAGAATCAAACCTGGGACCCTGTAGTCTTCAGGCAACACTCTATCCACTGAGCCAAACCAGCTAGGGCTTGCTGGTCCTCTTACCATAAGGCTAGCAGCTTGAGAAAACCAAATCAGTTAGATTTCCAGTCTCAGTTTGACTGCTCATCCCAGTTTACTGCTCTCAGATGGTCCAAGTATCCTCTTCAGTCTCTTCATGGCTGACTTCATCTCCTGGTTTTTCAGGGTGTAGATCATAGGGTTCAACATGGGAGTGATGACCGTGTTATTGATGGACACGGCTGTGTCCATGGGCAGCGTAGTGAAGGGCCGGCAGTAGATGTAAACACAAGGCACAAAGTGAAGAGTCACCACCAGGATGTGGGAGGTGCAGGTGGAAAGGGCCTTTTTCCAGCCCTCCCCAGAGTGAGATCGGAGCATCACCAGAATGACAGTATAGGACCCCAGGAGCAGGAGGAACCACAACAACGTCACCAGCCCATTGTTAGAGATCATGAGAAGCTCCAGAGCAAAGGTGTCAGTGCAGGCCAGTTTAACCACCTGGGGCACATCACAGTAGAAGGCATCCAGGGTGTTGGGGCCACAGAAGGGGAGTGGAAGCATCAGGATTATCTGGACAATTGAGTGCAAACCACCACCCACCCAGGAAGCCACCACTAAGGCCACCCACACCTCTCTCCTCATAATGGTCACATAATGCAAGGGTTTGGCGATTGCAAGGTACCTGTCATAGGCCATCACAGAGAGGAAAAAAATATCTGCCCCACCAGTGAAGTGGAAGAAAAAGATCTGTGCCATGCAGCCATTGTAAGAGATGGTTTTCCTCTCTGACAAAAGATCTACCAGCAACTTGGGAACGGTGACTGATGAAAACACAATGTCTAGAACTGATTTGTTCCTTAGGAGAAGGTACATGGGAGTGTGAAGGTGGGAGTCACAGGTGATGGTCACCACAATGAGGGCATTGCCCAGCACAGTTGTCACATACACAGCAAGGAAGAACACAAACAAGAAAAACTCCAGTTCCCGAAAGCGAGTGAATTCTAGGAAGACAAATTCCCTCACAGTGGTGTGGTTACTCTGGCCCATGATGGGGATCACCTTCTTCCAGGTCTACGTTGGGAGAAGACATGTTAAGATTAGGAGTATGGTATCATGAGGCAGCAACATCACTTATCATATATTGTTATAAGGCTTTTTTAAGCATCCAAATAATCATGACTACTCAGAAAATTGGTCTGGAAAGTCTTTATCCTGATGGTTCTTCATTCCTACTCCAAATACAGTGTGTTTACAGGAAGAACCATCACACTTCTATGCCCTTACTCTAACCACAGGGTCATGAGAGGACAATGGTCATTTGACTCTGGCTTATCTTATGTCCTGCAAGAGTAACTTCCTCACATGTATGCAAAGCTTTCTATTTTACTGCAACATTTCATCTTTATTTTGATTCTTATAATGTCTATAAAGTGGTTATGGGGAAACGGAGCTTACAGCCTAATATTTTACATGAGAGGCTGGGGATTTTAATCAGCCAAAGACTTTTAGTTCTTATTGACATGCATATCAATAATTGCACATGGATATTTTACCTTTCAGAGGTTGAAGACTGAACACTATAGATATTAGAAAATTATATGTGTGCTAAGCTAAAGTTGCCCGCAATTGTGTCTTCAGGATGCCTTCACTTACCTTTAGGTTAGAAAAGTGAGCCTGCAATGATTCCCCATCTTCATGGTTCTGTTCGTCCTCACCCAAACACGTGCACTGTCCACTGCTCACTTAGACACTGAACTGGAAGTCTAAGAATATAATAAGCAGCATGGGGAATAGTGTCAGATATTTGTAGGAAAAATAATTTTCAAAGAGGAATAATGCAGTTGCTGATGCCATGGGAGTTATTAAAAGTTGCTAAGCAACATGTGTAAATATTGGGATTTCCCCATCTATCATTCCATTGCTTTCTATTCCACTGTGGTCTGAGAGCATACTTTGTGTAATTTGTGAAAGTGTGTTTTATGGCCCAGAATGTGGTCCATCTTAGTGAATGTTCCATGTGAGCTTGAGAAGAATGTGTATTTTGCTGTTTTTGGAGAAAAGTAATTTATAAATATCAATTAGGTCCAGTTGATCATTGCAGCTGTTCAACGCAATGCATCCTTCCTGATTTTCTGCCTATTGAATCTACCGATTACTGATTGAGGGGATCAAAGTCTCCAACTATAATAGTGATTTGTCTATTTCTCCTTGTATTTCTATCAGTTTCTGCCTTGCTTATTTTGACACTGTTCTTAAGTGCACACATATTAAGGATTATTATGTAATCTCAGAGAATTGACCCTTTTATTATTATCATTACAAAGACCCTCTGTTTATCTCTGATAATTTTCTATGTTCTAAAGTTTCCTTTATCTCAAATTAATGTATCTACTCCAGTTTTCTTTTGATTTTTCTTTCTCCATTTTGTTACTTTTAATCTCTGTGTATTTTTATATTTAGAGTGGGTTTCTTGTTCTATAACGATACCCAACATATACTTGGGTCTTTAACAAAAAAACCCATTTTGTAGTCCCTGTCTTTTAATTGGTGTGTTTAGATTATTTGCATCATCAGGAGGCTTGAAAAGTCAACCAAGGGACTCTATTTCATCATTCTTTTATTTTGTCCTTAAAAATTCAGTTTAGAGCAATGGTTCTCAACCTCTGGGTCTCGACTCCTATGGGGGTCGAATGACCCTTTCACAGGGGTCGCCTAAATACATCCTGCATATCAGATATTTACATTATGACTCATAACAGTAGCAAAATTACAGTTATGAAGTAGCAACGAAAATAATTTTATGGTTGGGGGTCACCACAACATGAGGAACTGTATTAAAGGGTCGCGGCATTAGGAAGGTTGAGAACCACTGGTTTAGAGAATAACCTTGAGAAGAACATTCAAAATTTAAGGGTAAGCTTTCTTAGCACCATAAATTGAATTTTCTACTAGATAAGTTGACACCAGAAGAAAAAGAATAGGGATTTGCTATCCTGAATGCTACTTTAGAAACATCAGAATGATTTATCACCAGGGATTTTGACATAATTGAAATCCCTGAACAGTTATTGTGAAAAGTATATAGATTTCCTGAATTTAGAAGAGGGGATTCTCTTCTTGAGCCATAAATTACAGGAATTACATATATGTATGTAATTTAATTTCTGCAGCTATTTTGCAAAATAAATATGAAAATTAAATGTCAATCAATTTTAAATGACTAGTATCCCTTTGGTAGATTTGGAGAACGAGGATGGGAGAGCATAAGTGACATCCATAAATTGTCAGAGTCTGGATCTGGGATTAGAACCTTGATCATCTGAGAAATATCTTTGTGCTAATGGCATCAAATAGCAACTGTAAATTATCTGGCACAATACCTCATGAACTGCAGGCACTCGGTCAATGTGACTTTCTCTGTAAATGCATAAATGTGTATCAATGTTAGCAGCCAGACTGTGAGGGTCCTGAAGTTTTCTGTGAGGGCGCCTTCTTCTGCTCAGGAACTTGTCCTCAATGTTCCCTTCTTCCTTAAGCGTCTGGCTTTCTTTCTAGATTCTTAATGTTCAAATGACTATGAAACTTAAAAAATAACCTCTTTTAAAAGGGAACGTTTGGTATTTTATTTTTTTAAAATATATTTTATTGATTTTTTACGTTTGGTATTTTAAAAGGGACCAGCCTTAAACTAATAGATGAGTGTCAGTTGGTAGAATCCCAGGCAGCAGCATAAAAATAAGAGAAAATTCGAAGGTTATGGACCTCCCTTGTGCCTAGAATATATGGCACTTCCTGTTTCTTTGGATAGGAGTTAAGAGCAAGCAACCTCCTCAGGAACTTGTTGTTCTAATTTCTTTTCCTGGGAGCAACATTTCTAAGATTGGTTAGGATGTCCATCAGAAGAGCAGAAGAGAAAGGGAAGAATTTGGGTTAAATTTATAGAAAGGCAGAAAGACTAGAGTAATGCATGGAGAAGAAACACTACTATAAAAAAGTTCCTGTCACCCAGCTGAGTCTGATTTCCCAAGGCTCTTAAGGAAGACTGGATAATACAAACACAGAGAAAATGACGGCCGACTGTCTTCTCTCTCTCTTTTTCTATCTCTGCAGTCTGTTCTCTACTGTATTTTTTAAAGCTATTCTGCTTTGGATACAGTTTAATCAGGCACATGTAGCCCCTTTCAGTCTTCAAGTTGCTGTCTAATGAGACGGGGAGAATAAACTGCAAGTGTGTGTTTGTGAGTAGAAGACACTTGAAATGAGGAGATAAAAGGAGTTTGGAGATAGTGTAACGTCTAAGAAACTCATTTTCTTTTTATTGTGTAAAGTATTACAAATAATAGTACATATGTCTTCTTTTTTTCCCCATTGACCTTCCCCCGGCCTCCCCTACCCCCCCGGCACATGCCCTTACCCCACCCCCCAGTGTCTTGTGTTCATTGGTTATGCTTACATGCATGCATACAAGTCCTTCAGTTGATCTCTTACCCCCTGTTCAACACTTCCCAGCCTTCCCACTATAATTTGACAGTCTGTTCCATGCTTTTCTGCCTCTCTGTCTATCTTTTTGTTCATTAGGTTATAATGTTCTTTATTATCTATAAATGAGTGAGATCATGTGATTTTTTTCTTTCACTGCCTGGCTTATTTCACTCAGCATAATGCTCTCCAGTTTCATTCATGCTGCTGCAAATGGTAAGAATTCCTTCTTTTTTTACAGCACTGTAGTATTCCATTGTGTAGATGTACAGTTTTCTAATTCATTCATCTGCTGATGGGAACTTAGGCTGTTTTCAAATCTTAGCTATTGTAAATTGTGCTGCTATGAACATAGGGGTGCATATATCCTTTCTAATTGGTGTTTCTGTTTTCTTGGGATATATTCCTAGAAGTGGTATTACTGGGTCAAATGGCAGTTCCTTTTTTAAATTTTTGAGGAAATGCCATACTGTTCTCCACAATGGCTGCACCAGTCTGCATTCCCACCAGCAGTGAAGAAAGGTTCCTTTTTCTCCGCATCCTCTCCAACACTTGTCGTTTGTTGATTTGTTGATGATAGCCATTCTGACAGGTGTGAGGTGGTACCGCATTGTTGTTTTGATTTGCATCTCTCGGATGATTAGTGACTTTGAACATGTTTTCATGTGTCTCTTGGCTTTCTGAATGTCCTCTTTCGAAAAGTGTCTATTTAGCTTTGCCCATTTTTTGATTGGGTTGTTTATCTTTCTTTTGTTAATTTGTATGAGTTCCCTGTAAATGTTGAAGATTAAACCCTTATTGGAGATAACATTGGCAAAGATGTTCTCCCATGCAGTGGGCTTTCTTGTGTTTTATTGATGGTTTCTCTTGCTGTGCAGAAGCTTTTTATTTTGATGTAGTCCCATTTGTTTATTTTATCCTTAGTCTCTCTTGCCCTAGGATCTATGTCTGTAAAGATATTGCTATGATGTATGTCTGCAGTTTTGCTGCCTATGGAGTCTTGTAGGATTTTTATGGTTTCCCGTCTTACATTCAAGTCCTTTAGCCATTTTGAGTTTGGACCAGCAATGGTTCTCTTTGGACTGAGTTCTGAGTTTGTTTTTGTGTATGGTGTAAGTTGGTGATCTTGTTTCATTTTTTTGCATGTATCTGACAAAATTTCCCAGCACCATTTATTAAAGAGGCTGTTTTGACTCCATTGTATGCTCTTGCCTCCTTTGTCAAATATTAATTGAGTATAATGGCTTGGGTCAATATCTGGGTCCTCTATTCTGTTCCATTGGTCTACAAGTCTGTTCTTGTGCAGTACCAGGAAGTTTTGAGAACTGTGGCTTGATAATATAGTTTGAAGACTGGTATTGTGATCGCTCCAACTTTGTTCTTCTTTCTCAGGATAGCTGTGGCTATTTGGGGTCTTTTTTTTATTCCGGATGAATTTTTGGAGAGTTTGTTCTAGATCTTTCAAATATGCCATTGATATTTTAATAGGTATTGCATTGAATCTATAGATTGCTTTAGGCAGTATGGACATTTTAATGATGTTGATTCCACCAGTCTATGAACATGGTATATTCTTCCATTTGTTTATATCTTCCTCTATCTCTTTTTTCAATGTCCTGTAGTTTTCTGCGTACAGGTCTTTTATGTCCTTGGTTAAGTTTATTCCTAGGTATTTTAATTTTTTTTGGTGCAATGATAAATGGGATTGTTTTTTTCATTTCTCTTTCTGTGAGTTCATTATTGGTATATAAAAAGGCCATCGATTTCTGTGCAATAATTTTGTATCCTGCTACATTGCCAAATTCATTTATTAGGTCTAGTAGTTTTTTGATGGAGTGTTTGGAGTTTCCTATGTATAGTAGGAGAAGCAGATGTCAAGGATGGCTAGATTGCAGAGCAGGAAGTACATGGGTGTGTGAAGGCGAGACTGACAGGTCACGGTGACCATGATGAGGAGGTTTCCCAGCAGAATTGACATGTACACAAAACACAGAAAAAGAAATAAGACCAAACTCAGGTCTTGGGGCTGAATAAGTCCCAGAAATATAAATTCTTTCACTCTGGTGCTTTTTCCCAAATCCATTGAATCATGTTTCCTCTTCCTCATGTAGCTTGGAAAAATGAAAATTGTTATTTCAGAAAGTGTTTACTCTCCCTTAATAGATTCAGGTTTATAGAGGCAGGTATTAGGTCTGAAAACCAGTGAGTTGTTATGACCACATGAATAGCTTAGGTTATTGCCAGTGTGTCCAAAATGACATCTTATTGCACAAGCATGCACTTAGTTATTCTTTACTCTGTAAATTATAATGTTTTAGAAAATACATGAAAACAATGTTAAGTATACAAGTTCTAAGTATCCAAGATATACAGGTGGATGTGAAATATTCAGAAAAGGACTATTGTGACACAAAGGATATAAAAATGGAGTCAGATTGGTGTGTGGTTAAGGCAAGTGCCTACTTGCTGTGACTGGGATCTTTTGAATTCCACAGGAGGTTCCCCCCCCCCCCCCCAGATTGTGCGTTCCATTTGAATAGTTTAAGATCCTCTATCTGCAAAATGGTTCTCTTTGGACTGAGTTCTGCAGAAACACTCTTCCCTTTATTTATCTAATTAAAAAATATATTTGCATTCATTTCAGAGAGCAAGGGAGAGGGAGAGAGAGATAGAGACATCAATAATGAGAGCGAATCAGTGATTGGCTGCCTCCTACCCCCCACTGGGGGATTGAGCCTGCAGCCCAGCATGGGCCCTGACAGGGAATTGAACCATGATTTCCTGGTTCATATGTTGACGCTCAACCTCTGAGCCACACTGGCCAGGCCTCCCCTTTTTCTAAATCACAGATTTAATTTTATGAACAGTTAGAAAAATTGAAAGCCATACAATTATTTTCTATTGCTTTATTCTTCCACAAGAGTACTTCTTTGCTGATAACAGAGGAGAACCAAGATGGCGGCATAGGCTAACGCCGGAGTTTGCTGCTTTGAACAACTACTTCAAAAGTGAAACCAAAAAACGGAAGGGACATCACCCAGAACCACAGGAACGCTGGCTGAGTGGAAGTCCCACAACTAGGAGGAAAGAGAAACGCATACGGACACTCAGAGGAGGCGCAGTGCTGAAGTCAAATTCTGAGGTGCGGAGTTCGCGGAGCGGGCTGGCAGCGGAGGGCGCGGTTGGTGTTTTCAATCGGGAGGGAGTCGCAGAATCTGAGCTCCAGATCCGGGCGAGTCTTTAGGGACCCAGACTCAAACGGGAGAAGCGGGACTGTCTGGCTTCGGTCAGAGCGAGTGCAGCTTTCTCTCTGAGCTTTGCAGTGGGTGCTGGGACTCAGAGAGGCAGAGCCCCTGGGGACAGGACTGAGAGCCGCCATAACTGCTCTCTCCGGCCCACCCTGTTGATCCTGTTCGACCCGCCCCGCCCAAGCCCTGCACAGAGGCATTTGCCGGATAGCCTCAGGCAAAGGCTAGATTAGCACCTCCCTAGAGAACAGAAGTTCTCTCACTGCTGACACAGCTGATTCTCATAGCCACTTGGCCTGGAGGTCAAACCCTCCCTGGAATTAGCTACAACAATCAAGATTTAACTATAAGACTGCGAACAAAGACCACTAGGGGGTGCACCAAGGAAGCATAACAAAATGCGGAGACAAAGAAACAGGACAAAATTGTCAATGGAAGATATAGAGTTCAGAACCACACTTTTAAGGTCTCTCAAGAACTGTTTAGAAGCCGCTGATAAACTTAATGAGATCTACAAGAAAACTAATGAGACCCTCGATCTTATATTGGGGAACCAACTAGAAATTAAGCATACACGGACTGAAATAACGAATATTATACAGACTCCCGACAGCAGACCAGAGGAGCGCAAGAATCAAGTCAATGATTTGAAATGCGAGGAAGCAAAAAACACCCAACCGGAAAAGCAAAATGAAAAAAAAATCCAAAAATGCGAGGATAGTGTAAGGAGCCTCTGGGACAGCTTCAAGTGTACCAACATCAGAATTATAGGGGTGCCAGAAGATGAGAGAGAGCAAGATATTGAAAACCTATTTGAAGAAATAATGACAGAAAACTTCCCCCACCTGGTGAAAGAAATGGACTTACAGGTCCAAGAAGCATGGAGAACCCCAAACAAAAGGAATCCAAAGAGGACCACACCAAGACACATCATAATTAAAATGCCAAGAGCAAAAGATAAAGAGAGACTCTTAAAAACAGCAAGAGAAAGAAACTCAGTTACCTACAAGGGAATACCCATACGACTGTCAGCTGATTTCTCAACAGAAACTTTGCAGGCCAGAAGGGGAGTGGCAAGAAATATTCAAAGTGATGAATACCAAGAACCTACAACCAAGATTACTTTATCCAGCAAAGCTATCATTCAGAATTGAAGGTCAGATAAAGAGCTTCACAGATAAGGAAAAGCTAAAGGAGGTCATCACCACCAAACCAGTATTATATGAAATGCTGAAAGGTATCCTTTAAGAAGAGGAAGAGGAAGAAAAAGGTAAAGATACAAATTATGAACAACAAATATGCATCTATCAACAAGAGAATCTAAGAATCAAGTGAATAAATAATCTGATGAACAGAATGAACTGTTGATTATAATAGAATCAGGGACATAGAAAGGGAATGGACTGACTATTCCTGGGGGGGGAAAGGGGTGTGGGAGATGCGGGAAGAGACTGGACAAAAATCGTGCACCTATGGATGAGGACAGTGGGTGGGGAGTGAGGGCGGAGGGTGGGGTGGGAACTGGGAGGAGGGGAGTTATGGGGGGAAAAAAAAGAGGAACAAATGTAATAATCTGAACAATAAAGATTTAATTAAAAAAAAAAAGAGTACTTCTTTGCTTCTACTATTACTTCAAAGACTTTAGGTATCCAAACTTCAGCTATAGAAATGAAAGTATAACTCAGAGCTTTTCTTCTGTTCATTGTCCAAATGTATTTCTTAAAAAAGTACTTTAAAAAAAAATTGAGCTCTCATTGACATACAATAGACGCAGGTATTTGAAATGCACACTTGGATAGGATTTGATATGGTTTAAGCATATAACCACGACACCATCACTGTATTTAAGACAGTTAATATATCGACCACCCTGAAGTGTCCTTTGTAATCTGTCCCCTCGCCCCCCCCCCACCCCCTTCTTCAGGAAACCACTGATCTGCTTCCTGTCACTGCCTATTAGTTTGTATTTTCTAGAATGTCCAAAAAATGGAATCCCACAATATGTAATTTCTTTTTACTTGGCTTCTTTCACACATAAAATTCAAACGTGTTTTTGTGTGTATCTGTATTTCATGCCTTTATATTGTATGCTTATACCACAGTTCGCTTATTTACTTACTTGTTGATGAACATTTGGGTTTTTTTTCTTCTTTTTGGGTATTACACATAAAGCTGCTATGAATACTCATGTACAGTTCTTTGTGTGAACATGTGTTTTCATTTTTCTTGGGTAAGTGCCTAGGAGTGGAATGGCCGTCACTCTTAAAATTCAATAACAAGGTAACAAACAACACAATAAAAAAAATAAGACAAATGATTTGTTCAGACACTTCAACAAGAAGATGTAGGGATAGCAAATAAGCACATGAGAGGATGTACACCATCATTTATCACCAGGGAAATGTAAATTAAAACCATAGTGAGACAATACTACACATCTATTAGAGTTGCTAAAATTAAAAAAAATAGATATTTCCAGAGCAAGCAAAATGTAAAGAAATTAGAACTCTGGTGAGAATGTAAAGTGGTACAACCTCTTTTGAAAACAGTTTAGCAGTTTCTTAAAATGTTAAAAGTGTATTTACCATATAATCTTGTTCTTTGAATTCCTTTTCTTCTTCTTATGAATCCTTAAAATGGACCTTAATTTGTTTCTTTACAGTTTATCTCCCCCTTTTTGTAATCAGAAACAGAAGAAAGGTAAAAGTCACTTCTCTCCCTCTTTGGGGGTTTGCTTTTCAACTCAAATGGAGATATTTATTTTCATTTAGGTCACCTTCCTTTCAAATGTTCTTTCATTTGTATGCAATTTTGTCCAAAGTCTATTTACTACAGAAAACTAAAACAAAACAAAAACAAAAACAAAAACCCTCCCCAAAACAAAAAAACACTACCTAGAGGTATCAGAGCATCTCGAGCATTGCACAGTCTATTTAAACCTCAGTTGCACAGGTACTGGTTATGCAAACATGGGCAAGTTACTCCACCCTTTGGCCTGTGTCTGAGTAGTATTTGGAAACAATAGCATCTCCCTCATGTGAATTTTGTGATTATTAGATGAATTGATCTATGTCAGTGGTTCTCAACCTTCCTAATGCCGCGACCCTTTAATACAGTCCCTCATGTTGTGGTGACTCCCAACCATAAAATTATTTTCGTGGCTACTTCATAACTATAATTTTGCTACTGTTATGAATCATAATGTAAACATCTGATATGCAAGATGTACTTTCATTGTTACAAATTGAACATAATTAAAGCATAGTGATTAATCACAAAAACAATATGTAATTATATATGTGTTTTCCGATGGTCTTAGGCGACTCCTGTGAAAGGGTTGTTCCATCCCCAAGGGGTCGCGACCCACAGATTGAGAACCGCTGATCTATGTGTCATCAGTACTTAGAGCATTACCTAATCCACAATAAGTGTGATTCTACCTGCATTACCTTTAAGAAAGGACTCTCACAGACACACAGATTCTTTAACTATACTGACAGTCTTTTAGACAAGATGTATATTTCCCAGAACATGTATTCTAAAACAACTTCAGCAGAACATTCTGTATTGAGGAAAACACGAGGTATTTTTCCTTAGGTGGCAGTAAGAGTGGCCCAGCGGGTGGTGACAGTGAGTGATAGTAAGGGGAGTGCTTGCATGGTTTGGCTTCTTATGCCACAAAATTGCAGACCAGAGAAATCGGGGCATGGTCTCTACAATGAGCGCCATTTGGGCTCAAGTCCGGGTTTTGTCACTGTGATATGGGTGAATGAGAGACTCATTGAGTCTTCACTTCTTTATCTATGAAGTGAAGGTGTGAGGATTAGGTGAATTAACACATGCAAAGTCTCAGCGTACAGGGCTGGTGATCTGTTCTGATTAGTACTATGTTGAGTGACCTTTAACACTGGAGACTCATCAGTAAATGGAGTGTGTTGAACTAAATGGTAACTGAGTGGTTGATCCCGACTAGTTCTAAGAGAGAGGAAATGATCACCAGAAAACGCCAACTCAGTATTGTAACTAGAGAGATGAAAGAGGTCCAAACTAGTTATGTTGCTGTTAATCCTCATATGAGGATTTTTTTCCATTGATTTTTACAGAAAGTGGAAAGCAGGGGGAGAGATAGAGAGAGAGAGAAACATCAATGTGAGAGAGACACATCAATTGGTTGCCTCCCACACATGCCCCTACCAGGGCCACCCCAACCAGGGCCACCCCAACCAGGGCCACCCCAAACAGGGCAGGGGAATGTACCTTCAACCAAGGTACGTTCCCTCGCCTGGAATCGAACCAGGGCCCTTCAGTCCTTGGGGCGAAGCTCTATCCACTGAGCCAAACCAGTCAGGGCCCAAACTAGTTATGAAAGCCTCTCATGGGGACCCCATGTAAATAACAGACTCTGGTTTGCACAGAAGGGTAGAAGGTACCTCAGACCCCAAGTCAGACCTCCTTGTCAGAAAGAAATAGGTCCCAAGTTCACAACCTGCCTTTGGTAATTCAGATGATATCCACCAGCTTCTGTGCCATCTTTCTGCTATTTTCAATCCATCTAATTATTTAGTAAATATTGATGGAGAATTGGCAGAGTTCTAGGATATTTGAGAAAAAGGAATTTAATCTAAAACCAGTGGAAAAAGAATTGAAATCTAATGGTAATATGGGAGTAGTGGGGACCACCTGAAGACAGATGAGCTGTGTGTGAGAGAGGGATGATTTCTCCCTAAGAGGCTCAGAAACCTGCATGGAGAAGGTGACCTTTATATTTGGGGCACACGGGAATGGAAAGGACGGGAGCTCCAGCTTTAGGGGGCCACTTGAATATATAAAAGTTGCTTATAAGTGGTTAGTTTGGCTGGAAAGAAAGGATGTAAACATGAAGGCACAGAATACATATGAAAGAAAGTCATTGCTATAAAATTTTTATTTTTGGTAAATCTAAGAAAGGGTAGTTAGGTGTTCATTGTATCATTTGTTAACTTTTTTTGAAGGTCTGATTTCATTTCTTCCTCATTGTAACTTTAGCGTAAGAAATACTTTTGTTAACTTCAGTTTGAGGAGCTCTGTCTCCAGGAAATAAGTCTGAGAAAATTCCTCTTCAGTGTGTAATTAAAGGGGTCCCAGGAAACAAGAACTTCCTTTTCTTACATTCCAAATAAAACTAATTTTTATGCCTGTCATTTCACAATCTCCTCTTTTTATTATTATTATTATTACTATTATTATTTTAATCCTCACCAGGGATATTTTTTCCATTGATTTTTTAGAGAGAGTGGAAGGGAGAGGGAGAGACAGAAACACATTGATTGGTTACCTCCTGCCGGCTTAGGCCCACAATATCCTCTTTATTAATGTCTCTTAACTGTGCTGTCTGTCACTGAAGGTTCGCCCTGGAATGCAGCATCTTGTGTACTTATTACATTATGTTTATGCAAAATACATTTATGAATATTAATGATTCTATCTGGATTTCAATTTTTTTCACTTTTCTTTCCTCACTCTTATGCATAGACACCAGACCCCACAGGCACACACACTCTCGTAGAGTAATGCTTCTTACCTAAAATCTCCAACCTTCTTACAAGGACATCTTAATTAATTTTCACAGGAACCTTGGGACTCTTTCAGCATCAGAAAACTCTGTTAAGTAGTGAATTCAGAGGCTTCTCTTCTATCCTTACGTGGAAAAAGACAAACTCAAGAGTAGTATTTGCTTGACTCCTCCATGCTGATTCATGGTGCTTCGTCATATTTACCATTTCCCTAACCCCAGGACTAGTGTGAGAATTATCAGAGGGAATAGAGTTGGATATGGCTGTGGAAAAATTCTCCTGATGGTGAGCTTGTTCCAGTGGGAGTAATTAAGATGTTATGCAGGCACATATGCTTGAGAACACACAGTTTTTTTTCTAGCAGCAACAAACTCTACTCAGGCTCCCCTGAACTTTTCAATTGGACCTCAACTTTTGGACCTCCACGTTTGCCTCTGCATTGTCCAATTTTAGTAAAAATTCTGCTAAGTCGGTTCAGCCAGAGCCCTTACCTTCCATGTCTAACCAGATTCCTCATTCTCTACCCTCCCCAAGAGATATCTGATCACCCTGGCCTATCTTCAGCAGAAATCCTGATAGGTCAGTTCAGTCAGAATCATCCCTGATGTTTCCTTTCAGTAATATTCTTCTTGGGAAACAAAGGTCTATTCTTAGGGATTCTGAACAAGTTCTTTAGTCAGTTTTGCCCATGTGGGGTGATTTCTGAAGTGTGACACACAAGTCCTGGAAGGAGTTCTTGGACCTGAAGGGGGTGTGTAGGCCAGAGTGAAGAAGCTCCCTCTCAACGGCTGATGCACAAAGTGGGCGATGGAGTTCTCATGGGGTGCACATGTAGCCAGGAAATCCACCCTGGATCCATCAGCAAATCCCACTTGCTCAACCTTCACAGTGTTTAAAAATCCTCACCACCTGCACCATTACTACCCAAGTCATGCCTTCATTACTTCTTTCATGGAACTATTTCGGTAGCCTCTTAATTGGTCTTTTTGTTTTTGTCTTTACCTCTCTTCAGTATATTTATAACAGCAGGCCCTGAATTTCTGTGAAAACATGCACCATTAATTCTGCTCTTTGAAGCCCTCTAAATATACACCCCATCTTACTTAATGTGAAAGTCAGAATCCTTACAATGATTGAAAAGGTCCTAATGACCTTGTCCTGTGGCCCCATTATCTCTTTGACTGCAACAACTACCTCTCTTCTCCTTGCTTCTTCTCTTGTAGTTATAAAGCCCCCCTGACTGCCTCTTGGACACTCTGGGTACATCCCCAGCTCAGGGCTTCTGCATGTCTGATTTGTGGACTGAGATTTATACCAGGACATGAACATTTTTTTTTCCCCTTCAGTTTCAAAAATTTATATCTAGGATCTAACTCCAGAAATGGGGGAGGGGGGCAGGATTCTCAGCAGCTGTAAATAGCATAATAAGTAAATAATTAAAATCCAAGTTGATATATGGAATAATGTTTTCTGCTTCATTTCAACATTTTTGAATGTATAGGCACAGTCTGAAGCATCTTCAGAGGTTTCTGCCATTTTTAGAGAGTCATATTATCAGACATTAAAAACAACTCAATTATTTTTTTGACCATATTCTCCAATGATTTGAAGAGCAGAAATGAGTAAGAGGTAATATTTATTAATTGAGGTTTTTTGTTGTTTGCTTTGCTCTATTTATTTCTTTTGGGGCTGGGGGGTGGGCAGAAGGAGTTAAAGAAGTTTCATTTTTGCTTCAAAGAGCTTTCCCAGAGTGGTGATTCATTTCCATTCTACATGATTATAATGAACACAGTTCTCCTGGCTTTCATAATAGTGTGAAGTCAAGGTCATGTGTGTAACACGTGTTTTCATGAATCCAGTTATTTATTTATATATAGGGCGTCCCTTGTGTTCATATTCTTTTTTTTTTAATATATATTTTTATTGATTTCAGAGAGGAAGGGAGAGTGAGAGAGAGATAGAAACATCAATGATGAGAGAGTATCATTGATCGGCTGCCTCTGCACCCCCCCTACTGGGGGTCAAGCCCGCAACCCAAAGCACGTGCCCTTGACTGGAATTGAACCCGGGACCTTCCAGTCCACAGAGCAATGCTCTAGCTAGCCACTGAGCCAAACAAGCTAGGGCTGTGTTCATATTCTTATATGAAAGGTATTAGCACTATGGTTTCAATAACAAAAATTTAAAAACATTAAATACATCTTGTGTTTGATTTGGGTCTGGGCTAATTTCTAAAGAATCATTTAGCAATACTGGCCTGATATTAAATAACCTGCGAAGCTGCAGTTAATTGAGAGACTGCTGGTTCTAAGAACTAGGCACCTGATAAGAGGGTGAGGGGAAAATTATAAGTCTGGATGCCAAGTTCTGAGCAAATAATCTCCTTTTCACTTTTTCACTATCTCTAAGTAAAGTAGAGGGAGTGGATAATACAAATTATATAAATAATGTTAAATAAAAAGTGCATTCATAACTGGGACAATATATTTTTTTTTGGTTTTGCCAAATTTGCCACTTACCCTAGTTCCATGGTTGGCAAACTGCGGCTCGTGAGCCACATGCGGCTCTTTGGCCCTTTGAGTGTGGCTCTTCCTAAGCCTTAGGAGTATCCTAATTAAGTTAATAACAATGTACCTACCTATATAGTTTAAGTTAAAAAAATTTGGCTTTCGAAAGAAATTTCATCGTACTGTTGATATTTGGCTCTGTTGACTAATGAGTTTGCCGACCACTGCCCTAGCTCAATAAGATGCTTGTAAGGCAGCAATTTGATTTCTCTACTTTCTTTTATAACATAAAATCCATCTTTCTACATTATTAGTTTATGCTAATCAGAATCTTTGAAAGTCATGTGTACCTTAGTAGAAATATAAAAATTAACTAGAAAATTTTTTAGTGAATACAGTTTATTTGATGGACAAATATTTTTAAAGGTGGTATGAAGGAGTGAGCTACTGGTCTATACCCTGTCAGAAAGCACAAGTCTCCTCTTCAGTCTCCTCATGGCTGACTTCATCTCCTGGGTCCTCAAACTGTAAATCAAGGGGTTCAGCAGAGGGGAGATGACAGTGAAGGTGAAAGCAATGGCCTTATCTGTGGGGAGGGCAGTGAAGGACCGGGTGTAGACATAGATGCAGGACACAAAATGCAGAGTCACCACAGTGATTTGGGCTGTGCAGGTGGGGATGGCTTTCCTCCTGCCCTCCCCTACCTGAGACCTCAGCATCATTAGGATGACTGTGTAGGATACCAGGAGGAAGAAGAACCACAGGGTAGTGACTAAGCCATTGTTGGAAATCATCAGAAGCTCAAGTGCAAAGGTGTCTGTGCAGGCAAGGTTGAGGACCTGGGGCACATCGCAGTAGAAAGTGTCAAGAACATTGGGTCCACAGAAGGGAAGCAGGAGCAACAGGGAAATCTGGATGATGGAGTGTACAGAGCCCCCCTCCCCCAGGCAGCCACAATTAACCCAATGCAACACCCCCTCCTCATGATGGTCACAGTGCAGGGGCTTGGAGATGGCCACATACCCATCTAATGCCATCACTGACAAAGAAAATACATCCACCCCTCCAACAAGGTGGAAGAAAAACATCTGGGTCAAGCAGCCACTGAAGGCAATGGTCTTCCTTCTTAACAGAAGATCCACCAGAACCTTGGGAGCTGTGATGGAGGAGAAGCAGATACTGGCGACAGACAAATTACAGAGCAAAAAGTACATGGGGGTCTGAAGGAGAGACTCACAGGTCACGGTGACCATGATGAGGAGGTTTCCCAGCAGAGTTGTCACATACACCTAAAGTGGGAAAATAAATCAGACCCAACTCAGTTCTTGATTCTGGATGGGGCCAAAGAAAATAAATTCTTTTACCCTTGTGCCACTTTTTGGCTCCATGGAGTCATCTTCTTTTTCTCTCT
The DNA here is from genome assembly GCF_014108235.1 of Myotis myotis. Lineage (NCBI taxonomy): Eukaryota > Metazoa > Chordata > Mammalia > Chiroptera > Vespertilionidae > Myotis > Myotis myotis. The sequence continues at coordinate 63,678,858 of NW_023416314.1, forward strand.
TTTGTTTCAATCTACTTCATATGAAAAAGTACTTGTCTACTTATTTGGTTTTCTTCCTAAGCACTAAGAATGCAATTCAGAAAGCTGCCTACATGGCTGTGCCATTTATAATTTTTTAGTTGCCCAAATTTTCAAGATTGCAATCAGCTTGGTGATTAAGTAAAATGATCACATGCAAAGTCATTCAATAATTCTTTTTCTATAAAACTGCTTTTGGTGAGGATAAGCTTTTATTTTAAGTAATGATATTTCCATAGCCTATTTTAATTAACTTATTTTAGTCTTAAAATTTTATTATTATTTTCATTCCACACATATTTATTGAATGCCAGGAATTCTCTGAAGCATTAAATATAAAGATAAGTAAGATGTGGTTCCAGCTATTGTAAACTTATAGTCTATAAATTTAATACTTATATTAATGAATATTCTATTGACTTCAACAGTGTCTTGTCTTGCTAAAAAAAAAAAAAAGGATATCATTCTGTTTCCTGTTGCAATATTGCTGTGGAATGAATCAGTTTCCTTGCTCTTGGTTGTTTAATGCCGAATTTCTTAAAATTGTAGCCTCTTATTCTGTGTAACTGGTCATTGTGATTACTCTCTACTGATTAGATTATTTGCTGAATTTAAGAATGTTTATAATTTACTACTGGGAAACAGATAGAAACATTGTGTAAATCCAAATCTCAAAGTATATCATTAATTTTTTGTATTATGGTTGAAACACTTAAACATGAAAGCTACCCTCATAACAGATTTTAAGTGCATGATATCATATTGTTAACTATAGCCAGTGTTGTACAGAAGACCTATAAACCTTTACTGCTCTTATACAACTGATGTGATCCTTGCTTGAATGTGGGGGAGGAATAGAGATAGTGATCTACTTCTGAGAGGTGGTTCGTACTATGTCAATCATGCTCTCCTCTTCCTCTTTCCCTTTGTGGGTCAAAGACAAGAGAGTGAAGGGATCACACAACAGGGAAAGACACTGGTATCACTATAATAATGCCTTTAAAAATATATTCACTGAGTGGCCAAATTATTATGACCACCCCATCAGTATTTCATTTACACTTCCAAAAATACTGAATATTGAAAACTTCCTAAGCAAATACACTCAAGGTTTTATTATTATTATTATTTGCATAACTAGTTCACTTCATTGTACTGATGGGGTGGTCATAATAATCTGGCTGGTCATAATAATCTGGCCACTCAGTGTATATATTGATTTTAGAGAGGAAGGGAGGGGGAGAGAGATAGAAACATCAATGATGAGAATCATTGATCGGCTGCCCCCTGCACACACCCTACTGGAGATCAAGCCCAAGCCCAGACTTATGTCCTGACTGGGAATCAAAACATGGTCTCCTGGTTCATGGATTGATGCCCAACTATTGAGCAACACCAGCCGGGCATCAAGAGAATTTTTATAGCAACCTCCAAATGTATGTGGATAAATTGGACCCCATTATCAAAGTGCTTACAGTTGATCAAAAGTGGATGGTTTGTGTAAATTGATGAACATAATGCATGGCAAAATGTGAAATGTGTCACAAGAGAAGTAGAGGTAGATTTGGGTGGAATAGGAGTTGATAGGAAATATCCTGATTTCCAGCAGTAACAAAAGCTACTATTTTTTTTTGTCTATTTACACAGACAACCATGTGGTGATGGCCAGAAGGAAGGGGAAGTAGGGGCTGGGTGCAGGTGGGCAAAGGAGCGGGGTGGGGGTAGGGGGGACATCTGTAATAGTGTCAACAATAAAAATAAGTATAAAAAGTTGTTTAATTTTTACTATCACTAATTGGTGAAATATATTGAAAATTCTGTACTCAAAGTATAAAATAAAGAAGTTATTTTAATAGTCAACTGGAAATAACTTTCACCAGAAAAAGTATGTGTGAAATAAGTACCTCCATATTCTGTCCATGTGCTATTTAGGGATAGCAGGATAGATAATAGGTAATATTGATTGTATGCCTGATTAATGCCAGAAGTGGTGCTCACCATCACAACTATCATCCACTCAACATTTATCATGTTTTATTTTCATGACAACCTTGTTAGTAGACATAGTATTTCTTTATTACAAGTGTTGAAAGTGAGGTAAAATATGTTGGCTTAAGAGTCACAGACTAGCCCTAGCTGGTTTGGCTTAGTGGATAGAGTGTTGGCCTGTTGACTGAAGGGTCCTGGGTTTGGTTCTGGTTAAGGGCACATTCCTGGGTTTCAGGCTCAACTCCCAGTAGGGGCCGTGCAGGAGGCAGCCGATCAATGATTCTCACTCATCAGAAATGTTTCTTTCTCTCTCTTTCTCTCCCTTCCTTTCTGAAATCAATAAAAATATATTTTTTTAAAAAAGAGTCACAGATTACACAAAAAATAGCATTTAGTTTGTTGATTTTAATCTTATACCCCATACTTTTCCCAGTCCACAAGTCTATAGTTATGTTATTCAATCTCATCTCTTCCTTTTGTTCTTATATTCCTTCTAATAGAGTTGAAGGGCTATGAGAATGTTTAGAAATGACTGGAGAAAGAGCTAGTTGTCTCTCTTACCCTAAGGCTAGCAGCTTGAGAAAATCAAATCAGAATTAGATTTCCAGTCTCAGTCTGACTGCTCACCCCAGTTTACTACTCTAAGAAGGTCCAAGTATCCTCTTCAGTCTCTTCATGGATGACTTCATTTCCTGGTTTCTCAGGGTGTAGATCATGGGGTTCAGCATGGGAGTGATGACCGTGTTATTGATGGACACGGCTGTGTCCATGGGCAGCGTAGTGAAGGGCCGGCAGTAGATGTAAACACAAGGCACAAAGTGAAGAGTCACCACCAGGATGTGGGAGGTGCAGGTGGAAAGGGCCTTTTTCCAGCCCTCCCCAGAGTGAGATCGGAGCATCACCAGAATGACAGTATAGGACCCCAGGAGCAGGAGGAACCACAACAACGTCACCAGCCCATTGTTAGAGATCATGAGAAGTTCCAGAGCAAAGGTGTCAGTGCAGGCCAGTTTAACCACCTGGGGCACATCACAGTAGAAGGCATCCAGGGTGTTGGGGCCACAGAAGGGGAGTGGAAGCATCAGGATTATCTGGACAATTGAGTGCAAACCACCACCCACCCAGGAAGCCACCACTAAGGCCACCCACACCTCTCTCCTCATAATGGTCACATAATGCAAGGGTTTGGCGATTGCAAGGTACCTGTCATAGGCCATCACAGAGAGGAAAAAAATATCTGCCCCACCAGTGAAGTGGAAGAAAAAGATCTGTGCCATGCAGCCATTGTAAGAGATGGTTTTCCTCTCTGACAAAAGATCTACCAGCAACTTGGGAACGGTGACTGATGAAAACACAATGTCTAGAACTGATTTGTTCCTTAGGAGAAGGTACATGGGAGTGTGAAGGTGGGAGTCACAGGTGATGGTCACCACAATGAGGGCATTGCCCAGCACAGTTGTCACATACACAGCAAGGAAGAACACAAACAAGAAAAACTCCAGTTCCCGAAAGCGAGTGAATTCTAGGAAGACAAATTCCCTCACAGTGGTGTGGTTACTCTGGCCCATGATGGGGATCACCTTCTTCCAGGTCTATGTTGGGAGAAGACATGTTAGGATTAGGACTATGGTATCATGAGGCGGAAATATCACTTATCATATATTGTTATAAGGCTCTTTTAAGCATCCAAATAATCGTTACTACTCAGAAAATGGTCTGGAAAGTCTTTATCCTGATGGTTCTTCTTTCCTACTGTAAGTACCCTGTGTTTATAGGAAGAACCATCACACTTCTATGTCCTTACTCTAACCAGAGGGAGATGAGAGGACAGTGATCACTTGACTCTGGCTTATCTTATGTCCTGCAAGAGTAACTTCCTCACATGTATGCAAAGCTTTCTATTTTACTGCAACATTTCATCTTTATTTTGATTCTTATAATGACTGTGGCATCTATAAAGTGATTATGGGGAAATGGAGCTTCATCCTAATATTTTACATGAGAGGCTGGGGATTTTAATCAGCCAAAGCCTTTTAGTTCTTATTGACATACATATCAATAATCGCACATGGATATTTTACCTTTCAGAGGTTGAAGACTGAACACTATAGATCAGTGATGGTGAACCTATGACACGCAAACTCATTTTTTTGGTTGATTTTTCTTTGTTAAATGGCATTTAAATATATACAATAAATATCAAAAATATAAGTCTTTGTTTTACTATGGTTGCAAATATCAAAAAATTTCTATATGTGACAAAGCACCAGAGTTAAGTTAGGGTTTTTCAAAATGCTGACACGCCGAGCTCAAAAGTTCGCCATCACTGCTATAGATATTAGAAAATTATATGTGTGCTAAGCTAAAGTTGCCTGCAATTGTGTCTTCGGGATGCCTTCACTTACCTTTAGGTTAGAAAAGTGAGCCTGCAGTGATTCCCCATCTTCATGGTTCTGTTCGTCCTCACCCAAACACGTGCACTGTCCACTGCTCACTTAGACACTGAACTGGAAGTCTAAGAATATAATAAGCAGCATGGGGAATAGTGTCAGATATTTGTAGGAAAAATAATTTTCAAAGAGGAATAATGCAGTTGCTGATGCCATGGGAGTTATTAAAAGTTGCTAAGCAACATGTGTAAATATTGGGATTTCCCCATCTATCATTCTGCTATTGCTTTCTATTCCACTGTGGTCTGAGAGCATACTTTGTGTAATTTGTGAAAGTGTATTTTTTGGCCCAGAATGTGGTCCATCTTAGTGAATGTTCCATGTGAGCTTGAGAAGAATGTGTATTTTGCTGTTTTTGGAGAAAAGTAATTTATAAGTATCAATTAGGTCCAGTTGATCATTGCTGCTGTTCAACGCAATGCATCCTTCCTGATTTTCTGCCTATTGAATCTACCGGTTACTGATTGAGGGGATCAAAGTCTCCAACTATAATAGTGATTTGTCTATTTCTCCTTGTATTTCTATCAGTTTCTGCCTTGCTTATTTTGACACTGTTCTTAAGTGCACACATATTAAGGATTATTATGTAATCTCGGAGAATTGACCCTTTTATTATTATCACTAAAAAGACCCTCCGTTTATCTCTGATCATTTTCTATGTCTGCTTTATCTCAAATTAACATATCTACTACAGCTTTCTTTTGGTTTTTCTTTCTCCATTTTGTTACTTTTAATCTCTGTGTATTTTCATATTTAGAGTGGGTTTCTTGTTCTATAATGAGACCCAACATATAGTTGGGTCTTTAACAAAAACCCCACTTTGTAGTCCCTGTCTTTTAATTGGTGTTTAGATTATTTGCATCATCAGGAGGCTTGAAAAGTCAACCATGGGGCTCTATTTCATAATTCTTTTATTTTGTCCTTAAAAATTCAGTTTAGAGAATAACCTTGAGAAGAACATTCAGAATTTAAGGGTAAGCTTTCTTAACACCATAAATTGAATTTTCTACTAGATAAGTTGACACCAGAAGAAAAGGAACAGGGATTTGCTATCCTGAATGCTACTTTAGAAACATATCAGAATGATTTATCACCAGGGATTTTGACATAATTGAAATCGCTGAACAGTTACTGTGAAAAGTATATAGATTTCCTGAATTTAGAAGAGGGGATTCTCTTCTTGAGCCATAAATTACAGGAATTACATATATGTATGTAATTTAATTTCTGCAGCTATTTTGCAAAATAAATATGAAAATTAAATGTCAATCAATTTTAAATGACTAGTATCCCTTTGGTAGATTTGGAGAACGAGGATGGGAGAGCATAAGTGACATCCATAAATTGTCAGAGTCTGGATCTGGGATTAGAACCTTGATCATCTGAGAAATATCTTTGTGCTAATGGCATCAAATAGCAACTGTAAATTATCTGGCACAATACCTCATGAACTGCAGGCACTCGGTCAATGTGACTTTCTCTGTAAATGCACAAATGTGTATCAATGTTAGCAGCCAGACTGTGAGGGTCCTGAAGTTTTCTGTGAGGGCACCTTCTTCTGCTCAGGAACTTGTCCTCAATGTTCCCTTCTCCCTTAAGCTTCTGGCTTTTTTTTTCTAGATCCATACTGTTCAAATGTCTATGAAACTTAAAAAATAACCTCTTTTAAAAGGGAATGTTTGGTATTTTAAAAGGGACCAGCCTTAAACTAATAGATGAGTGTCAGATGGTAGAATCCCAGGCAGCAGCATAAAAATAAGGGAAAATTCGAAGGTTACGGACCTCCCTTATGCCTAGAATATATGGCACTTCCTGTTTCTTTGGATAGGAGTTAAGAGCAAGCAACCTCCTCAGGAACTTGTTGTTCTAATTTCTTTTCCTGGGAGCAACATTTCTAAGATTGGTTAGGATGCCCATCAGAGGAGCAGAAGAGAAAGGGAAGAATTTGGGTTAAGTTTATAGAAAGGCAGAAAAACTAGAGTAATGCATGGAGAAGAAATGCTATAAAAAAGTTCCTGTCACCTGGCTGAGTTTGATTTCCCAAGACTCTTAAGGAAGACTGGACGGTACAAACATAGAGAAAATGCCGGCCGACTGTCTTCTCTCTCTCTTTCTCTATCTCTGCAGTTTGTTCTCGAATGTATTTTTTTACGTTATTCTGCTTTGGATACAGTCTAATCAGGCACATGTAGCCCCTTTCAGTCTTCAAGTTGCTGTCTAACGAGACGGAGAGAATAAACTGCAAGTGTGTGTTTGTGAGTAGAAGACACTTGAAATGAGGAGATAAGGAGATTGGAGACAGTGTAACCTCTAAGAATCTCATTTCTAGCACCTGTTGGAATCTGTTGCTTTGGACAGTAGAGAAGGCACTTTCTTTCTTTTTTTTTTAAGTTGGTTTGTTTTTTTTTGTTTTTAAATTTTGTTTTATTGCTTAAAGTATTACAAAGAGTATTGCATATGTCTCCTTTTGAGAAGGCACTTTCAAAGTCCATGGTTAGCAGTGCATTTGGAGAGTTAGTTCTCTATAGCCCTGTTGTCGAGGAATTACTTCCTCAAGTGTTTGTGAAGTAAGGATTTAAAAAATCCAAAATCGGAAAAACCAAGATGGTGGCATAGGTTAACGCCGGAGTTTGCTGCCTCGAACAACCACTTCAAAAATACAACTTGCTGAAACCGGTTTGGCTCAGTGGATAGAGAGTCGGCCTGTGGACTGAAAGGTCCCAGGTTCGATTCCGGTCAAGGGCATGTACCTGGGTTGCGGGCATATCCCCAGTAGGAGATGTGCAGGAGGCAGCTGATCGATGTTTCTCTCTCATCGATGTTTCTAACTCTCTATCTCTCTCCCTTCCTCTCTGTAAAATATCAATTAAATATATTTTTTAAAAAAATACAACTAAAAGACAGAACGGACATCATCCAGAACCACAGGAAGGCTGGCTGAGTGGAAGTTCTACAACTAGGAGGAAAGAGAATAGCATACCGAGACTCAGAGGAAGAGCAGTGCTGAAGTAAAATACTAAGGTGCAGAGTGCATGCGGAGAGGGCTGGCGGCTGAGGGCGCCGTTGTCGTTTTCAATCGGGAGGGAATTTCAGACTCTGAGCTCCAGATCCAGGTGAGTCTCTAGGGACCCAGACTCAAACGGGAGAAGCGGGACTGTCTGGCTTTGGTCGGAACTCGAAAGCAGCTTTCTCTCTGAGGTTTGCAGCGGTTGCTGGGACTCTGAGAGGAGGAGCCCCTGGGGACCGGACTGAGAGCAGCCATAACTGCTCGCTCCGGCCCGCCCTGTTGATCCCCTGGGACATGCCCCGCCCAAGCCCTGCACAGAGTCATTTGCCGGATAGCCTCAGGCAAAGGCTAGATTAGCACCTCCCTAGAGGACAGAAGTTCTCTCATTGCAGACACAGCTGATTCTCACAGCCACTTGGCCTGGAGGTCAAATCCCCTCTAGTATTACCTACAACAATCAAGGCTTAACTACAACAAGACTGCACACAAAGACCAGTAGGGGGTGCACCAAGAAAGCATAAAAAAATGCGGAGACAAAGAAACAGGATGCAAATGTCAGAAATGGAAGATATAGAGCTCAAAACCACACTTTTTTTTTTTCAATATTGATAACTATTTAAGTGTCCATGAAAAGCAATTTAATGAACATCAAAGGTTTGAAAATAGTGTTTTCCCATGCTGATGAAATGTAGCATGAGGATATTTTCTGTTTCCATTTCCTTCTAGTGGCCTCACTAATTTATATCTCCATTGAGGCAATCATTTCAGCAATCATAGTGCGAGGCCTCTGTTTAAAACTTGGTTATTTTTAAAAAACCACACTTTTAAGGTCTTTCAATAATTTTCTAAAAACTGCCGATAAATGTAGTGAGATCCTCAAGAAATCTAATGAGACCCTCGATGTTGTGATAAAGAACCAACTAGAAATTAAGCATACACTGACTGAAATGAAGAATATTATACAGACTCCCAACAGCAGACCAGAGGAGCGCAAGAATCAAGGCAAAGATTTGAAATGCGAGGAAGCAAAAAACACCCAACCGGAAAAGCAAAATGAAAAAAGAATCCGAAAATACGAAGATAGTGTAAGGAGCCTCTGGGACAGCTTCAAGCGTACCAACATCAGAATTATAGGGGTGCCAGAAGATGAGAGAGAGCAAGACATTGAAAACCTATTTGAAGAAATAATGACAGTGCTGAAAACTTCCCCCATCTGGTGAGAGAAATAGACTTACAGGTCCAGGAAGCGCAGAGAACCCCAAACAAAAGGAATCCAAAGAGGACCACTCCAAGGCACATCATAATTAAAATGCCAAGAGCAAAAGACAAAGAGAGAATCTTAAAAGCAGCAAGAGAACGAAACTCAGTTACCTACAAGGGAATACCCATATGACTCTCAGCTGATTTCTCAACAGAAACTTTGCAGGCCAGAAGGGAGTGGCAAGAAATATTCAAAGTGATGAATAGCAAGAACCTACAACCAAGATTACTTTATCCAGCAAAGCTATCATTCAGAATTGAAGTTCAGATAAAGAGCTTCACAGATAAGGAAAAGCTAAAGGAGTTCATCACCACCAAACCAGGATTATATGAAATGCTGAAAGGTATCCTTTAAGAAGAGGAAGAAGAAGAGAAATCTAAAGATACAAATTATGAACAACAAATATGCATCTACCAACAAATGAATCTAAGAATCAAGTGAATAAATAATCTGATGAACAGAATAAACTGGTGATTATAATAGAATCAGGGACATAGATAGGGAATGGACTGACTATTCTTGGGGGGGAAAGGGGTGTGGGAGATGCGGGAAGAGACTGGACAAAACTCGTGCACTATGGATGAGGACAGTGGGTTAGGGCGGAGGGTGGGGCGGGAACTGGGAGGAGGGGAGTTATGGGGGGAAAAAAGAGGAACAAATGTAATAATCTGAACAATAAAGATTTAATAATAATAATTATACGAGAGATGCAAATCAAAACGACAATGCGTTATCATCTCACACCTGTCAGAATGGCTATCATCAACAAATCAACAAACAACAAGTGTTGGAGAGGATGTGGAGAAAAAGGAACTCTTCTGCACTGCTGGTGGGAATGCAGACTGGTGCAGCCACTGTGGAGAACAGTATGGAGCTACCACAGAAGACTAAAAATGGAACTCCCATTTGACCCAGTGATCCCACTACTAGGAATATATCCCAAGAAACCAGAAACGCCAATCAGAAGGGATATATGCACCCCTATGTTCATAGCAGCACAATTCACCATAGCTAAGATTTGGAAACAGCCTAAGTGCCCATCAGCAGATGAGTGGATTAGAAAACTGTGGTACATATACACAATGGAATACTATGCTGCGGTAAAAAAAAAAAGGAACTCTTGCCTTTTGCAACAGCATGGATGGAACTGGAGAGCATTATGCTAAGTGAAATAAGCCAGTCAGAGAAAGATAAATACCACATGATCTCACTCATTTGTGGATTATAGAGAACAACATAGACTGATGAAAAGGGACAGACTCAAAGACTGAGAAACAGCAATCAGGCTATCAATCCCCAGAAGGAAAGCAGGGGAGGGCGGGGGTAAGGGGAAGAGATCAACCGAAGGACTTGTATACATGTATATAAGCCATACCAATGGACATGGACAACAGGGGGATGGTAGCATGAGTGTGTGTGTGGGGGAGGTTGGGGGTTAATGGGGGGGATGAGGACACATTTGTAATACCTTAACTAATAATAATAAAAAAAAAATCCAAAATCCCCAACTTTAAAGCTAATCACTCTATGGCAGTGGTTCTCAACCTGTGGGTCGCGACCCCTTTGGGGGTCGAACAAGCCTTTTACAGGGGTCACCTAAGACCATCGGAAAACACATATATAATTACATATTGTTTTTGTGATTAATCACTATGCTTTAATTATGTTCAATTTGTAACAATGAAATTGGGGGTCACCACAACATGAGGAACTGTATTAAAGGGTCGTGGCATTAGGAAGGTTGAGAACCACTGCTCTATGGGGTGTAAAGGACACACCCTCCTCATTTAAATTTTCCAGAGGCAGATAATCCACAGTGGTCAGACCCTGAGATTCCCCAGGGTTGATTCAGTTCAGCATTTTCCTTTGTGGTCCGTGAGGTTCTGTAATACACAGCACAGGATAAACACTCGATCATCTTAAATTCTGCACTCTTCACCTCCAAATAACCCATCCAAAGAGAGAGACTCATAATTATTGAGTTTCTATTGTTAGCCGAGTGTATGCTGGGCATTTTGCATAGATTAACATATTAAATCCTCCAAATGACCCATTTACAGAGGATTTGTGAGTCACTAACATGCCTAACTCAGAGGGACACTTTGTACCACAGTCCTCACCTCACGAGCCCACACCCTCTTCACACCACACCTTGCAACTTTTCCCTCAGGGGAAGGAGCACAAAGTATACAGCTTTTCCTAGAATATTTTGGTTTTGTTTTATTAAAAACTAGAGGCCTGTTGCATGAAGAGATTCGTGCAATAGGCCTTTCTTTACCCTGGCTGCTGGCACCGGTATGCCTCCAGCACCCGGGGCCCAGGCCTTTGCTCTGGCCGAATTCTGGCTGGAGCTGGCCCCGGAAATGTCAGGCTTCGCTGCTCTGCCGGCTCCGGAAACATCAGGCCTCTCTGCTCCACCAGCCCCGGGCCATCAGGCTTTGCTCCACCGCTTGGAGCCTATGTATGCAAATTAACCTCCATCTTTGTTGGTGGTTAATTTGCATATCGTGCAGATTAGCCCATGGGAGGCGTAGTGAAGGTACGGTCAATTACCATGTTTGTCTATTATTAGATAGGATCGGACTAGAGGCCAGGTGCCTGAAATTCATGCACTAGGTGGGGGGCCCTCAGCCCAGCCTGTGCCCTCTTGCAGTCTGGGATCCTTCACTCCTTACCACCCACCTGCCATGGAGGCGGGAGAGGCTCCTACGACTGCTGCTGTACTCACCAGCCAGCTGTGAGCCTGGCTTCTGGCTGAGCAGTGCTTCCCTGTGGGAGTGCACTGACCAACTGGGGGGAGAGGGGGAGGGGGCAGCTCCTGCATTGAGCATCTGACCCCTGGTGGTCAGTGCGCATCATAGCTACCGGTCATTCTGCCAGTTGTTCTGTCGTTCAGTCAATTTGCAGATTAGGGTTTTATTATATAGGATGTGCAAGTATGTAGCACTATGCCGGGGTCCAACCCCAGCGGGTCCAGGGGTTCCCAAAGGCGTAGACGGAGTCGGCGAAGAAGGAAGGACACGGAGACAGTGTTCAGTTGATCAGCAGCCTAGCCAGGATCTCCAGCCAGGATCTCCAGCCAAATTCTGGTCTGGATCTCCAGAGAGGTTCTGCTTAGGATCTCCAGCCAGGTTCTGTGTCCATGTTCTCTTGCTAGGTTCCCCAGCCAGGTTCTGTCCAGGTTCTCCAGCCAGGTTCAGTCACCAGGTTCTAGTCAGGTTCTCTTGCCAATTTCTGTAGTCAGGTCCAGTCCAGGATCTTTTGCCATGTTCTCTCCAGCGAAGTTCTTCTGTCTCTAGAGAACGTTCTGTGTAGGTTCTGTGCCTCCTGGTTCTGTCTTCTTCTTTCTGTCTTCTGAGTTCTGTCTTCTTACATCTGTATTTATACCAGTTGATTCCAATCCTATCAATCTCTATTCCAAAGGTTAGGGCGTTTCTTATCTCCATTCCAGGGAGTAAAGATTATGTAGCTTAAGCATGATTGTTCTTAGTTAAAGTGATTAATTACCCACCTGGCACTTAGTTAAGAGGTTTTATTCCCTCCCTAACTTCAGGGGAAAATCCATACTTGGGGAAACAACCTTTCTCAGAGACCTTGGTTAAAACACATAGTGCCAAGAAGGTGAGCAAACATTTTAAGAACAGTATGCCATATATGTCAGGTCCTTTGAAACAGCAAGGATGGACCGGCTCCCGGCAGCACTATTTAGGACAGGAGTGGACAATATGTTTTTTATGGAGGAACCATATGTGTATAAAAATCAAGAGAGGATGGTAGACTTATAAAACATACCATTAATATTTTATATATAAATAGTAAATGAATCTAAATGAAAATAAAATTAATTTATTATAATTTTTAATTTAACATAAATATAAACATTTTAATTCATTTCATTAACATAGTCTAACACATGTCACATGCATATTTTCCCTGATTAAACATCTGTCCTTTAATTTTTTTGATGTTTTGTTTGCCATAGAGAATTTAACACTATTATAGTCAGACCTGTTCTTTTCTTTAAAGTTTTGTTTTTAGCATTAAGTTTAGAAAAATCTTTTCTATTCCAAGGATTCATATATATCTGCCTATATTTTTCTAATGATCATGTAAAGAACATACAACTCTTCACTTATTTGCAGCTCGCTTTGTTTTGTGCAGTGTATGTATATTTGGAAGTCATCCTAAAATAGTTTGAAACTAGAGAGAGTAAATATAAATAAGTGGAAAACTTTTTATCTCTGCTTAAAAACTTTATTTAAATAAGTTCTAGAAAGAGTCTCTGGTAAAGTTGAGTTTATAAATATTTTATAAGATCACTTTATACTTTAACCAGATTAAGTTGGCTTCTAACTTCTAGGGGAGAGAGCTAAATTTCAGAGGTGGAAGATTTTGTGATGAGAGGGAGAAAGCTAATCTTCACAGAGTTTTTTGGGGTTTTTTTTTGTGTGTGAAAACAATGGATTCGTGTTGTGAAACAGAGGTCTCTTTATCCTTTTATTTATGGTTATAAAGGAGGTGGAAGAAGCCTCAGGGGAGGCTCACTCCTGCATATCCAGTAGACCTATACTAATGGGAAAGTGAATGTGTTGGGCAGAGGACAGAGCCACGAAGAAATGAAAGAGGGATTCACTAGCTGCAATGTGCTGGACAACTCCACTACAAGTGCCCGCCGTGGAGGAGTAGAGACTTGGAGGTGACAGGCTGGGATAGATGCCCTTGAGATGATGACAAATAACAGTGAATGTGGGGCTGCAGGGGTTAATCCATTCAGGTAAAGAAACAAAGACATTATAGGAGCAGAGAGTTCAGGTGGAAGAGAGCAAGAGGAAGTTGCTCAGAGTGTGCTGATCAAAGCGGAGACCAAGCTGTGAAATGGTTTCAGGTGCTGAACTGGTAAAGGAATGACGTGTTGAAATCAAGGAAATGCTGACTGAGTAGGTGACTGTGATTGGGAAGAGAAGAGTGTTCATATAATACCATTGAACTACAATTTTCTAGGCCCCTACGTAGCTGAGCTAGAAATGGCAGCAAAGGCTAATGCCCTTCAGCATTTGCTTAGCAAATTATTGAGTAGCCCTCATGGGAGTCCAACACAGACATCTCAGAGAGAGTGTTTGGTGGAGTAGGCATCTTTTTAAAAAAAATTCACCTTGACTATGCATAGTGTATCTTTTTGGATTCTGCCTGATGCAAGTAATAAGAGTTCTGCATATGCACAACTTCAGAGCTGTTTGCTGATGAATGTGGAAGGCAGCATTTGGGCAGAGCAAGGGCTCTGGAAAAGAAGACTTGGGTCTGCATGGGGGTTCTGTTCCTTACTTCCTGTGTGACCCTGGTAAGTCAGTGTTCCTTGTGGGGACCTTGTTTCCTCATTTGTAAAAGAGATAGTGCTATGAGCATTGTAGACTACAATGAGTATTTAATCAAACAACTTTTGTGCTTGATACATATTAAGCACCCAATAAAAAACCAATGTGAGAATTTGCTACCGTGGAAAGATTTTTTTTTTTGGTGAAATAATTTCTTCCCCCTTCTGACTATCCATGGTGGGGTCAGTAGACACATGACCATGAAGAATGAGTAGAGGAATCAGCAGGAAGGAACATATATTTTCAAATATGCACACAACATGTCCCCCTTGCCTAAGCCAGAGGTGGAGGTAGATGCTATGGATCATTTACCTCTCCAGTAGTTTGGAGAAATATGTTTTCAATCATCATGAACAGGAAAAGACTTTCTTCTTTTCCAACATCTTCCATAAGGCATCTTTGATTTCTTTGTTCCTCAAACTGTAGATGAGAGGATTCAGCATGGGGATCACCAGCGAATAGAACACAGACACCACCTTGTCCCTGCCAAGCGAGTAGCTGGAGCTGGGTCGCAGGTACATGAAAAGGGCCGTCCCAAACATCAGAGTCACCACCATCAGGTGCGAGGCACATGTGTTGAAGGCTTTCCTTCGGCCTTCCGCTGAGCGGATCTTCAAGACAGCAGCCACTATGTAACTGTAGGACAGAAGGAGGATGAGGAATGATGTCCCCCCAGCAGTGACCACCACGAGGAAATTCACCAGTTGACTGAGGAAGGTGTCAGAGCAAGAAAGTGCCAAGACTGGTGGGAGGTCACAGAAAAAATGGTTGATGATATTGGGTCCGCAAAACTGGAGGCGAAATATAGAGCTGGCCTGGATGAGGGAGCTCAGGAAGCCACCGATGTAGGCCCCAACCACCATGCGTGTACAGAGGCCCTGGGACATGATGGCAGTGTAGAGCAGGGGTCTGGAGATGGCTGCATATCGGTCGTATGCCATAGCGGTCAGGAGGAAGCACTCAGTTAGACCCAAGCCGACGAAGAAAAAGAACTGAGCAGCACAGCCCAAGAATGATATGGTCTTCCGCTCTTGGAAAAAGCCAGTGAGCATCTTGGGGGCCACCGCAGAGGAGTAGCAGATGTCAATGAAGGACAAGTTGCTGAGGAAGAAGTACATGGGTGTGTGCAGACGGATGTCACTTCTGATCAGTAGGATAAGGGCCAGGTTCCAGGCCAGGGTCACAAGATAGATGCCCAGGAAGGTGACAAAGAGGAGGGCCTGGAGCTCCGGATGGTCCGCAAATCCCAGGAGGATGAATGTGGTCACGGATGAGCTGTTCCAGGCCTCAGTTGTGGACATGTTTCCCATGAATCACAAGGACAAGATGCAGACCTGGGACAATAATGATAATCCAAATTAAAGGTGATGTTAACAAATAATTAAAAAATGCATGAGCGGGAGCCAGAGTATTATAGAGAGTTACAACTTTATGCAAAATTCTCTTTCTTTCAGAGGGCAATGTAGTCATTGTTTTAACTATTTGCTTTTTCCCCCCTTTTCTTGTTATTCCTTATCTGAGGTTATTTTTCCATTCGTTCTTAGAGAGAGTGGAAGCGAGGAGAGAGACAGAGAGAAACATCAATGTGAGAGAGATACATTGATTGGTTGCCTCTCACATGAGCACCATCCAGGGCTGGGGATCAAGCCTGCAACCAATGTACATGCCCTTGACCAGAATTGAACCAGGGACCCTTCAGTCTGCAGGCTGATGCTCTATCCACTGAGCCAAATTGGCTAGAGCACTATTTGCTTTTTAATATAGTGTAGGTGGTTGATATGTGCTTAAACTTTGGATCCAGACTCCTGTGATCAATTCCTGCCTAGGCTTCTATTTCCTTATCTTTAAAATGGGCAACAGTACCTACTTCACATATCTGTGTTAACAATTAAACAAGGAAAGGTGTGTAAAATGCCTGACACATTGTAAGTCTTCAGTGAAAGTTGTTATTTGGACAGTTTTGTGTGTCCGCTGTGTCATGTCATGCCCTGAAACACCTCATCTAACTTTTTTTTTGAATTTCAGTATTGGAATAGAGAAACCAGTGGAGGGACCAGGTTCAGCTACACAGTTGTGAAACAATCAGACATTTTTTTTTTCTTTCTCATCATTCACCAAACAACATTTTAATTACCAACTTAGAGTCCCTGGTACCTTTATACCGGGAAGGAAATCCTCTGGACAGCAAACACAAATATATATATATTTTGTTAATCTTCACCTAAGGATATTTTTTCCATTGCTTTACAGAGAACTTGGAAGGGAGGGACGGGAGAGAGAGAGAGAGAGAGAGAGACAGAGAGAGAGATGACTGGTTGGCTGCCTCCTGCGCATACTCCAACCGAATCCGCAACCCAGGTACATGCGCTTGATCCGGAATCAAACCCAAGACCTTTTGGTGCCAGGGTCAACTCTCTAACCATTTAGCAACACTGGCCAAGGTTCAAACACAAATATTTTAGTCACTGAAAAAATATTTTAAACTCTAGAATGTAACTGTGTGAGGGCAGGAAATTGTTAATCACAGCTGTGTCCCTAAAACCTAGAATAATACTTAACACAAAGATTCTTTATAGGTGTTTGATAAATGAATGTGTATTAGTAAATTAGAATTATACTTTATACCACATTATTTTATGAATTAGGTATTGTGAGTCAGTCCTCAAGCATATTTCCATGCTAGATGCATTAGGAAAATGAGATTTCTTGTCTTATAGGCCAAATAGGAGATCCTGAACTCCAGCGGGATCTGTGAGACCCTATTTGGTTAACTAGCTGACATCCTTCTCTGATGTTTTGGTCTTGGCTTTTTGTTTTTTTTAATTAAATCTTTATTGTTCAGATTATTACAGTTGTTCCTCTTTTTTCCCCCCATAGCTCCCCTCCACCTGGTTCCCACCCTCCGTCCTCATCCCCCCCGCACTGTCCTCATCCATAGGTGCACGATTTTTGTCCACTCTCTTCCTGCATTCCCCAAACCTCTTTCCCCCCCCAAGAATAGTCAGTCCACTCCCTTTTTATGCCCCTGATTCTATTATATTCACCAGTTTATTCTGTTCATCAGATTATTTATTTACTTGATTTTTAGATTCACTTGTTGATAGATGTGTATTTGTTGTTCATAATAGACATTTAAAATGTTTTTATTCTAAAGGATTAGGCTAGATTTCTGTAGAAATGCTCTTGTCAAATAATAACTCTGAATATAGTAATGCAGTTCCAGTTTCAAATTTGTCTTCAGTATAAGTCTTAGCTACTTAATTGTTAAGAATATAGGCTCTAGCCTGGCTGGTGTGATTCAGTGTTTGAGCATCAACCTGTGAACTAGGAGGTCATGGTTGAATTCCCAGGGCATATGCATATGCCCGTTGTGGGCTGGATACCCGGTGTGGAGTGTGCAGGAGGCAGCTGAACAATGATTCTCTCTCATCATTGATGTTTCTATCTCTCTCCCTCTTCTTTCCTCTCTGAAATCAATAAAAGTATGTATTTTTTAAAAAGCCATATAATCCATTAAAAAAAGAATGTGTACTCTAGATTTAGATTGCCAGGATTTAATTCCCAGCTTTACCATTTAATATATGAGTAATCTTGGACAGATCATTTGAAATCTCTATGACTCTCTATAATATTAGAGATAATGATAGCACTTACTTTGTTATTAGGATGTATGTATGTATGTGCGTGCGTGTGTATGTATCTGTCATATCCTTTAGAATATGCTTGGTCCATAGTAAGTGTTCTCTGTGTTTGCTGTTAAAAATCTAAATTACTAAATCCTCAATAAAATTCTTAGAATTTTCAGTGTATGAAGCATCTTTTAGGATCAGGGACTTGATTCCACTCATCCATGTTTGTAAGAATTCCCACACTTCCTCACACATCCACACTAAGACTTGATCACCACAGACCAGAAGAGAATACCTGCTGTCAAATTTGGACAGTGAGAGGATGTGAAGCTATCACCATGCCACAGTTTGTGCAGAGATTCAGGCATCATCCATGCTAATCCCAGTCTTATCAGTAGGCTTTTAAGTTTTATCCCATGTTTAGAGGTTATACACCTGTTTGTGAAAGGTGTGTTGACTTTGTAGAATCAAGAGAGGATTCTTTCCCCTTGAAGAAGGAAAGGGACCTTCAGCAAAGTTTAGCACAATGTAGTGCAGATGTTGAGCCATGTGGAGAAATCGGAAGCTGAACGAAAACAGCTCTGCTGGAGCCCTCCCCCATTCTGCGTAGGGTCGCCCATTTAGCAAGGTAGGGACCTGAAGTCCATGATGTGTTTCAGGATCATTTGTGGCACCTGTTCAGGTTAGCAGAGGGATAAGGTGATGGTTATAATTCTGGGTAGGTTTCAGGACAAAGCTGGTTCTAATCCAGGCCAGCTGTGGGTAACTCATTTAGCCTTTCTGAGTCTCTGGTTCTCCATTTGCAAAATGGAGATAACAGTGACTACTTACAGGGTTGTTTGAGGATTGCTTAAGATAATGTGTGAAAGGCTCATTGGTCTTTTTTTATTTTATTGATTTTTTTTTTTAGAGAGAGAGAGGAAGGGAGAGGGATAGAGAGATAGAAACATCAATGAGAGAGATACAGAATCTCGATCGGCTGCCTCCTGCACACGCAGGGGATCAAGCCCGTAATTCAGCATGTGCCCTGACCAGGAATCAAACTCGTGGCCTCTTGGTTCCTGGATCAACGCTCAATAGCTGAGCTACACAGAAAAGGCTCATTGGTCTTGAATAGGATGCTTTCTTAATAAATTGGGAATGTGATTGCTATCAGCAATGACTGTTGAAAGGAACCCAGCCTTATATGGGTAGGGGAGAGAATCTGATGTGCCACATAGGTTTGTAAGAAGTGCTCAAGGGTGAGACTGAAAAATTTAATGATCCGGAGGGCTGATGTGTCAACTGAAAGTCTGCTTTGAATGTTGCCATTAGGAGGGGGAAGTTTCATATTTAAGGATGAAATTTTGCATCTCCAGAAATAGAAAGTGAAGCTGGATAAATTGAAATGAGAGGAAAAGCGTATGCAGTATTTTATCCCCACATGTAGATGCCTTGATTCTTATTCTAGAACATTAAATAGTATGTTAAGGGTTGTATGGACCATTTAATGTCATTGAATTCCTGAAGCTCATGAAGATGTGCTTGAGCGAGAAAGGAAAGCTCCTTCAACTTGCTGTAAACTTGGAGAAGCTCAGCTTAACCTGAGCCTGGACTCCCTGTGATCTTATAATGTAGTTGTAATCAACAGCACACCTATTTTACAGAACTTCAGAAGGAGAGTTTGAGAGGCTCAGTGACTTCATTAGGTTTATAGCTGCTGGAGCTGCACCTTTGTAAATAACTAGCCTTTAAGGTCATGGTGAAGATATAACAATACAGTAAAATGAAGCACTGGTAATTGCCAGGGGGAGGGGACTGCAAGGAGGTGGAGGAGGATATAGGGGGGATAAATGATGATGAAAGTGGATTACAAAGTAATAAAAATTAAGTTAAATTAAGCACCTAGCACAGTCCTTTGCATATAGAAGAACACACAGGGATTGGTGAGAACCTGTATAGCTGGTTTTTGAGTCCGCTCATTTTTTACCAAATATCTCCAAGAAAGTGTAGAATTTTATAACCAAATCTGCTTAGTCTGAGCCTGATACAGTTAGTGATGGAAAAAAAGGAATAATGACAGAGAGAACCTTAACCAAACTCTGGAGTTGGTGTGGGTTGTCTGTCCCCATCATTCCTGATCTGGGCTCTGCTCTTCATTTCATGATGCCTCCTCCACTCACCCTTGCAGGAGCCCATGCCCGAAAGGTCTTTCTTATTCTTCCAGCTTTGTCTTTCATCCAAATGTACAAATGATTGATGAAACGGAAAGAGTCCCTTTCCACAGAAGGTGAGAATTCAAAAGATACTAAGACTTGAACCCAAGACCTAAGACTCGGATGTTAAAATTCAAGCCATCAGTTAGAAAAGGGAGGGTTTTAGAGGTCTCTGCTGTATCTGGACAACATGCCCTGATTATAGCCCTTCCAAATTGCTTTTTGAGATTGTTTGCTAATAACTGGGGCTGTGTTCAAAGGCATGGCAGTTTCTTTACAAATTTAATTTCCTCTTTATTATCTTCCTCACTGCAAAGGATCAAACATGGTTTAGGAAGCCCATGAAAGGAGCACATTAAGGTAAGATTGGGCTGAATTTGGGGCAACACAGATAGAACAGAGAGGTCTGTGGTGAAAAACTGAAATCCAAAGCACTCCTTAGTTATTAATATGGATTCATGGATCTAGGGTGTTCTATGAGGTGAGATGAATGCAGCATGAAGACAAAAAGTAAAAGCTGAATGACTGCACTCACCTTCTCTCCCTCTTGTTCTGTCTGTTCTTGAGCTGATACCTGTCTTGAGTTCTGCTTTGGAAGGATATTAATCCGGCTTCAGTAACTGCTTTCAGTACCCAAAATGCTAATATGTTCTGAGAGCAAGCTTGAGGCTGGTTTGTTCATCAACTATAAAAATATTTGCTTGGTGCATAGAATATGTGCTTGTGAGCAGAAGAGTGGAGAAAGAAGATATGCAGAGAGAAGAGGAGGGCTATAATCTTTAAGAAGGTCTTTTGGTATCTGCTAATAATATCTGAATTTGGGGTCATTTTGGAGGTGTTTCAAAGTTTTTTTCTCTCTCTCCTTGGAGACGTTTTATTACTTTTGCCGTTGAGGGTCTCCTGTGAAAGAAAAGGGAATGTATCATCCAGACTTTACAGATTTGTAGTTAATTGATCTCTGGGGTAGTGTGGGGGAGCACATGCTTTTTTAAATGCTCCAAGGACAATGCTTATTAAACTCTATCTCAATGGCTGGCTAATCAAGCTCTCCTGGTATACATGATGAACAACATCAGTATAACAGCGATAGGACAAGATGATTCTAATCTGCAGAAGGAAGCAAGATTGCATAAAAATACCCTTTCCCATTCCTTCATAGAACCTCTCTGATCTGAAGTATGTTAAATGAGTGCAAACTTAACCTTTTAAAGCTTCTACTACATGCTAAACACTGTACTAGGTGCTTTATGTGTGATAACTCAGAAAAATCCATCAACAACGCCTTCCCCCCTACACACACACTGCAGAGGAGGAAACAAATTCAGGGAAGCTAAATAAGTTGCTCACAATTTTATAGGTAGTAAGAGATTGATCCAATGTTTGAATCCATGACAATATGACACCAAACTCTGTAGATGAATGCATGGTATATGCATTTATTTTTATCTCTATTGCATATACATGTGTTGATATGGTCAGTCATACCCCTCAATTCATAAATCATCCATTCTCTTTCCATGGTAACCTACTATCTCCCTCCAGGAGAGAGACATTAGATATGAGACATTTTCCCATAAATTAAAAACAACAACAACAAATTACTCTGGAATAGCATGATGTAGAACACAGATGTAGGACTATTAGTCTTTGGAGGACCACATACAAATAAAAAATAATTTGGGGCCAGACACACAACAGAAAGGAAGCCACTATATGAGTTTGGAGATGGAGGTTAAAAAAAATAAAAGGTTTGATTCACTCGTTTCTTAAATGGGATTATCAAACTTTAATGAGAACTCAAATGAGAACATTTTAGTGGACTCAAATGAAGTTGATAATCTTGAACTCCCAAATGACCCTGAGTACTTCTAGTCATGAGAATGGCACCTCTTAACCTGTTTGAAGAAACTAGCTTTTCCTTGCTCATTGACTACTTCTTACCCTCATGTGAAGCAATTGCCTTGCAAGGGGAAGCCTGTTTACCTTCAGACCCACCAAACCATCCTTCATTGCTCCCAGACCATAATTAGACTGAACTATCAGGAGGCTCCAGGGGCACGAGTACAAAGAATGACATTGGTGAAGGGAAATTATTCATGTAGAGCTTGAAAGATATTACTGAATTAATTTGAGAAAATCCTTGGGGAATTTATTTATTTACTTATTTATTTCTGGGGGAATCCTATATAATAAAAGGCTAATATGCAAATAGACCAAACTGGGGAACAACTAAACAACTGGTCGCTATGACATGCGCTGATACCAGGGGGTGCACGTAGAACACAGCAGGTGTCGGCAGAAGACAGCAGAGCACAGAACATGGCAGGGTTGGTTATGGCGGGATGGTGGAGCAGGTGAGCGGGGGGCGCCAGGCCAAGGTGGAGTGCTGGTCGCTGTTATCAGGGTGCCTCTGGTGGTTACTGGAAATTCTTTGCTCCCACGCACCACAGTCTCACTGGCGCTCACACCTGTTGCTAGCACCAGCTCTGCTCACACCTGCTGCTGGCGCTTGGAGCCACTGCTTGCACCCACTGCCCGCGCCTGGCACCGC
The DNA here is from genome assembly GCF_014108235.1 of Myotis myotis. Classification (NCBI taxonomy): domain Eukaryota; kingdom Metazoa; phylum Chordata; class Mammalia; order Chiroptera; family Vespertilionidae; genus Myotis; species Myotis myotis. The sequence goes on from NW_023416314.1 coordinate 63,701,330, forward strand.
CAGAAGATGTGAGTGGTGGCCGGTGCCATCAGCGTGTGGGAGCAGCAGCGGGATTGCCAGAAGACATGGGACCAGAGGCCATGGCAGGAGGGATGGGCGGGGGTGCGGAGGATGGGCTAAGACAGGGGTGGGCAAACTTTTTGACTCGAGGGCCACAATGGGTTCTTAAACTGGACCGGAGGGCCGGAACAAAAGCATGGATGGAGTGTTTGTGTGAACTAATATAAATTCAAAGTAAACATCATTACATAAAAGGGTACGGTCTTTTTTTTTTTTTTTTTTTAGTTTTATTCATTTCAAACAGGCCGGATCCGGCCCGCGGGCCGTAGTTTGCCCACGGCTCAGCTAAGACCTGGCCCTGTGCCCACCGCAGCTCCGGAGCCCACAGTTCCTTTCAAGGTGCACGAATTCGTGCACTGGGCCCCTAGTATATTTATAATGGATTCTAAAAATATTAGCAAGATTGAGATATGGTAGCATTAGATTGGGTAAAATTTATTTGTATACTCTGGATTTTGGATTTATTATCTCAAATTGTTCATTAGGGAGTGACTGTAACACTTTGCTTGTAAGATTAAACAATAGCCTGCATTCAATGGGATGAGATGACAAATCTTCCCTGGCTTAATTAAGAGGAAAGAATCCAAAGTCTTAGGGAAATGGAATGCTAAAGTAGGTTTATCATGTCTGATCTGCATACCTAGAGGGCTCAGAGAGAAGTGCCTTCATTAAGGCACCTTGGAGCAACTGAGAGAGGAGAACCAGCATCTTTGAAAAGTGGCATGGTAAGATGACTGGGAACGATGCTGTCATTGAGACCTTATCTTGATTTCATTGTGAAGGCAAGTGGCAGTGCTAAGCCTTCAGGGATTAGGTGGGCAAAATTAATGTATGGAGCAGCAGGGTTTATACTGTCCGAATCTGGCTTTTCATACTTATCATGCATTTGTGATGCACCCATATTATTGTGTGCATAAGCAGTCCATTCATTTTTATTGCTGAGTAGTATTCCATTGTATGGCTAGAACACAAGCTGTTTAATCATTATACAATGGAGGGACGTTTAGTGGTGTGTTTACTTTTTAGTTATATGTCATAATTTTTTAAGATAAACTTTTTATTTTGAAAAAGCTGTAGATTTGTTTAAAAAAATGGTACCATGAATGTGAACTTGTGACTTACCTGTTCTCAATTACATTACCCTTATCTAAATTTACCAGTTTCAAAATGCTCAGTAAGTTGCCTATTATCTTGGTCTAGTTTCTCTCCCAGAATTGAATTTCATGATAGTATTGAGTTCAGGTACTTCAAGAGCACATGGTACAGTGCTCAGAGCATGGTGAGAATATAATGTATTTGAAGATGATGAATGATTATGACGATGCTGGATTCTCATGGGAATTTTAGTCCCAAACTGTCACCTCTTAAAACTAACCCTACAATTTAGGCATACTTCCACCAGGTGGCAGCACCATCCCACGGGGGCTGGGGGGGGGGTGTGTGTGTGTGGGGGGGGGAGTGGTGTCTAAACCAGTAAGCATCTGTGCAGATAATGGTTTGTTAATACAGTTATCTCAGCTGTTTGAGTCCTTAGAGGTCTTCTACTTGAGTTCTTTTGTATAAAAGTGAAAATCTGAGAGATTAAAAGACTAATCTCCCACAGTAGAATGGGAAATGGATCTCAGGTTCTGTGACTTCTAGCTTAGTGAATACTTATCTGCCTATGTCCTTTTACAATTATTAATCTCATCACTGTTATTTTGCAGGCATGTGGCCTTATGCAAGTTACTTACAAGCTCCATTTTCCTCATCTGTAAAATGAGGCTAATAATCGTATCTGCTCATAAAATTCATACTATTAAGTGAGAATATACATGAAAAGGGCGTATAAAGCTTATTGCCTGGTATATAGTAGTGCTTAATATATCTTAGCTCATATTTTTAGTCAATTAGTCAATATTATTAATCAATTTAAAAATATTTTTATTGATTTAAGAGAGGAAGGGAGAGGTAGAGATAGAAACATCAATGATGAGAGAGAATCATTGATTGGCTGCCTCCTACAGGCCCCCCACTGGGGATCAAGCTGCAACTCCAGTATGTGCTCTTGATCGGAATCAAACCTGGGACCCTTCAGTCTGCAGGCCGATGCTCTATCCACTGAGTCAAACCAGCTAGGACTTATTAGTAAACTAGAGACCTGATGCACGAAATTCGTGCAAGGGGTTTGGCCCCTGATGTGGAGGTGGCTGCCTCTGCCTTGGCCCCTGCCACCGTAGCTTCATCTGGAAGGTTGTCCAGTCTAATTAGCATATTATGCCTTTATTATTATAGATTTTATATAAATCAAGAGAAATCCAGATAAATGTGCTAAAGAGAGACAATTTAAGGAGTTTTTGGAATGTCTATTCAAATTGAGACATAATAGTCTCAGTAAAAACCATGCCGTACCTCTCACCTGTGCTACTTCCTCTGCATACAGGAAGCATTCCTTAGGGGAATAGAGGGAACTAAAGTTCAAAGAGGTGGTGTCACATGGATATGATACAATTTTGCCCACTCTATCAGCTACCTGGACAACTTCTTCTTTTCCTTCTCCTTATTAATTATTCTGTAACTAGGGGCCCAGTGCATGAATTCGTGCACCTTGAAAGGAACTGTGGGCTGTGAGGCTGTGGTGGGCACAGGGTTGGGTCTCGGCTCATCCTCCATGCCCCTGTCCAGCCCTCCCGCTGTGGCCCACTGTCCCCTGTCTGCCAGCATCCCCGCTCCCACAGCCGCAGCTCCCATGTGCTTATGGCACCAGCCCCACTTGTACCCTCTGACAGCATGGAGCGATTGGGGCTGGCACCAGCAGCAGGTGCGAGCAGGGTTGTTGCCGGCAGCGGGTTCGAGAGGCGGCTGTCGGCCCGATCGCCCCACAGGAGCAGGAGGAGGTAGAGAAGCCCTGAGGGATGATCAGGGCTGGCAGCTGCCACTCACACCTGCTGATGGTGCTGAGTGATGGGGGCCAGCACCAGGCACTGGCAGCAGGTGCGAGCGGGGCCGGTGCCAGCAGTAGGTGTGAGCACCGGGTGGGACCGCAGTATGCGGGAGCAAAGAATTTTCAGTAACCACCAAAGGCTTGCCCTGATGACAGCGACCGGTGCCCCGCCTTGGTCTGGCGCCCCTGCTCACTTGCTCCACCATCCTGCTGTGGCTGATGCCCACCATGTTCCGCACTCTGCTGCCTGCTGCTGACACCCACTATGTTCTGCGTGTGCTCCCTGGTGGTCAGTGCATGTCATAGTGACTGGTTGTTTGGTTGTTTGTTTGTTCGGTTCTGTCATGTGGTCTATTTGAATATTAGGGTTTTATATATATAGATAGTCACTTTTTTCCCTTCCATTTTTCTTTATCCATACTCTAGTTCAGCCGTGGGCAAACTACGGCCTGCGGGCTGGATCCGGCCCGTTTGAAATGAATAAAACTAAAAAAAAAAAAGACCGTACCCTTTTATGTAATGATGTTTACTTTGAATTTATATTAGTTCACACAAACACTCCATCCATGCTTTTGTTCCAGCCTTCCGGTCCAGTTTAAGAACCCATTGTGGCCCTCGAGTCAAAAAGTTTGCCCACCCCTGCTCTAGTTCATTGAACTCCTGTCCTTCAATTTACATTTGGTAGTTAATTTTAAATCTTCTTATTGCCCAAAATCATTGGAACAAAAGAAATTTTTATAAAGATCTTATGTTCAGCCCTAACTGGTTTGGCTCAGTGGATAGAGCATTGGTCATTGGAACAAATGACCAATGCTCTATCCACTGAGCCAAACCAGTTAAAGCTGAACATAAGATCTTTATAAAAATTTCTTTTGTTTGGCCACATACATGTTTGCCAGTAATAGAATTATTTTCTTTGCACTGAGAAGATGTAAGATACTACTCATTCATAAGAAAAGATGAAATACTGCCATTTGTGAACCTTGAGAATATTATGCTAAGTGAAATAAGTCAGAAAAAGCTAAGAACCATATTATTTCACTTATATGTAGTATATAAAACTACTTCCTTCCAGAAGGAAGGAGGTGGATAGTAAGGGGTAAAGGGCCAAATACTGTATATGGTAACAGAAGATGATTTGACATTGGGTGGTGGGCACACAATGTAATATACAGATCATGTATTATAGCAACCTATACTAGGAACTTATATAACTAATGTCATCCTAATAAATTTAATAAAAAAATAGAATAAAAGAAGATATAATTTATTTTTGCAATTTGCCCAACTATAAAGGAGAAAGTAACACTCAATAATAATTAAATCTAATGTACAATATGGGGATTGGTTATGAGGAAAACATGATCTAATGTTTACATAAAATCGCCCAAATAAATGCATTTATTATAAGGTATACAAACAGATATGCATTTAAACAGAATATTTTTGGCACTAGTAGAATCGGGTATTTTATAGTTATTTGAAGCAGGACAGGGTACAGCTGTCTCCAGGCGGGGCTAGCTAGCTAGAGATGAATTCACTTTAGTCAACTTACCACAATCCAGGGTGTGGTGCTCATCTTTGCAGTCTCTGAAAACCTTTTCCAGATGGCTGAAGTTTACCAAGCTCAGAATAGCTAGTTTCATAAGCCAGGATGCCATTTTTAGTTTTCAGTGAAGAACAAAGCTGCCAAGCTTGTACTTGTGCCCATGGCACAAGTCTCTGTCTTGTTGAGGAAACCACATGGAAAAGAAATTACAATTGAAAGTCTATTTGGAGAGAAAGGAATCAAAGCAGAGTAGATAATATGTGTCAGAGCCTGATGTGGTCAGTCGCAGGGTTCATACAGCTTGGGGGCCTAGGCCAGGTTACTACCATTTTTTTCTCCCAAGGCATTCATTGTCTTTTAAGTGAACATCTTCCTCTCTAATCACTGTACTACTTGCAGATTGATTAATTGACAGATTTTCCTTCTTTCAGTCTAAAAATATTTTGTCTCCAAAATGCCTCTGTACACATTTCATTTATCTATTATGCTCTGATTTTGTAGTTTAATTTTTAGAGTTCATAAAAATCTAGTTCTTGTCCATATGTACTGTTAGCAGAGGGAAGTGGGCCCCATCTCTATTTGTTGCTAGTTGGGGTGGATTTCTTGCAATATCCTGAGACTTGCACAGGAGAATGAGTGGTTTTTATGTCTGTGGAATTACATCCCTGGGTTTCCAAAATCCCATTTGCCTTTGGCCAATCATAGAAGAAATGTAGCTGGGGCTTTGGCAGCGGTAAAATCAGAGCCAGTGTCCAGAGTTTCCATTCCATATTGGAGCAGGGTCCAGTACAGCATCAGCCTAGCTGTAGTCCATCAGTCCATTGTGGACCACATGAGTGAATGCAAGGAAGCCAAGAGTCACAAGAGTCACAAGCTAAGTGTGCCAAGAGCAAAAAGAGAGAACTCCTTTGTAGGTAGTTATGTATTCCCAAAGTTTCAGGCACTTGCAGTGGTGATGCCCATCAGGTCAACCATTTCTGTCCCCAATTGTAATTGACAGACAAGTGCCTTCCCTGTGTCTCCTCAGCTTTACTGGGCATGCATCTATCTTATCTTGTTCAGTCCCCTTCCCCCAGTGTTTTGCAGGGAATAGACTGGTGGGTCCTGGGGAGTGTAAAGTTGCAGCTTTCTGGTGGAGCTGCCCAAATGACATGCCTATAATATCTGGCTGTCCCTTTGCTCCTTTCCTATTATTAATAACTAACTAATTACAACAGTGTCAGTACCACCCACATTCATCTAATTTTTGGGTAGGTACATATGATCTCTCTCTCTCTCTCTCTCTCTCTCTCTCTCTCTCTCTCTCTCTCTCTCACACACACACACACACACACACACACACACACACACTCATTCACATACTCATGACTGGTACATTAAATGGGCTCTCATGAAATTTAAAGCTTTTTTCTAAAGATTAATAATCTAATGTTTCTAGTCTTATGCCAGAAGCCAATTCCAGCATGTCATAATTGCAAGAGTTTCATCAAAAGGTTGATGGAACTTGGGGACTCAACAAGGGCTGAGTCACATATGTTGTCACCTATTAGGAATGGCTGAAAGCATTTCCCCAAACCTGAAAAGGTATGATTGTTTGCTGTCAGACAGCTCAGGGCATCTTATTCTACATGTTATTGCCTCCTATTGGCCAAACACCTGAAAAGCCTTAGGCTAATTCCCCCAAATCTGACAATGGACTCTGTATACCAAACCCTGACCCTTTGAAGTGTATATCTCCACCTCGCCTCAGGGCAATTTGTGTTAATAAAAAGCATGGGGTCCTGAGACAATGAGATCTTAGTTCCTTTTAGCTAAGCTCCTTTGACCCCATATGCCTTTCAAAATTATATTTTGTCTCTGGACTCTTTTGGTACAGACAGCGTTCTCCAGTTTGCTGAACCTTCCTAGATGCTGGAACAAAAACAACGGCAGTCTTACTCCTAGACAAACCTAGAACTTGCCTATTCTACTATCATTAACACAAATGAGGAAACACTTGTGTTTCGAGTTCCTACGCCCAGATACCTGGTGTGAATTTTTCTGAACTACAATGGAACAGGAAGAGCTTGACCGTTTTGCATATAAGGAGATATACCATGTATCCCCACATTCTCCTATCATCTTGATCTACTACTACCTTCCCTGAACATCTAAACAGCTGGAGAAAATAACCAGTTTGTATGTTTGTATGTGACCTTTGTGCTTTTATTTCATACTCACTCTTCCCATGCTTCTCTCTCCCCTTCTAATGCTGACAGCCTGTGTGCAATACAGGTTACGGGTCTGGCAGAGATGAGAGCCCTATCTTTCCCACAAGTAAAGACATTGCCATAGCAGGCTCTTGCAATCATGGCTTGGAACAGTTATACACTGGGTGTGGCAGCATCTCCCTTTACTGTTGGTAGACTAGATGGCAGGCACCATATAGGTGGAAGACAGACAAAACACACACTTTGGTACAACCACACTCCAGAAATAAACAGGCATTGGGACCCAGGAAGTCCTTATGGAAGAACAGAGGTTACATCTCTGTCTCAAAACAAAGGTCTTCAGAAATAGAGCCACGATATCAGATGGATTTCATGTGAACATGTCCTTTCCATGTACTGTCTGGGAAAGAAAAGCCAGACTCAAAGACCAAAGGCTTAATCTCCTTCAGTGGCAGGTTACAAAAAAAACATTGCTTCTCTTCTTGTATATTTGGAGAAAGAAGATAGCAAAATGAGGTAGAGGGAGGTGGAAAGGTTCCTTTTTAATCTGTGTTTGGGGAGATTGAATATAGTATTTACTTTTTCAGAGTTTCATACACACTTTGCCCTATTCTCCCTGTTTTCCTCCTTGTCTTTCTACCTTTTTCATACAATCATTTTCTCCTCTCATTCTCCATCTCCCACTCTTTTAACCCTTCACACCAAGTAGTCCCATCTAAAAGTAAACAATCAGCCTAAGTGCCCATGAGCAGATGAGTGCATTAGAAAACTGTGGGACACCTACACAATGGAATACTCTGCTGCTGTAAGAAGGAAGGAACTCCTACCATTTGCAACAGCATGGATGGACCTGGAGAGCATTACGCTAAGCTAAATAAGTCAGTAAGAGAAAGATAAATATCATGTGGTCTCACTCATTTGTGGAATATAATGAACAACATAAACTGCTGAACAAAAACAGATCCAGAGACAGAGAAGCACTGATCAGGCCGCAAACCTCAGAGGGAAGGCAGGGGGAGAGTGGGGCTAAGGGGGAGAGATCAACCAAAGGACTTGTAGGCATGCATAGAAGCATAACCAATGGACACAGACACTAGGCAGGTGAGGACACTAGCTGGTTTGGCTCAGTGGATAGAGCATCAGCCTGAGGACTGAAGGATCCTGGGTTCGATTCCGGTCAAGGGCACATGCTTAAGTTGCAGGCTCGATCCCCAGTAGGGGGTGTGCAGGAGGCAGCCGATCAATGATTTTCTCTCATCATTGATGTTTCTATTTCTCTCTCCCTCTACCTTACTCTCTGAATTAAATAAAAATATATTCCTTTTTTAAAAAAGAAAAAAGAACGGTATGAGGAAAAGCTGACCGAAGAGAGCCAAGATAAGCTTCACCCAAAACAAAAAAAGAAAGCTGAGGAGTCCTTGATAAATAACAGGCAACTAAAAATAAGGTTTAATTAGAAATGATAGCATCTGAACTGGTTGAGAAAAGCAATGTGGCAAAAAAAGGTGCTCTGAGATTAACACCAGCTTCCCTAGTTTCACATAGTTCTCTGTGTACAGTGGAGTTTTCTACAGCAAGTTGAGCTCCCGGACATCTGTGGACACAGGCTTTGCAGTGGTCACCATCTAAAGGCTGAAATGTCCCTTCCCCTCAGGTACACATAAAATGTATTGCAAAACATTTTAATGCTTCCAGAAGGGACATGGCAAAGTGGGCATGAAATTAGCAGGGACAATAATTCCATGACAACCATGACTCCAGCCGGCTTTCCTGCTTGAGCAGGGTTTGGGGCAGCATTTTGCAGTATACAGGACTATACATTAGCTTCCCTGCCTATGCAAGGTGGGAAAACAGCATTCAAGGCTGGCAGGGCTCATTGTTGGGATCTCAAACCTGGCAAAACTGTGCACCAAGCTCCCTAGACTGACAGGACCACTGGTCAGCTCTGTAGAAGGTCAAAGTCACTGGCTGGTCTTTTGCCTCAAGTGCTGCTGAGCTATGCAGGTGCTCTGGCCAGGCTTCCTGGTCGAATGAGCCAGGGGATACACTCAGCAGTAGGTGGGGCTATGAATTAGCGTCCTTGCCTGGGAAGACTGTGTTGGGGGCCCATAGGTGGTGTATTATAGTAAGAATATGCAGATTATGACCTGCTGAATGAACAGGAACAGTTCAACAACATCGGGTAGACAGGTATCTCATTCAGTATCCAAGCTCTCACTTTGGAAAGGTAAGAACCCCTAGGTTGTTTTGATTAAAGGCACAGTTTCAATATACTCACATAAAGAAAGTAAATTACCAGACGTTTCACTGACAGATGATGGAAATTGGAAGTAGGGGTGCAATGAGCCACGGGTTGGGTAGTTCTCCATCCCAGATCATGTGTGAGCAGGAGATAGAGAATCTTCCCACCAGGTCAGTAGAACATTTCCCTTGTTTCCAGTGTGCCGGAAGCCGGTCCATCCTTGCTGCTTGACACAGTCGCTGCAGTAAAGAAACATCTGCACAGCATATGCAGGGAAGGATTGGCCCTCTTCATGGCCCACGCACACCACCTCCACTTCCCTAGTAGGACTAGGCAAGGCATCTAATGTAAAAAAGAGTTCTCAGATTTTAACTTGGGCTGATGAAGATCAACATTCAGGAACATTCTGTCCCTATGTAATTACAACTATCCCCTTTACATTATGGGGAAGAGATATCTTATCTCAAATGGGAGTTTTATTATATAGCCCCAGCAGTGTTTGATTTACTCCTGTTACAAAATATTACAAGAAAATGAGTTTAAATATTCCTCTCTTCATCATGTTCTACAACATGCTCAATTTGTAATTAATATACTAAATGTAGATTCTGAGGGAAATTCCCCGATGTACAGGCATTGGAACCCTGATCTAACTAAACCTAAAGCCCTCGTCAAATGGAGAGACTTGCTTACAGGAGCCTGGAAGGGACCTGATGTACTTTTAACCCAGGGGAGAGGATATGCTTGTATATTTCCACAGGACGCAGACTCACCTGTGTGGATTCCAGACCGTCTAGTCCGACCTTATGTCTCACCGCCTGCCATCTCTGCCTCATCATAGCACACCTGACCAGTGCCCGTCTGCAGCAGATGTGCAGCCCTGAGCTGGAACAATCTGTCCATTGGGAGGATCACATGTGCCTCCGTTTTGTCTTTCCACATGTCCCAGCTTTGCCCCACATCTCCTTTCCTTTTTCCTTTTTTTAAAATCTAACTACTTGTTTGCTGGTTCTTTGGCCTTTCTCCTTCTTTCCTGAACACAGCGTTTTCTAGAATCTCCCTACCCTACTGTTCCAGGAAGGGCACCTCCCTTTTATGCCGTGACTAGGGGTGTTTGGTATATGCCCCATACATGGAGTTGTCTTGTGCCAAGAGCCTGACATCCTGGGCTGAGAAAGCCCTGTTCCAGGACTCTCCTTTGTCCTGTGTTGGCGCCTCTTACCCTTGTGTCAAGAGGGACCCTCTTCTTAAAATCCAATTGCCCATAGCTGTTGCCTGAGCTCTCTGTTCATGCTGAGGTTGAAGCTGCATGGTGGCTGGTACCATGGATCTGTCTCTGGCCCAATGGCGTAAGCTGGGCCCTCTCTAGAGAAGAAACCTGAGTTCCCTATGATCAATGCCAGAGCCCCGCCAGCAGGCGAGGGAATCCAAAGGCAGTTGCTGGGCATGGAGGCCAGAGGGACATAGGCTATCAAGGAGACAAAACTGAACCTCACAGCACCCTACTTGGCCCAGAGATGGCTGGTAGTCAACGACGGGTAAGACTCCACAGGGTGGGGCAACCTAAGACAGGCACAGTTGGGGGCCAGTAGGAGAAAACTTGGGGTGCAACAAAGGTGGGGCACAGACCCCCCTCCCCAATGGTGCAGGGGCTTGAACACTCGCCCCTTCTGAGGAAGGTCTCCTGTCCCCATGGCTGCTTCCTGCTTCCCATGCCCAGCTCAGATCGGGACCCAGGTAAAGACAGAGACTGGCTGACAGCAGCTGCCCTCTCACTGCAACAGGACTTGTTTCCCATTTCTACCTGGGACCACAGGGAAAGGGGAAGCTGAAGGAAAGGGCTGTGTCAGGATGCTGCCTTCTTCCCTTTCTTCTCCCTCTTTTTTCTAAACACTTCCATGCCTTGTAGTTCTTTTGCTTTCTCTTCTTTTTCTCTCTACTACCCTCCATCTTCCATATCCGCTGACCCAGAGGGCACAGCTTACTCCTCCTCAGACATCGACACCACCATCAACCACAGCCCTGATGGACCCTTTGATGCAGCCCTTCAACTCGCTGACGCTTCGGGAAGCCCATCGCCAGTGATGCCGCCCGCTAGCCAGACCCACAAAGACAATCAAACCAACAACTTGAGGACAGCTGAAATCCCTTGACTGAAGAGGCTGGCAACCTTCTACAGGAATGGGGCTCCTTCTGCGCTCCATCCACTATGTTTATAGCTATGCTCACTATCATTGCTTGCCACTCTTCTTCCGAGACTTAAATGGCCCAATCTGAGAGGTGGCCACTGATTTGCATGCGCTATCATTTAAAAAATAAAAAAGGGGGAATTTGCCGGAAGCCGGTCCATCCTTGCTGCTTGACACAGTCGCTGCAGGAAAGAAACATCTGCACAGCATATGTTTCAAGGGACCTGGCGTATATAGCATACTGTTCTTAATATGTTTGCTCCCCTTAGCGCTGTGTGTTTTAACCAAGGTCACCTCTCCGAGAAAGGTTGTTTCCCCAGGTAGGAATTTTTCCCTGAAGTCAGGGAGGGGATGCCTCTCCTAGAAAGGTTGTTTCCCCAGGTAGGAATTTTTCCCTGAAGTCAGGGAGGGGATGAAACTCCTTAACTAAGTGCCAGGCGGGTAGTTAATCACTACAAACAATCATGCTTAAGCTACATAATCTTTACTCCCTGGAATGGAGATAAGAAACACCCTAACCTTTGTAATAGAAATTGATAGGATTGAATCAACTGGTATAAATACAGATGTAATAAGACAGCTAGAGACAGAACTTAGAATACGGAACCAAGATAGACAGAACTTAGGCACAGAACCTACACAGAACGTTCTCTAGAGACAGAAGAACTTCGCTGGAGAGAACATGGCAAAAGATCCTGGACAGAAACTGGCCTCAGAACTAGAGACAGAACTTAGAACTCAGAACTTAGAACACAGAACTTAGAACACAGAACTTAGAATACAGAGCTTAGAACACAGAACCTACAAACAGAAGAACTTCGCTGGAGAGAACATGGCAAAAGATCCTGGACTGAACCTGACTACAGAAATTGGCAAGAGAACCTGACTAGAACCTGGCGACTGAACCTGGCTGGAGAACCTGGACAGAACCTGGCTGGAGAACCTAGCGAGGGAACATGGCTACAGAACCTAGCTGGAGAACCTAGCAAGAGAACATGGACACAGAACCTGGCAAGAGGTCCTAACCAGAACCTCTATGGAGATCCTGACCAGAACCTGGCTAGAGATCCTGGCTAGGCTGCTGATCAACTGAACGCTGTCTCCGTGTCGTTCCTTCTTCGCCGACTCCGTCCTCACCTATGGGGAACCCCTGGACCTGCTGGGGTTGGACCCCGGCACCAGTGCTCATTGGAGGAAAAAAATGGAACATTTGAGAACTGTAATGCTATCATTTCACCTGAGTCAGCAATGCATTCTCTTGTCTCTTTCTGATTTTAGGAACAAGCCAATGATTTATGGAAGAAATATTACAGAGATCACCCATTTCATTCTCCTGGGATTCTCAGATATTCCCAGAATCATAGCAGGGCTGTATGTTGTATTCCTGTTGATCTACATTATGACTCTGACTTGGAACCTGAGCCTCATCATGCTAATAAGAATCACTTCCCACCTCCAAATGCCCATATACTTCTTCCTTAGTAATCTGTCTTCATAGATATCTGCTTTCTGACTTCCACAGCCCCTAAGATGCTGTTGAACTTCTTTCAGGAGCAGGAAACGATAATCTTTGTGGGCTGTGCTGTTCAGTACTTTGTCTTTTCAACCACAGAAGTTAGTGAGTCTTTTCTCATGACAGCCATGGCTTCTGGCAGATATGCTGCTATTTGTAACCCACTTCTCTATTCATCAATCATGTTGCCTAACCTCTATGTTTCAATTGTGCTTGGATCCTATTTGGCTGGACTTTCTGTTTCTATATCCCAATTGTGTGCCATACTTCAGCTCCACTTCTGTGGGCCTAATGTCATCCACCATTTTTTCTGTGAAATATTTCAACTGGTAGTCCTGTCCTGCACTGACACTTTCTTTGTACAACTCATGATGGCTATATTGACACTGATCTTTGGAATAATAAATGCCCTAGTTATCATGACATCCTATGCCTACATTGTCTTCTCCATCATGAAGATCACTTTAGCTAATGACAGGTCCAAGGCTTTCACCACCTGTGCTTTTTATACCTCGGGTATGTTTGTCTACTTGAGTTCCAGCTCTGGTGTTTCCTCCAGGTTCAACAGATTTGCATTGGTCTTCTACAGTGTGGTGATTCCCACACTGAGTCCCTTGATTTACATCTGAGGAACAAGGAAATCAAAGATTCCTTGAAGGGGTTGTAAAAGAAGACAAGGTATTACTGAGGTCAATAGCCCTGAGATTTTTTGACAGACTTGTCTCATCGGAATCACCTTAATCCACAATAATATGCACATTAATGGAGTATAATAAAATTCATACCAGTTTTGAACAAAGAAGGCTTAATTTGGCACAGATAACATGCCCAAATAGAACCACAGCTGACTTGAGGCTACACAAACACGGTATCGTTAAGTCCTGGGGATTCATTACTTTCCCCCTACATGAGCAGTTACTTCACCATTTATTAATCTACCTGCAAATATATGTGAAATATCAAGGTTTAGATACTTGTTGCTTCTGTTTTGACTCTAAGATTGATCTCTGTTCCATCTCAGGCCTCTAATCTTAAAGGAGAGATACCCAGCAGAGGCCCCTCAGGGATGTAGAAACCTTGTCTTCCAAATATTCTGATGCAGCATAGTCCAGACATGGTGGGACCAATGTTTGTTCTGTTTCTGACCATAATGGAAATGAATAGAGAGAGGGCATATGTTTTTGTACAGAAAAAAATCTATACAATTGGCCCAGTTGTGCCTCCTGGAAAAACGTGGCTGAGATAGTTAATATTTCTTACAGCATCTTTTAGTGTTAATAATCCAATATTTTTTTTGGTCACATCTTAGTCTCAACCAGCTATAGTCTAAGCAGGAGGAGGTGATTTGAATCATAAAGAGGAATGCAATGAAGTATGTGGTTCCTTCAGTTCCATTTACTTGATTCCAATGATATAATTTCTTGCATCTAGTGTCCAGTGCTGATTTCTAATGGAGGAGGATATTCAAAATCCATGTCACAGTCAATAGCAATTTCTGGTACTGTGGGACTCAAACTTCTTTTTGTCTCCCCCCTTAAGTCTTGAAATTTACCCTTGGTTTTATAGCGAGTGGGATTACACTGATAAGTTATTTCTGATATATTTTTTTTATTGCTTAAAGTATTACAAAGGGTATTACATATGTGTCCTTTTTCTCTCCCCGCCCTTGACAGTCCCCTAGCCTCCCCTATCCCCCAGTGTCTTATGTCCATTGGTTATGCTTATATGCATGCATACAAGTCCTTTGGTTGATCTCTTACCCCCCTCTCTCCTGCCCCCCAAACCTCCCTGGCCTTCCCGCTGCAGTTTGACAATCTGTTTGAGGCAGCTCTGCCTCTGTATCTATTATTGTTCAAAAGTTTATAATGGTCTCTATTATCCATGAATGAGTGAGATCATGTGGTATTTTTCCTTCATTGATTGGCTTATTTCACTTAGCATAATGCTCTCCAGTTCCATCCATGCTGTTGCAAATGGTAAGAGTTCCTTGCTTTTTACAGCAGTGTAGTATTCCATCGTGTAGATGTACCACAGTTTTCTAATCCATTCATCTACTGATGGGCACTTAGGCTGTTTCCAGATCTTAGCTATGGTGAATTGTGCTGCTATGAACATAGGGGTGCATATATCCTTTCTGATTGGTGTTTCTGGTTTCCTGGGATATATTCCTAGAAGTGGGATCACAGGGTCAAATGGGAGTTCCATTTTCAGTTTTTTGAGGAAACTCCATACTGTCTTCCATAGTGGCTGCACCAGTCTGCATTCCCACCAGCAGTGCACAAGTGTTCCTTTTTCTCCACATCCTCTCCAACACTTGTCGTTTGTTGATTTGTTGATGATAGCCAGTCTGACAGGTGTGAGATGGTACCTCACTGTTGTTTTGATTTGCATCTCTCGGATGATTAGTGACTTTGAGCATGTTTTCATATGTCTCTTGGCTTTCTGAATGTCCTCTTTTGAAAGGTGTCTATTTAGGTCCTTTGCCCATTTTTTGATTGGATTGTTTATCTTCCTTTTGTTAAGTTGTATGAGTTCCCTATAAATTTTGGAGATAAGGCCCTTATCAGATATGACATTGGTAAATATGTTTTCCCACACAGTGGGTTTTCTCGTTGTTTTGTTGATGGTTTCTTTTGCTGTGCAGAAGCTTTTTATTTTGATGTCGTCCCATTTGTTCATTTTCTCTTTCGTTTCAAGTGCCCTAGGAGCTGTATCAGTGAAGAAATTGCTTTGACATATGTCTGAGATTTTGTTGCCTTTGGATTCTTCTAGAATTTTTATGGTTTTCTGTCATACATTTAAGTCCTTTATCCATTTTGAGTTTATTTTTGTGTATGGTGTAAGTTGGTGGTCTAGTTTCATTTTCTTGCATATATCTGTCCAATTTTCCCAACACCATTTATTGAAGAGACTATCTTGGCTCCATTGTATGTTCTTGCCTCCTTTGTCAAATATTAATTGAGCATATTGGTTCGGGCCGATTTCTGGGCTATCTATTCTGTTCCATTGATCTATATGCCTGTTCTTGTGCCAGTACCAGGCAGTTTTGAGAACAGTGGCTTTGTAATACATCTTGATATCTGGAATTGAGATACCACCTACTTTGTTCTTTTTCAGGATTGCTGCAGCTATTTGGGGTCTTTTTTTATTCCAGATGAATTTTTGGAGAGTTTGTTCTAGATCTGTGAAGTATGCCATTGGTATTTTAATGGGAAGTGCATTGAATTTATGGATTGCTTTGGGTAGTATGGACATTTTAATGATGTTGATTCTACCAATCCATGAACATGGTATGTTCTTCCATCTGTTTATGTCTTCCTCTATATCTTTTTCAACGTCTTGTAGTTTTCTGAGTAGAGGTCTTTTACCTCTTTAGTTAAGTTTATTCCTAGGTAGCTTAATTTTTTTGGTGCGATGGTAAATGGGATTGTTTTTATAATCTCTCTTTCTGAAAGTTCACTATTGGTGTATAGAAATGCCTCAGATTTCTGAGGTTAATTTTGTATCCTGCTACATTGCCAAATTCATGTATTAAGTTTAGTAGCTTTTTGATGGAGCCTCTAGGGTTTTGTATGTATAATATCATGTCGTCTGCAAATAAGGACAGTTTTACTTCCTCTTTTCCAATTTGGATGCCTTTTATTTCTTCTTCTTGCCTAATTGCAATGGCTAACACTTCTAGTACTATGTTGAACAGGAGTGGTGAGAGGGGGCATCCCTGTCTTGTTCCTGTTCTTAGGGGAAATGGTGTTAGTTTTTGTCCATTGAGTATGATGTTGGCTGTGGGCCTGTCATATATGGCTTTTATTATGTTGAGGTATGATCCTTCTACTCCCACCTTGCTGAGAGCTTTTATCAAAAATGGGTGTTGAATTTTGTCAAATGCTTTTTCTGCATCAATTGATATGACCATGTGGTTTTTTTCTTTCAATTTGTTTATGTGATGTATCACGTTTATTGATTTGCGGATATTGTACCATCCTTGCATCCCTGGGATAAATCCTACTTGGTCATGGTGTATGATCTTTCTGATGTACTGCTGGATCCGATTTGCTAAGATTTTGTTGAGGATTTTGGCATCTATGTTCATGAGGGATATTGGCCTGTAATTCTCTTTCATTGTGTTGTCTTTACCTGGTTTTGGTATTAGGGTGATGCTGGCTTCATAGAATGAACTTGGAAGTGTTCCTTCCTCTTGGATTTTTTGTAGTAGTCTGAGGAGGATAGGTTTTAGTTCTTCCTTGAATGTTTGGTAAAACTCCCCTGTGAAGCCGTCTGGTCCTGGGCTTTTGTTTGCTGGAAACTTTTTGATGACTGCTTCAATTTCTTCCATAGTTATTGGCCTGTTGAGATTTTTAGATTCTTCCTGATTGAGTTTTGGAATGTTGTATTTTTCTAGGAATTTGTCCATTTCCTCCAGGTTGTCTAGTTTGTTGGAGTAGAGCTGTCCATAGTATTTTTTAACAATCATTTGTATTTCTGTGGGGTCTGTTGTTATTTCGCCTCTATCGTTTCTGATTTTGTTTATTGGGGTCCTCTCTCTTTGCTTCTTGGTGAGTCTGGCTAGAGGTTTGTCAATCTTGTTTATCCTTTCAAAGAACCAGCTCTTGGTTTCATTGATTTTCTGTATTGTTTTTTTTGGTATCTATGTCATTTATTTCTGCTCTAATCTTTATTATCTCCTTCCTTCTGCTCACTCTGGGCTTTTCTTGTTGCTCTCTTTCTAATTCTTTGAGTTGTAGAGTTAGATGATTTACTATCATTTTTTCTTGTTCTTTGAGATAGGCCTGTAGAGCTATAAACTTCCCTCTCAGGAATGCTTTCATTGTGTCCCATAGGTTTTGGATTGTTGTGTTTTCATTGTCATTAGTTTCCAGGACGTTTTTAATTTCTTCTTTGATCTCATTGGTAACCCAATCAATATTTAATAACATGCTATTCAGCTTCCAGGTATTTGAGTATTTTGGGTTGTTTTTATTGTAGTTTATTTCTAATATTACGCCATCGTGGTCTGAGAAGATGCTTTTTATGATTTCAATCTTCTTGAATTTGGGGATACTTTGCTTGTGACCCTATATGTGGTCTATTTTTGAATATGTCTTATGAGCACTTGAGTAGAATGTATATTCCGTGGCTTTGGGGTGACGTGTTCTGAAGATGTCTATTAAGTCCATCTGATCTAGTGAGTCATTTAGGATTGCTGTTTCTTTGCTGATTGTTTGTCTAGAGGACTTTTCCAGTGCTGTCAGTGGTGTATTAAAGTCCCCTACTATGATTGTATTGTTGTTGATCTCTCCTTTGATATCTTCCAGGAGTTTTTTTATGAATTTGGGTGCTCCTGCATTGGGTGCATATATGTTTACCAGGGATATATCTTCTTGTTGTATTGATCCCTTTAGTATTACGAAGTGGCCTTCCTTATCTCTTGTTACGGCCTTCACTTTGAGGTCTATTTTGTCTGATATAAGCATTGCTACCCCAGCTTTCTTTTCTTTTCCACTTGCCTGAAAGATATTTTTCCATCCCTTCACTTTCAGTCTGTGTGAGTCCCTTCTAATGAGGTGGGTCTCTTGTAGACAGCAGATGTGTGGGTCATGTTTTTTTTTATCCATTCAGCCACTCGATGTCTTTTGTTTGAAGCATTTAGTCCGTTTACGTTTAAAGTTATTATTGAAAGGTACTTGTTTGTAGCCATTTCTTTTTTTGTGTGGCTGTTTTCTTTCTGAGCTTTTTATTTCTTCTTTTTATACCAGTCCCTTTAGCATTCCTTGCATTGCAGGCTTGGTGGTGATAAACTCCCTTAGCCTTTTTTTGTCTGTGAAGCTTCCTATTTCCCCTTCAAGTTTGAATGATAGCCTTGCTGGATAGAGTATTCTTGGATTCAGTCCTTTGCTTTGCATCACTTTGTAAATTTCCGTCCATTTTTTTCTGGCCTGATGTGTTTCTGTTGAGAAATCATTTGATAATCTAATCGGAGATCCCTTGTATGTAACTTTCCGTCTCTCTCTTGCAGCCTGTATGATTCTCTCTTTGTCCTGAACATTTGCCATGGTAGTTATAATGTGTCTTGGTGTGGGTGTTTTTGGGTTCACCTTGTTTGGGATTCTCTTTGCTTGTGTGACTTTTTTCTTCCCCACCTCAGGGAAGTTTTCTGATATTATTTCTTCGAATAGGTTTTCTAATCCTTGTTCATCTTTCTGTTGTTCTGGCACCCCTATTATTCGTATGTTGTTTCATTTCATGTTGTCCCAAAGCTCCCTTAGGCTCTCCTCCTGTCTTTTAATTTTTTTCTCCAATTGCAGTACATTTTGGGTGTGTTTTGCTTCCTTGTCTTCTAATTCACTAATTCGGTCCTCCACTTCTCCTAGTTTACTGTTGATACTTTCAATGGTGTTTTTTATTGCAGCTATATCACTCTTCATTTCTTCTTGGGTCTTACTTAAGTTGTTGATTTTTTCATCTGTTTCTTCTAGCTTCTTCCATACGTTATTGATTTTTTCATCTGTTTCTTCTTGCTTCTTGCATAGGTAGTTGACTTTTTCATCTGTTTCTTCTAGCTTCTTGCAGAGGTTGTTACTTTTTTCCTCCATCCGGTTTATGCACTCTAGGACCCTTATTCTGAATTCTTTTTCTGTCATGTTGCATGCCTCTGTATTACTTAGCTGCTTTTCTGGAGAGTCCTCGTTCTCTTTCCTTTTGGGGTTTCTTTGTCTACCCATGTTTGATCTCACTGACATATCTAGACGTTGAGTCGTTCAGTGGCTGCTCCCTGGGTGGCAGTGGCTTCTTGGGCTGTGGTTGCTCCTCGGGCGGTTGCGGTAGCAGCTGCTCCTCAGTTGGAAGCAGCTCCTCTGGTGGGTGCTGTTCACAGCTGTGGTGGCTCTTCTGGCTGGTGGGGGGAGGCTTCACGTACAGCTGCTGTTCCTCAGACTGAGGGTGTGGTGCTCAGGAGGCTGCTGTTGCTTGGATCTGCTGCGTTGATTTAAAGGCACAAAATACAACACAACAAGGCACCACGTACCAGGCACTGGAGGCTGTCTGGCCTGGGCTCCCCTGGCTCTGCCCCACTTCACATCCTGGCTGTTACAAGGGATCCGAGCCTTATTTCTGATATTTTAATCATTTGTTCAATTTGATGTGAGGAGACTTGTGTGGGAACTCATTGTAATAACAGAGTTACTGAATATTCAATATTGGAAAGACTAAGAACAAAGAAGGAAAACTGCCATAATTCTTTTCTATAGATTGTGTTCAATGGTTTATATCCTAGAGATTTGTGGTTGTATGGAGTGATATGATGGATGGAGTAGAATGGTTATAGCTATTTTAATGCTGATATTTTTCAGGAAACCTCAATGGTTATGAGAGGAAATAAATAGTGGTATAGGCAGGGTTCTTATCTTTGGCCAGTTATTGGTATCTGAGGAGGAAATAAAGCTCGTGGTCATAGTGGTCTGGTTAAAAAGAGGAACAAGATGTGTAACAAGATTTGACAGATTGTCCATACTTTAAGAAACTGATATAAAGTAGATATTATTATATTTATATATAGTACTTGGAGAGTCATTGGATTTTTAATTAATATTTTGGGGGTTTCAATTTTAACGAGTCACATGAATTACTCTGTTTAATTAAGGATTGTAAGTAAAAAAGTACTTGAAGCCTTTGGTAAATCTTCCATGAATTTCCACATGTACAGGATTGAGAGAAGGGGATTGTTGAACCTCTGGGAGGCAACATGTGGGTTTAACACATGCCAAGGATACTGTAATATGAATAAAGGATATTTGATTCACCACCCCATCCCAGTATAGGTGTGTTCTTTGACACATTGCTCTTTCAAATGTTTGAAAATGTATGGGATGCCTGCCCCCAAGGGGCCATGAGGGATTTGAACTTTGTTAGAGATTAGTGGGGAATACTTCCACAATATTTCACAGATGTACCTCCTGATGGGTTCAGATGTGCTCAGGGAGGTGATTAATAGGAACTGCTGATCGTAGTTAAAAATTAACATTCTCGGACTGCTGTAGGTGGATGAGGTTGCTGAGAACTGCTGTCTTCCAGGAACTGTCTCCATGGGCTTCTGTTGAGAACAATTAGCTAGAGCTACTGATGATAAATGCCATGAAAGTATTATTTTAAAGAAAAACATGGGGAAAATAAAACACAGTTATTCAGACTTTTCCCTGAAGAACATTTAGACCAATTGGTACCTTGTGAAGGGAGCGTTTTCTTTATTTCTTTTTCAGATGTATAGTTGTTAGTGTTTGGAAATGCAACTAATTTCTCTATGTTGATTTTATATTTTGCAACTTTACCGAATTTACTTTATAATTCTAACAGGTTTGGTGAAGTGTTTAGGATATTATATATATATAAAATCACCACATGCAAATACATAGTTTTACTTCTTTTTTACCCAATTTGGATGCCTCTTATTTCTTTATCTTGCCTGATTGCTCTAGTTCTATGTTGAATAAGAGTGGTGGAAGTGGCTATCCTTATCTTGTTTCTGATTTTAGAGGAAAATCTCTGTGTCTTTTCCTATTGAGTATGATGTCAGCAGTGGGTTTGTCATATATTGCCTTATTATGTTTAGATATGTTTCTTTTATTCACAAGTTATTGAGAGTTTTTATCATGAAGGAATGTTGTGTTTTGTCAAATGGTTTTTCTACTCTATTGAGATGATCATGTGATTTTTATCTGTAATTTATCAATGAGTTGTCACATTTATTGATTTGTGTTTGTTGAACCATTTAAAAATATTTTTATTGATTTCAGAGAAGAAGGGAGAAGGAGAGAGAAATATAAACATCAGTGATGAGAGAGATTCATTGATTAGCTGCCTCTTGCACACCCCATACTGGGAATTGAGCCTACAACCTGTGCATGTGACCTGACTGGGAATCAAACCATGACTTCCTGGTTCATAGGTCAATGTTCAACCACTGAGTCACCCATGCCAGGCTGTTCAACCTTTTTTTCATCCCAGGGATAAATCCCAGTTGATAATGGAGCTTAATACTTTTAATGCATTATTGAATTTGATTTGCTTATGTTTTGCTGAGAATTTTTGCATCTATGTTTATGAGGGATATTTTGCTAGAGTTTTATTGCTTGTGTTTTCCTTTTTTTCTTTGGTATCAGGGTAATATTGATCTCATAAAATGTGTTTGGGACACTTTCACTTTCTAAAGATCTGTGTTTATTGCTGTTAACCTGTAAGCATTGTATATTGGGTGTGTGGAAACTTAACTTATTTAGTTCACATGTTTCCAAGCAAAGAAGAACTATAAGACATTGTTAAGAGACTGCTAGGAATCCCTCAAAGATTCAGTCCCAATTGGTGAAGATACTAATATGACCCCAGTTTGGTAAAAATCCTATATAATAAAAGGGTAATATGCAAATCAAATGGCAGAACGACACTTGCTAGGATGCACACTGACCACTAGGGGGCAGATGCTCAAGGCAGAAGCTGCCCCCTGGTGGTCAGTGCACTTCCACAGGGAGCTTTGCTCAGCCAGAAGCCAGTGTCCTGTGGGCGGCTGGCCTAAGCCATCAGTCAGACATCCCCCAAGGGCTCCTGGACTGTGAGAGGGTGCAGGCCGAGCTGAGGGACCACCCAAGTGCATGAAATTTGTGCACTAGGCCTCTAGTATAAACAGAAAAATGGAGAAATTGCAATGATCATATTAGTAAAAACAATTTTATAACATGAATTAAGTACTTCCAAGCACTGGCCAGATATTATTTTATCTAAGTTCACAACAACCCTTTTAGGTAGTTGTGCTATTATTGCCTTCATTTTAATAAATAACCAAGGCATAGTGAGATTAAGTAAAAAGGTCAAGGTCACAGAACTCATAACTAATTAAGTTAGAATTCAACCCAGGTAGGTCTGTCCAGAGCCTGAGCACATAATCACCATAACCATAATGAATGATTGTTCTGATGAAGACTTTAAATTTTGGGTGACCATACAACCTGGTTTGCTTGGGACAATTCTGCTTATTGTCCTGACATGGTTATTAATAACTCTCCTTTTCATGACCAAAGTTGTTGAGTTTGGATAATGAATGCTATGATCACCCTGTGTTGAGAGTTCCTCCCAGATGTCATAATACTGAAAGTCTAGAAAGGAAAATTGGAACTTGCTTCAATTAGGTCATGAGGGCACATGAAAGTGTGCAGAAATGGAATCAGCTGGGAGCATTTCTCATTTTCTCCATCCATCACTCTAGAGAGCAATTAACTGAAAATGGTGCTTTCTGTTAATTGCCTCTTCTCTTTCCACACTAGACCCAAGGAGACACTTAAGAGAATTCCTATTTGGAAGTACCTCTCTTGCAGCCATGGCTAGTAGGAACCATGGCCAAGAGCCCAGAGCCTAAAAAGTAAATCTCTTCATCCTGAATGCTCATATGATGTCTATAGCCTCTAATTCCTGGAAGAACTCTATGCACATTAGATACCTAGAGTGCAGTCAATATTCAGGTCCAGCATAAGGCAGCTGTGGGGGCCTCATCTCCCAGATTTCTATAAGACACCTGTTGAATAATCTACAAGAATACCTGGGTGAGTAAAATAGAAATAGCTTTCTTTCTTCAATTTGGCTTTATTTCACTCTTGCAATCCTGTTCTTCTGTGCCCTAAAACCAGAGAGCTTATGTATTCAGGTTCCATGACCATTTTAACTTTTCATTTGCTTACAGTAGCCATGCTCCATATTCTCTATCCAATGGGATTCTTTGAATTTTAACAAAAACCCAGGTATTTGAACCAAAAGAAAACCATCTAACATGGAATTTCAGGCATTAGTAAGTAGGTGGAGTGAGGATTGGAGAGCATGGAGATTTGCTGATAGCTCACCAACTGGGCCAAGGAGCCCTACATTTTAACCACCAAATGATCTATTTTTCCCCCTGTAAAATATTTTTATTTAACAAAATACCTTTCTGATATAATCATTATTATTCATTATTAATATAATAATCCTCATTTAAAAAACATATTTTATTGGTTTTTTAAAGAGAAAAAGGGTCAGGGGTAGAGAGTTAGAAAGAAACATCGATCAGCTGCCTCCTACACATCTCCCACTGGGGATGTGCCCGCAACCAAGGTACACGCCCTTGGACAGAATCGAACCTGGGACCCTTCCGTTTATAGGCCGACACTCTGTCCACTGAGCCAAACCGGTCAGGGCAATAATTCTCATTTTTGATAGCTTACTATGTGACCAGGACTCTATTATGTACTTTACATACCATCCTAAAATAGGTTTTCACAAAAACTCTATGAAGTGATGAACATTCTTCCCTTACAGATTAAGAAATTAGGCACATACAGAAAATATTTTATATGATTAGAATTATTGTTTTCTTTTAATACTTAGTACAACTTGTTGATAAAACCATTTTGGCCTCAAGTTTTCTTCAAGGGAAGACTTTTACTACTGATAGAAATTTTTTTAGTGTTTATAGAATATTCAAATTTTCTATTCTAGTTTTGGCAAGTTATATTTTTTACATTTTATTTAAGTTTTAAAACTCATTGATATAATATTGCTTAGAGTATTCTCTCATTACCTTTATAATATCTCCAGGATCTAGCACTATATCCTCATTTTCATTGTTTTAAAATTTTTTTTGGCTTGGTGTCATCAGATCTATCAAAAATCAACTTTGATTTTCTTGTATTATTTTGAAATTATACCGAATTTAAAAATTTTTATTCTTTCCTCTCTAAGAATTATGATCAGGTCATTTGTTTTCTTCAATCTTTTATATGCACTTAAGACAAATGTATCTCTCTACATACATTTTTAGTTAAATCTACAAGATTTATTAAGTGTTATCACCAAAAAACATAATAATAATTATGTGACATGATAGAGGTGTTAGCTAAAGTTATGATGGTAATCATACCATAATATGTAAATGTATCAAATCAATACATTCTACATTTAAAACTCATATAATATTTATGTGTCAATTATATTTCAATTAAGAAACTAAAAATCTGATAAATAGTATGTCTCAATATATTTAAATTACGAATATTTTTAAATTTCTATTAAAATTTGTTATTTGACATCTTAATAGTTTATAAATATATAATTGGTTTTCCATTATAATGTTTCTTAGTTGTAAATTTGTTATTGATTTGTAACAATAATTCAACAATAGTCTGATAATGTTATCTCTAAGACCAGCCCTTTAACATTTAAATTTTAAGTTATTCACAAACCAAAGGGTGCTTCAAAATTGTATTAGAAAGCTATTCCTAGGAGGGGGGGAAAGTGGAGGAATGGGATATATCTGTAATACTATCAACAATAAAAAAATATATATATATATTTTCTTTTTACCTTTTATTTTTATTTTTTTATTTTTTTAATTGCTTAAAGTATTACAAAGGGTATTACATATGTGTCTTTTTTTTCCCCCCGCCCTTGACTATCCCCTGGCCTCCCCCACCCCCCAGCGTCCCATGTCCATTGGTTATGCATATATGCATGTATACAAGTCCTTCGGTTGATCTCTTATACCCCTCCCTCCTGCCCCCCAACTTTCCCCGGCCAAAAATATATATTTTTAAAAAGGAAGCTATTCCTTATTGACATCACTTTATATAATAGTATATCCATGGCAGGCACTGTATATAATGGAACTAATTTAACCTCAAAGAGCCCTCTGAGATAGGTCCTATTGTTCTTGTCATCCTTATTTTACAGATAAAGTAACAGGCAGAAAGATCATAGACAATCTGTTCAGAGTAAAAAAGCTCACATATAGCAGAGCCACAATCCAAAACCAGCCATATGACATCTAAGGCCATGCTCTTAGTCACTAAGCTTTCCATAGGAGTTATAACGCCATTACTAATATTCTAAAACTTCCAAATCACGGTTTAAATAATTTTTAAAAAAATTTCAATATACTTTCTTTTGTGTTTAAAGAGCCTGATGGGTTAACATTGAAAAGTATAATTATCCTCTTTTATATGTGGGAAAATTGACTCATAAAACCATTAGAGCTATTTAGAGGCAAATTTAACCAGGGTCATCTAAAATGGCTCA
Source organism: Myotis myotis (assembly GCF_014108235.1). Lineage (NCBI taxonomy): Eukaryota > Metazoa > Chordata > Mammalia > Chiroptera > Vespertilionidae > Myotis > Myotis myotis. Next base: position 63,727,102 of record NW_023416314.1, read on the forward strand.
CTGTTTCTCTTGACTCTATGTTCAATGTGGGTAGAAGGTAGTTTATTTTAATAGACTTGAGATAACAACTGACTGAGAGATTTATTCTCTTCTCTTCCTGCAGATTCTAGGATCACCAACGCAATGCTTGGGAGAAGGAACAGTACAATGATTATGAAGTTCATTCTCTTGGGATTCTCTGAATTTCCAAAGCTCACCATTGTCCTCTTTTCAATATTCCTAGGGATCTACCTGATGACAGTGTCCTGGAATATGGGCCTCATCACTCTCATCAGGACTAACTCCAATCTGCACACACCTATGTACTTTTTCCTCAGTTACTTGTCCCTGTTGGACATCTGCTATGTTTCTACTACTGTCCCCAAGATGCTCTCAGACTTCTTCAAGAAGCACAAATTCATCTCCTTTATGGGGTGCACCATGCAATACTTCTTCTTCTCTGGCCTGGCTCTGACTGAATGCTGTCTCCTGACAGCCATGGCTTATGACAGATATGCTGCCATTTGTAATCCTCTGCTTTACACAGCCATCATGTCCCCCACCCTCTGTGTGCAGATGGTGGCAGCATCT